>NW_021620426.1:816129-982398 GCF_004785775.1 Grammomys surdaster | reverse complement strand
ATATATATATATATATATATATATATATATATATATATATAATGTGTTTAAACATATCATCCTGGCTCTCCTTAAAATTCCCTCCAGGACTACTGCCAGCTTTCCCAGCTTTATATCCTAGCCTACCAACTCCAAACCGTATTATCCATATGTGTCTAGTTGCAGATTTATCTCCTGAATTATGAGCGTCTACCAGTGGTAACTTTCTTAAACAGAATTTACTGTCCCTATCCTGGCACTCTTCAATTGTCTGGCTACAAGACTAGTAGGTAACCTGTTCCAGGAGGCAGAGGTGGAGATACATAGCTATAGGAATCAGAGCATGAAGGCCCAAGGCAGGCAGGTAGAAATCCTCCTCTTGCAAATCTCAGGACGAGATTTCTGAAGTTTTGACACACCTCAAACATACTCTTGCTCCAGGTCATCTTCCCCTTTCCCCATCCCCCAGCTCCACAGCTCCCCAGCTTCCCAGCTTCCCATTTTTTATTTTGGAAAGGGGAGGTATCATTATAATCATCAGCTTATAGTTTGGGAATGGATTTATACTGAACCAAAATCTGGTTAGTAGTGACTTAGGCAATGTGGCTTTATTTGCTGCTTTAGAAGGAAGGAACAGGAGCCAATGACCAGTGTGTAGCAATGGAGGGGAAGAAGCCAAGCTACCAGAGGGTTTTAAAACCAGTGTAAAGGTAACTGGGGCATAGCAAGCTGGAAGATCACCCTGGAGATATCTATGCACCTGTAAGTTTTGTTTAATAAGCCTAGATTCATTAATATAGGAATAGCATTCCTCTGCCAGTCCAATGCAAGTTGCTTCCTACTCAGCTCCTCAGCAGGTCAGCAGAGCTCTCCTAATTTTTAAGGCAACCCTCACGAGAGAGGTTATCTGCAGATGGAGAGAGTTGAGGCTATTTAATGTGGAGGCCATGGCCTGGCTAAGCTTGTCCTGGGAAGTTGTGGGCCAGGTGTTGTGTCTATGCCAGGGTTGCCCCAGAGGCCCTTATTGCTCCAGCAAGGCCAAATCTGTTAAGATTCCTCCTAGTTGTGAGGCAGTTTCACAGCTGTGACTTATATATGTAGACCTGTGGGGAAATTATCACAGGACCTAATAGTGGATTTTTACCAGAGAAGGTAGGAGGTAGTTAATATATATTGACTTGGTGACAGTGATGCTATGGAAATATGCTGAATGGGAACTGGAAGAAGGACATAGGAGGTATAGGGGAAAGGATAGATTAAAAAGATATATCCATTTACTTGTTGATATGGGAAGCAGGTAAAGAGTGAGTGTACATTATTGGCAAGGTCCAGGGCACAATGGATGACACTTTGCATACGGAGGATTGCCAGCTGCTGCCAGATGTGATATTATAAGAGAAAAGGAAGTTTAACCTGGCTACCAGGCTAAGGCTGGCTCCTCCTCTGTGAGACAAAGATGAGAGGGCAGAGCTATGTGCATGAATAGGGTCACTCAGGCCTGGAGCCTGATGGAGGTTGAGAAAGCCATCCTACTTCTGATCTCAGAACAAGATTCCAGGCTTTGGTCGTGTTTTGATCCCAGTCTTGTTCTGGGCCAGCTTCCCAACCCAATATCCCCACAGTATCCTTTCTGAAATCTTTCCTGACATATGTGGGGAAAGAATATTTTCTATATGTCTCATTTTAGGTCTCAGTAGTCTAAGGATATTCATTCTCTGAACAGTGAACAGTTCTGATCCTTCATGTGAAACAATGTCTGCTGCCAAAAGCAGGTTCTTTGATAACAGTTGAAGCTTACACTAAGATAAGGCAAGAGACATGTAGTTAGAAGAAAGTTTGAAACTACCTATCCTCATAAAAATAATAGGAATACATTTTCTCTGGGATGGTCAGAGTTGCAATAACAGGCATGAGTTCCATCTTGTAAAATGAGATTTACATACAATCTATGAATACGTATTTACCTTCACAAAATTACTCTACTATAGCACCGATGGCCCTATATTCTAGGCTATCACTATTCTTGCTCACAGAGTCCATAGTTGCATTCACAGAGGCATAAGACACTTGAAGATTTGTCTTCCTTAGCAGTTTCTGCTCTGTGAAAGCTAGTCAGTAGAGAGAATGCTTCCCAGTCAATTCCCTCTTGAAGTTTCTATGTTCTGTGACCCAAGTATATATTTTTCAGCAATAGCGACTTACTATCTAGTTCTAGTGGGAAAACATGAACTATGGCAGTAGCTTGCTTTATGACAGAGGCCCAATGACCCTGGTTTTAAAATCTTGTATAAGACTTACTGATTTAAATAAGAAATTTCACAGTAAATGAGCAAATCAAATGGACCCATATCTAAGACCAAGATAGTCAACAGTGGTCATCACTAGGATATAAACAATGTAAGTAGTAAAATTATTCTCATTCATTGGTGTATTACCCATTTGATAATATTGTTGATCACTGAAGATTATGGGTTATCAGGAATCTAGACTTATGGGCAAATGTTTTAGTTGTTTGCATTATAAAGAGTGTATTACTGAAAAACTTACATTGAAAAAATTATACTTGGCTATGTATTTTTTGTTTGTAATTAATTTCCCATTCAGCATCTGTCTGAAGCTAAGTCTCAGATAATATTAGACTGAAACATTGAAAATAATACTTACAAAATGATCAAACAATGAGGGTGCCAATTACAAACTTACTTAAAGTTACACAATTTGTATCAAGATTCTCTTCCTTTGAAGACTCCTAGGGAAAACATTTATTGACTATGGGCATTACAAGCCATCACAAATGTGTTGAGTAGTATTGGCCAAGAACTGCAATAGACTAAATTTCAGGCAATAGCAACATTTCTTATAGATGACACTTTTCTCTTGGTATAAGAATGTCAAAATGAAAGACATGTTGATACTAGCTGTCGACCACTTAAGAAAACTGTTGTCTTTAAAATGAAAATATGCAAAAATTGACAAGACCTCCACTTCTTAGGGAGTCAGACCTACAACTCAGAACTCACAGGCAGTATTGATTTTAAGACCCTTTGTGATTTATTTTCTGTTTTCTAAATTATGTCATCTCTTTATACATTACTGAAATACAGGCTTTTCCCATATCTAACAACAACAGTAACAATAAAAATTCAACTGTTGAGTCACAATCGTCTTATGACAGTTTTTAATGTTGACATGAATTATTTAAATGTTCATTTCCCCATTACCTCAGCCTAAATTACATAATTGACTATAAAATCATAAATCAACACATATCTTTTAATATATGTACTATAACCATTTTTATACACAGAAGAACTGGTGCAGATCCATTCAGGTCCTATGCTTGCTGCTTTAATCTCTGTGAGATCATATGTGCTTTTCTCAGTGGATTGAGGGGGCCATGTTCCCCGGGTGTCCTTCAGTTCTCTAGCTCTTACAATCTTTCTCCTTTTCCACAGGGTTCCCTGAACTCTGAGGGGAGGGATTTAGTGGAGACATTCCATTTAGATCTGAGTATCCCTCCCTCTAATGTCCTACTGTGGGTCCCTGTATTTGTTCTCATATCCTATCACCGGAAGCTTCCTTAATGGTGGTGGCTGAATAAGTCAATTTTACCATACCCCTCTTCCGCAATGATCCTGAGCCTTAAATACACTCAGAAGTTGTGTTATAGATGTAGCTGTTGGGACTGAGCTCCACGATTCTGCATTTTGATTGGTTGTGGTTTTCTCTGTTGTAAAGAGTCATTTTTTTCTTTCATTTTTTTATTTTATTTTTCCTCAAATCACAATTCATTCACACAGGAGTTATAAACACAGAAAGGCAGGATGTGGAGAAGGGGATGACACTGGAGTGTGGGTGTTCAGGGGGAATACAGATATCTTTCAGAACCAGATATCAGCTGGGTGAAGGTTCAGGCGACAGGTCACTAGAGTCATTTTTTCTTAATGAGATGTGAGAAGTACACTTAGCTGTGAATAAAAAACAAATATTTATAGATTACTGTTCAGGAATGCTCGTTTAATAAAGTGGGAGCTGTAGGTTCTCCAGTAAGGTTCATTCATGACTTCACTAGCCTTGAGTAGTTGGATGGGTTTCCAGTACTAATCATGATTTCCTATTTGTTGAGTATGTCTTATGTCCAATTAGGCAGCTATTAGTTACCAGGAAGATTGCATACCTCTATTGTACTTTAGCATTATTGGGTCATCCATACCTGGATTGGACTATGGGTACTTTCCTTCCTTTAGGAGCTTGTATACTCCTAATAACATGAAAGTTATTTCTCACAAAGTTTCTTTGAGGTTAGATCCACCTATGGTCCCCAGGATCCTGATACGGAAGTGGATGTGAAAATAGTAAAGGCCAGCAGAACATGAAATTTATTGTGTTATTGTGTTTACTCAAAATGTCTGAAAAGCTATATCTATGAGGTCTCACTAACATGGCTGCCTAAACATTACCTGAGCAATTATGACACAAATTTACATACTAATATGGAATAGAGAAAGCTCATAAAGATTCAATCCTGAAGAGAACTACCAATCTAAATCAAAACAATACAAAAACTACAGGCAACAAAGAAATTCTGAGAGCAAAAGCAAAAGTCTTCTCCAGGGTAGAGCACACAAATTCATTATCAAATGCCAAATGTTCAGACTTGAAAAAAATGCATATCTTACATTATACAAACTGAGCATTTTGTTTTAATACATCTAAGTATATACATATATATATATATATATATATATATATATATATATATATATATATATGTGTGTGTGTGTGTGTGTATTTATATATATATATATACATATATACATATATATATCACATATATAACATATATATAACAACAATTATAGTAAAAGAGGTCATAAATTTGAAAAGAGCAGAGTATGTAGGAGGGGTTTAAAGGATCAAATTAAATTAAACCAGGTAGGATGAGATGATTGTCTTGTCTTAGGGTTTCGATTACTGCACAAAACATCATGACCAAGAAGAAAATTGGGAGGAAAGGGTTTATTAAGCTTATACTTTCACACTGATGCTCATCACCAAAGGAAATCAGGACTTTAACTCAAGCAGGTCAGGAAACAGGAACTGATACAGAGGCCATAGAGGGATGTTGCTTACTGGCTTGCTTCCCCTGGCTTGCTCTGCTTGCTTTCTTATAGAATGCAAGACTACCAGCCCAGGGAAGACACCACCCAAAATGGGCCCTCGCCCCTTGATTACTAATTGAGAAAATGCCTTACAGCTGGATCTCATGGAGGCATTTCCTCACCTTAATCTCCTTTCTTTGTGATAACTCCAGCTTGTCTCAAGTTGACAAACAAAACCAGTCAGTACAATGATGATGTAGTTACATCATAATCTCCATAATCTCCCTCCCTCCCTCCCTCCTCTCTCTCTCCATATATATATATATATGTGTGTGTGTGTATACATATATATATATATATATATATATATATATATATATATGTGTGTGTGTGTGTGTGTGTGTGTGTGTGTGTGTGTGTATATACATATATATATATATATGTTAGCTAAACTCTTCAAATCTAATATATATAATATATATATGTATGTATGTGTGTGTGTGTGTGTATATGAGTGTGTGTCATACTATGTACAAATCACATCACATTCTAATATACCTATACAAAGATGATATAAAATAACATGACTCTCTAAGAACTATACTCAGTGTCCAGACATTTATAAGTGAGATGGTTCGAATGTACTTGACCCAAGGAGTGACACTACTAGGAGGTGTGGCTTTGATGGAGTAAGTATGTCATTGTTAGAGAAATTGCATCATGTTGGGGTGGGTTTTGAGCCCCTCTGCCTGGCTGCCTGAGGAGTCAGACTTCTCCTGTCTGCCTTTGGATAAAGATACAGAGCTCTCAGCTCCTCTAGCTCCACATCTGCCTAGAAGCCATTCTCTCACCTTGATGATAATGGACTGAATCTCTGAACCTATAAGCCAGTTCTAGCTCCAATTAAATGTCCTTTAAAATAGTTACCTTAGTCAGGATGTCTGTTCACAGCAGTAAAACCATAGCTAATACAGTAAGTTATGTTGTTCCTGTTTCTACACACGAGATAGATGTGTAATGATAAGTAAATATCCACATTGGTTTCAGAAAAGCATTTCAAAAAATATTGTTGAGTCTTTTATTCTGTAGGGTTTAAACACAAAAAACCTAGGCTCACAGGTGGTATACAGAAGACTGAAGTTTGATCAGGCTCCGCCCCCTAACACATGGCCCAGCCCCAAGATGGCCCTGGATCTGAGGAATAACAGGATATCCCAGATGAAGAACACTTTGTTTTCGGGATTAGGCCTCATTGAAAAATCTTCCTGGTACATGCTGCCACCAGGGAACATATTACTATATGTGGCCTATGCTTCAGCCAGGGCCACACTGTGTCCACAGAACATTATCATTTCTATAAAAACTTGCTTTATCCACAATTAAATAACATATCTTGTAAATATAAAAATTATATTTAACATCTCTTGACATGATTTTGTTTTCAAAATTTCTCTCAGTTATCTTTACTTTGGAAAAATCAGATTTTTGAAGACAGACAGGCACACATACACACACACACACACACACACACACGAACGCACATTATACCTCTGCCCTTTGCATACTGTTCACATTCACTTTTTACTACAGAGTTAGTTTTTATGTTTTGTGTTGTCGTTTTTGTTGTTATTGTTTTTCTAGTGAGTGAACCGAATCAAAGAAAATGTCTGTGTTCTTAATAGACTTGATGTCCAGCCTAAAAACACCACATGCATTTCAGTGTACTTGCACATTACTTTAGAAAAATCCAGTTGATGACTCATGAATGAAACTCTCAGATGCTTGTTCAGTTTCTAACTGATGGATGAAATGGTGTTCATTCATTGTGCACAGCATGGTATTTTGAAGAATAAGCACATGACCGAATATAGTCAATAAACACATTCACTACTTTATGTAGTTCATGTTCTTATGGAAAGAACACTTTATATCCATCACTACATTTCAAAAATATTATTCATTATCTAGAATTAGTCTCCTATTAACAATGAACCTGAAATGTATTTGTCCTTCTGAATCAAAATTTAATAATCCTGAAATATAGTACATCCCTGACCTATCCCCACACCACTCTACCTTTGGCAAATCCTCATTTTACTCTTCACATCAGTATAAACTTATATTTCCCACCTACAGATGAGATTACAAAGTATGTTTCCATAACCAGAACTTACTCCTTAATCAGAGCAAGGTCATTCAGATGATCATTTAGAAAATTCAATATTCATGTTTCTGAAATATAGTTTCAGTATTAGCTAAAAAACAGAAGAAAGGAAAGACAAAGTACTTCTCCTGGCATCCAGTGAACCTGAGGAGGATGTTCAGTTGTATTCCACACACTATAACAAAAATAACTTTTCAGAATCAGACTAGTGCTTTATTTCCCCACTATGGCTTGCTGTGGTTTTATATGTCTGCTTTTATAATTGAAAGAGTCTCTTTCCTTTAGTTATTTTAATTGTCATAGACACAGAGATGATATAATACACTAATAGAAAAACATGTGTAGTATTCTTGAAGCATCCTTAGTGGGATATGGATACAGACACAAAGTCCAACAATATTTTCAGACTTAAGTAATATGCCTCTTTTGAAAGTCAATTACTTATTATTAGCATAGACCCCATGGCTATTAAAAAAAAAAGAACATTAAACAAACTGAAGTCATACTTTAAGAGTGGCTGTGTTTTATGTATTGAAAGATTAAATAAAAAGACTTGTCTAAATGATCTCCTTTAAAATTATGCCAGATTTCCAGCAGATAAAAGAGATGAAAATACTTATCAGGTCTGAGTAGAAACACAAAGCTTTTAAACCACAGAGTAAAAGCCAGGTGAGTAGGGCATTCTAATCATTTCATTAAAACTCCAGCCACTGGATTTGTTAATGACATAGGCAACTTCAAAAGAGTTCTGTTCCTATTAGACCTCCAAGAGTTATCTTTGTCACACAATATTCAAGAGTATTGGCTAAGCTTTCATTTAATTTTAAAAAGTGGAAATAAAAATCCATTGGAAAGAGTACATGTAGATCTCACCTCCGGAAAATTAATTTAATAATATTGTACATAACAATCTAAACTGTACATTCACTTCGAGTTTGCTTAGATTTTCGTAAAACATAAAAGAAACAGGCATTGGAGATGAAGAAAAGGTTGAAAGAAAAAAAGGAAAAAGGAAAAATCAAGCACTAAGATGAAAATTGAACATCAGTAAGCACATTCTTGAAGAACGTATGGCAGCATGATTGGCAGGTAAGGAAGCAAGAGCAATAATAACCATGGGCAGGTCACCTCTCTGAAAAACTATGATTAAATCCTGTGATGTAGGATTTATTTTAAGGGGGAAATATAAGTTTATACTGATGTGAAGAGTAAAATTAGGGTTTGCAAAAGGTTGAGTGGTGTGGAGATAGGTCAGGGATGCACTATATTTCAGAAATGTTAAATTTTGGTTTAAAAGGACAAATACATTTCAGGTTCATTGTCAGTAGGAGACTGAGGGAAAAGCAAAGCATGTCACAATTGCAACAATTAGAGGCCCCAATGGAAGAGTACTTGGTTGCTCTGTGTGAGTCTGTCCATTCAGTTTAGAACACTTAGAAAGAAAAAAAAATGTTAGATTTTTTTGAATGATTCATCTCTTTCCATCTGTTCTACACTGACACTCAAGGGCATGAAGTTGTTTTTTTTTTCTGCCATTATGAATCAAAGCATGGCTTCTATAGAGGAAAGTTAGGAGAGTCAACTAGAATTCCTAGGTGTGGAAGAATAAAACTGTATGATATTGTATGTAGGCAAAATGACTCCTGGAAGATTATGGACAGATAAACACAAGTGCATACACATGATGAAATTGTACATGTATAACTCAAAAAACTACATGTGTGGGTTCTATCACAATGTTTCTCACAATAGAATGTTTTTAGCAGAATCTTTTTATAGGTATGGATGTATAAAACATTAGTGAGTCTCTGACAATAGCCATATATTAATATTTTAATAAAATGTTCTTCTAAATTGTTTTAACGAGTGCAGCTTTAAAAGCAAGAGAGAAAGTTCAGTTGAGGTTTAAGCATGAGGAAATGAAATTAAATGCCAAGCACCCAAACAAGCAGCTACAGGCAGATGTGTGTCGTATATGACTGTAAACATAATGCAGGTGAGGTGGACATAGACCTTTGGGGCTAGTTAGGCAGCCAACCAAGCCTAGTCAGTAACTTGCAGGGTAAAGGGAGAGACGTAGTCTCCACCCTCCCAAGAAAAAGAAAGAAAATAAAAAAGCAGAAAGAGAGCAGAAAAAGAACAGCTTATTAGAAGTCACCCAATTATTTCTGTCTTCCACATATGCACATGTAATCTCTATCATGAAAACATGCACCTACACATCCATATAAAAGTGGAAGCCACCCTGGAAGGCTTGCTCTTTTCTAAATGGAAACAGAGGAGGACTGGACTGAGAACAAGAGGGAGAGAGCAGGGAGGAGAAACTTCAAGTCTACATGTAATAGATGAGAGAAAAAATAAAAATGATACATAAACTGTCATTATAGTATATTCTCTCATTTATTAGTGGTTCAATACAACAGTTTAGTTGCAATCCTCTACTAGATTTGTAAATTTGACAGATGAAACATGAAAAAGTCAATGAATTTGTTTATGAGGACTTCCATAATAAAAACCAAAACTCATGTGGCTTAAAATAATAGACATGGATCCCGGCTAGGGATGCAGGTAGGCTACTTGCTGTGTCCACACATTGACATTGAGGATAGACATCAATAATTCCAACAAAAGAATAGAAAAGGATATTGTGAAAGTATATATATGAAACAAGCTGGGGCAGCCATTTTAATATCTGACAAAATAGACATCAAATGAAAACAAACCAGAAGATGTATGGAAGGACATTGCATTTTAATCAAAAGAAAAATCTGCCCAAAATTGTAATCTTTAATATCCATGCATCAAATATTAGAACACCTAAGTTCACAAAAGAAATATGGTTTAAATCACGTTTTGACATTCACAAAATGATAGCCAGTGATACCCTACTCTTATCAATAGAGGCCATCTAGACAAAAAATAACATAAGAATGATAAAGCTAACTTACATCATAAAACAAATGGATCTAAAGCATATTTACAGAATACTTCACCCAAAAACACAAGAATAAACCTTTTTCTGAGCACTTCATGGATCTTACTTTAGAATCAATCACATGCATAAACCAAAGCAAGCTTCTGCAGAAACAAGAAAATTGTAATGACATCCTATCTAAGCATCATGGATTAAAGCTGGTTAACAACAGAAACAATAGAAAAGCTTATAAGTTTAGGAAAAATGAAAAACTTAATATTGAATGAAAAATGGGTGAAGAAAGGAATTAAAACTCTGTAGAATAAAATAAAAATAAAAATTTAACATACCCTACCTTATGAGACACACTGATAGAATCTGTAAAAGGCAACCTCATAGCACTAAGTGCCGACATAAGAAAGTGCAGAGATCTCATACTAGCAACTTAAAATCACGCCTAAAGATCTAGAGCAAAAAGAAAAAAATCATACCCAAAAAAGAGTAGATGTCAGGAAATGATCAAGCTTGAGGAAGAAATTAATAAAATGGAACCAACCAAAAAAAAAAATTAAAAAAACACACAATATGAAGAGTCAGTGAAATAAATAGTTGGTTCTTTGAAGAAAAGTAAATAATAATGACAAACACTTACCCAAATTAACTAAAAGGCAGAGAAAAGATCTAAGTTGACAAAATTAGTGATAAAATTGGGGACATATCAACAGAAACTGAGGTAACTCATTGAATCATGAAAATATACTTTAAAATTCTGAACTTCACGAAATTAAAAATCAAAAAGAAATGGGATTTTTTTTCTCAACATATACCATTCACCAAAGCTAAATGAAAATCAGATAAATAATTTAACCAGACTGAGAAACTCTAGGGAAATTGATCCAAAACCAGGCCTTTGTAAAAAATTTAACACCCCTTCATGAAAACATCCTGAAGAGATTAGGGTTACAGGGAAATATCTCAATATAATAAAGGCAGTTTTGGGGAAGCCCATCACCAACTTTAATTTAAGTGGAGAGAAACACGAGCAATTCCACAAGCAGTTTCAAAGTCAGGAACAAGATAAGGTTGTCCATTTTCTCCATACCTATTAAATATAAAACTTGATATCTTAGTTAGGGCAATAATAAATATGAAGTAGATCAAGAGGATACAATTTAGAAAGGCTGAACTCAAAATATCTCTGTTTGTAGGTGATATAAAAACATATATAAGTAGCCCTAAAATTATAAAGGGAAGCTCCTACAAATCATAAACTGAAAGTGGCAAAATAGAAAATTGATTCTACAAAACCACTACAGTAACCTTTCTGTATGGAATCAAGAAACAGATTGAGAAGGAAATCAGAGAAACCGCAGTCTTCTGAATAGCCTAAATCATATAAAATATTTTGGAAAAACACGAATCAAACAAGGAAAAGAATTGCATGATCAAACCTTAAAAGGGCAAAGAAAGACACTGAAGAAGACATCAGAAGGTGCAAAGATCTCCCCTACTCATGTATCCATAGCATTAGTACAGTAAAAGTGGCCATCCTACCAAAAGCAATCTACATGGTCAATGCATCACCACCAAAATTATAATACAGTTTTTCACAGATCTTGAGAGGACAATTTTCAATTATTTACAGAAGCATACAGAAACAAGGTTAGCTAAAATAATCATGAATAATCAAAGAATTGCTGAGGATACTACCCCATCCCTCAAGTTCCAACTGTACTTTACAGCTACAATAATAAAAACAGCATGCTACTAGCACAAAAACAGAAATGTTGATCAATGGAATCAAATTGACGAACTAGACATCAAGCTTGACACTTGATTTTTGATAAAGAAGACAGAAATACACACTAAAAAATTTAGCATTTTCAACAAATGATGTGGTTTAATATTAATGGCTGCATATGGAATAATTTAAACCGATCCATGTGAGTTACCTTATACAAAACTCAACTCCAAAAGGATAAAAAACTACAGCATATGAACAGACACATTGAATGTAGCACAGGAAAAAAAATTCTGAACAGAACAACCCATACTCTTGTCAAAGTTATAAGTTGTTTCTCACAAATGGACAGCAAAGCCTTATTGCTGAAAATAAAACCTACACAACTCACTGATAACAGAGAAGTCAAGCCAGTGTCTACATTAAGCCTTCACTACTACTGGCTAGTAGTCTAGGTTATGGAAGGTTCCCTGGAGGCAACCAAGGAGAAACATAAACAGCAACCCATGTACAGACTCTTTAATCTATAAACCCATCCACAAATCCTTTGACATAAAATGGTATCCTGCATGCAAGATATGCTAGAGCAATGGTGGCACAAAACTTGTGGAGAAACCAACTACCATCTGATTTGATTAAAGGACCATTACATGAGATGAAACCCATATGCAACACTATTTGGTTGACCAAGAACTTGAGACTAGAAACATCAGAGACCCAGGAGAAAACCAAATCCCACTGTTCTACAAAAGGAACCCAAGAACAAAATGACTAATTTTGACATTATGTTTTACACAGAGATCAGTGTAGACTGCATATCCAGTAGTAGATAGCCAATAGAAAAATGCAATAGCATCCTTGGAGGTTCCTTGTCTCAGAATGTCATGTCATGGATTTTCAGTGTTTGTTTTATTTTATTTTTAACTTTTATTTTATGTTATTTATTCATTCATTTACTTGAGCTTTTTATTTTTTATTTTATCTTTACCCTACTGGTTACATATGTATATATGTATATATATATATATAATGTACATATATACATATGTAACCAGTAGGGTTAAAATAAAAAATACTATATATAATGGGTTCTGGTTTTGTATTTTTATGGGGTTCATGAATATGTAATGAGTGAGTCTGTGCTTGAGTATCTGCTTCTTTTACCCTTTCTTGGATTTTATTCCTTTTATTTGTTGTTTTGTTCTAATCTAATTTGGCTGGTTGTTTTATTTTATTTTAGTTTATTATCTCCTAGATGCCTGCATGTTTTTATTCTTTTATAAAGAGAGACAGAAAAGGCTGGATCCAGGTAGGAGGAGAGTCTGGGAGGAAATGAATGGTGAAGAGGAAGAGGAATCCATAATCAGAATACATGGTATGAAAAAGATCTATTTCAATAAATAAGAAAAGTTTTCTTTCATTGCTCTGTGGAGTGTGTGTGTGTGTGTGTGTGTGTGTGTGTGTGTGTGTTTGTATTGAAATATAAGTTTCAGTACAACTATGCTCCGAAAGGTTTGAGAAACGTTCCCAGTTTTGGGGAGATTTTGGCATGTCCTATATTCCTTGGCTTCTACATGTGTAATTCTAGTCTATCTCTCTCTTTACATGAAAGTCTGTGTTTTTTCCAAGGGCATCATTAATAGGATTTAAGATCATTTACACATACTGAACTCATTTGAAGTTGACTGTATCTGCACAATTACATTTAATAAAGGCTTATTTTCAAATAAAAGTCATTCTTGGGCTCAGACTGATGGTTGGCTGTGAGTATCTTCATCTGTATTAGTCAGATGCTGGCAGAACCTCTCAGGGGACAGCTATACCAGGCTCTTGTCAGCAAGTGCTTCTTGACATCAGCAATAGTGTCTGAGTTTCTTGTCTGCAGATAGGATGGATCTCTAGGTGGAGCAGTCTCTGGATGGCTTTTCCTTTAGTCTCTGCTCCATTTTTGTCCCTGCCTTTCTTGCTATGATTATTTTGCTCTTCCTTCTATGCAGGATTCAAACATCTACACTTTGATCTTTCTTCTTCTTAAGCTTTAACCATCTGACTGAGCCCTCAGATGCCAATGGAAGAGTTAGGGGAAAGAACTGAAGGAGCTGAAGGGGAGGGACTACAACCTCATAGGAAAAACAATATCAACTAACTGGGCAACCCAGAGCTCTCAGGGACTAAACCAACAACAAAAGAGTTTACATGGAGGGATCCATGGCTCCAGCTATATAAGTAGGAGAGAATGGCCTTAACTGGTATCAGTGGGAATGGAGATCCTTGGTCCTGTGGAGGCTTGATGCTCCAGCATAAGAAGACACTAGAGCAGTGAGGCAGGAGTGGGTGAGTGGGTGGAGGAGCACCCTCATAGAGGCAAAGTGGAGGGGGGATGTAATGGGGGATTTGTGGAGGGGAAACTGAGAAGGGAGATATTATTTGAAATGTAAATGAATAAAATGGTTAATTTAAAGAAAAAAAAAAGAAAAGAGTCAATTTTACAGATTCTGGATAGCACGAATTCAGAAAACTCATAGAGAGGAACACATTTCAACGCACCATACCAGATCAATTTGAAAATCATTTAAAAGATATTACATATTACATATTTTCCTTGTAATTAAGTGTTCTGAGAAAGTATACTGCTCAAGAAAAAAAAATCATATTTCAACATAATATCATTTATTCATACAATTCTGTTGAAGACTGAAGAGGAGGAGCCTGAAGTTTATAAAAAACTAAAATAGCAACAACCACAATAGTGTGAATTGTCCCTTGAATTGTCCTGCTACTTGAACTCAGAACCACATTCTCTAAGTAACTACATGAGCATACAGTGAAACTTTTCTCCGGTGTTGTTCCATTTATTCTTAGTAGTCAAATCATTATTTGAGTTCTATCTGATAAATATTTATTGAATTGCTCAAAATATGTGAGAAAGTGAATAATGAGTACCCTGTCAAATGACAGAGGAATAAAATTAAATACGCTTCATGAGTTACAGCTAGTAACAAGATGGAGCACCGAAATATTTGCCGAGAGACTGAAGTATGGACCACCATGTCACACCATTAAAATAGAAAGAAACAACTAATATGCCAGCAATTTGTAAGATTCTAGTCGAATTTCATGAAGTAGCTTTGAAAGATAAGGAAGCTTCAGGTCTGTGTATAAGGATAGAAACTGGAAACCATTCTGGAGAATAGAAAATGATTTGACTTAATGTAGTAGGCAGATACCTATTTAAATAAGAATGTGTTCCCTAAACTAATAGATACAAAACTTCACTCTCTTTTAGTATTTGGATGCATGCTTAATTCCCATAGTTAATTTAAAATGGAGTTGGTTCAGTAGCTCAAGGATTTTTCTTTTGTTTGTTTGCTTGCTTTTTGTTAAGATTTATTTTTGTTTTGTAAAAGTTCTATGCATGTAAGGAAAAGTAATATACACACACATTCAAATGTACAATGATTCAAATATTGCTTATTTCTATGTAATCTTCATGTAACAAACCACAGTTGATATGTTAGATTGGGATTGGTGTACAAGCATATGGGTGAAGCAAATCAGCCTTGTAATCATGTACACATGCAATTTTTAGGTCCAGGTATAATCTGAGAATTGTGTATCTAAGAGGGTTTTGCATTAATATAAGCCTTTTGTAGTCTTCATTCTACAAATACTAAAATGTCTTTCTTGTTAATTATTTCCCACTAAACAGTTAAAAAGTTAGGAAATTGTTCCCTTGTCCAGACTAATTTGAACATGCTTTATTACTGACTGATAGATTCCAATTAGTAAAGTAAAATGAAGATGGAATATCCCATGTTCTAAAATGTGGCCAAATCTGCACCAATTGCAACTTATTTTAAGTTACTCGTACAAACAAACCAGGAGCACATGAGGTAAATTGCAGTAATCTAAAGCAACTGGCTCACTTTTCATGTAAATTGCCTCAAAAATGGTTTCTAAAAATAATACTTTGAATGACTAAAAATAAGTGTGTGAGTCAAACTCCAGGAACTGTTGATTTCGATTGCTGCCTGTTGTGTCTCTGCATTTCAAATAATGAAAGGAAAAAAAAAGATTTCACAAAGCAGCAATGTGAGTTTTTTTGAGAGATGTTATATGACATGGTGAAAAATGCCATTTAACTGGAAAAATACTTGTCCTCTATACCTGAGGAAAGATGGTTCACAATAATTTTACAACCTATGCTTACACCATCTTTGCCTAGAATTTTGACAAGTGCCTTGTTTTCTGACAAGATCAATCTTCATAACAAATGACAAAGATAACTATCATGTGGCTCATAAATGTGTGTGCCTATTCTTCCTGTATGGAGTCCCATAGAGTAATTTTGGGAGTGAGGTGGGCTTGAATCAACCTTGCCCTATCATTCTCATGGTCAGGATTAAACTTGTTACTGGAGATGTCAAAAAAAATCTCCTGAATCTCAGCTTTAGACAAGGGCTTGAAGCAAATTCCTGAAAGTATACTCAATATCCTAACCCATCACAAGGGTCGATCCTTTCAGTTAAAATGCATTCTCACAAAATGTTACACCAGACTAAGTATTTGATAAGTCTTCTCAGACTTTGAGACATTCTCAAGATACAGGTTTAAGAACTTGAAAAACAGCAATGAAGTAGGCAACCACTATTAAGATTTAATATCTCTCTAGTTTTTGTTCATTTGTTTCTTAAATAACTTAGAAGGCTCACTTCATCAGCAGGACCAAGTAATAGTCAATGGACTTTTATTTAAAGTAATGCTGTCAGAAGTACAGAATCCAAAACCCAAATTAGAAGTTAATAAGCATGTGTTAGGGATTTCCTTCATCATCACTTTCATGAAAGTCAAGATGATAAAATCAAACCATTATCATGAAACCAAATGATAATGGTTGTCCAGAAATGAAGTTAAAAAAAGAAAAACACAAAGTAAAAAATTATTCATAGGAGTTTCTTTTTTACTTATGTATTAATCAGAGTTTTAATGTCTTAAAAAGACAGAGTCATGGGTGAGGGAAAAATGCCATCCCCTTCCCTTGTGTTGTGCTACCAGTGACAGGTGGAAGAGCTGGCCCCAGGTCATGAGATCAGGAATGCTGGCACTGCCCCTCACCAGCTGCAACATTGAGGAGAGCAGTCTCCCTAAACCTCGCCTGGGCAACACAGTAGATCTGGCCCTGCTGGCATAGGACAAGGTGAGTTAGTCCCAAGGGCATGAGAGCAGGAGAGCTGGCTCTGCCTCTTGTTGGCTGTGGAGCTGGGTAAGCTAACAGGGACAGGGCTGTAGAGTTTGACCTAATTGTGTGGGTGCAGAAGTGCTGGTGAACTGTCCAGCTCAGCTACCACCCAGACACTGATCCAAGGCTTTGTGTTGGCTCACTGAACATCTGCCCCTATCTCTGAACTAATAGAACACATTAAGGGGCTGGTCCTACAGATACAAAGCTGCAGGCTTTTCACAACACAGAGCAACAACAGTATATTTGAGATGAATCCTGAAGAGAATCCAGTATTGATAGTATAACAGAAGCCAGAAGCCTTGAACCAAAGTCCTCATTGCAATGAACATTTGCAAGTAAAAAAGTGTGGACAAAAGGGTATACTGTGGGATGAAAGGAGACACACTACAGCTTCCACAGTGGGATTTCTTTTCCTTTTTCTTTTGTGGGGAAGGCTACAAGGGCAGAGGTTGTCTATGAAGGGACAGGGAGATAGATGAGTGGAGTTTGAGTGTATGGTGTGAAATTCACAAAGAATCAATGACACATGAAATAAAAAAAATTTTGAGAAGAGATCTTCCTGTCAGTCATAGTGCTATCAAAATCCCACTGTGGAAAAGCAGTGTTGACTGCCATGGAAAATATTATGTCTGTATTGGTTGACATCAGTGTGAGCAGTCTTATGTCCAAAATAACTATTCCCCAGCTTCCTGTTTCCAACATCATAAGGAACCGACAGATTCTGTAACTCACAATTTCGAAAGTTTCAACAAATAAAAATAAAAGCTGAAAAATAGGGGATAGCAAATTAAATTATGATGTTTACCTGTAGTGTATATTAGCTTATTTTAAAGACGTTTTATTAACATAGAAGAAATGCTATGGATCTGAAATAAAATGTGGTGTGTGTGGGGGGGGAGGGGCATGATAACAACTGTATTCTTTTTCACAGGATGCCAGAGAGAATATTGCAGATGTGGTCTTCACAGTTGTGGAGATTAGAAATGTAAAGTTACTTTATTAGCAAATCTGGTTTACTCTCAGGCTGCTCTCTAACCAAAAGACATTGCCTCCTAGTTGTTCTGCCACATGTGGACTCTCTTATTTCTAAAAAGATGTCAGTCATGTTTAATTGAGGTCTTAACTTAACAGTTTGTCCTGACTTTCTTTTTGTCTCTGTGATAAAATTGTGACCTAAAGCAGCTTTGGGAAGAAAGGGTTTATTTTGTTTCTAGTCTACAGTCAACAGTAACCAGGACAGGAGTTCAAGCAGGAACCTGGAGACAGGCACTAAAGCAGAGACTAGAGAAGAAAGGGGTTTACTGGTTTGCTCACATGGTTTTCTCATCTATCTTTCCTATAAAGCAAACCTCCCTAGGGATGGTACCACCAACAGGGATATGGTCCCTACTATATTAATAAGCACCCATCTATCAAACACACATGTATAATGGATTCAATTCAAATTTCAGATGAGATTTCAGCTTCCCTAGTCTGGCATTTGTCTCAAATAGGTAATAACTAACCAGGACTCATTTTAATTTAGCCATGTCTTAAAAAAAGAAAATGTATCGCTAAATTCATTCTCAGGGTCTGTGTTGAGATACTCAAATATGAATGTGACATGGCATAGTTTTTTTTCACTGAGATAATAATATGTAGAAAGATATTTCTATGGCAATATGTAAAAAGGTATACCATAAAAGTTAACAAATAAATGAGAAAATTAGAGGTTTCAACATAGGAAGTAATGAATACATTTTTATCTTTGAAATCTCAAGAAATGTTGAGAAAATATAATGTAAATAAGAGGAAATGTTTATTGAACTATACAAGTTTTTATTTTGTGCTTTTACTGTAATCTATTTCATCAAAACTTATCTATCATAACACAAACTATCAGAAAAACGGAATTATTCTACTTAATAGAAGATTTCTTGCCTTATAATTTGCAAACATTCATATACCCATAAGTAAATTTCCAAAGGGAAAGAATGCATATCTTAATAACATTTGAAATTTGATCTCTTCCATATTGCCTTCAACAGAAAAACATGTTCAATAACTTGTCTAAAGACAAAACACTAAAATATCTCTAAGTCCTCCACAATATGAAGACAAAAGAAAAAAACACTTAGTTTGAGCCTGGGCAGCTCTGCTCAACTCTAAGAAAGGTTTTAAACTTACAGTTTTCTGCACTGGGTTGAAGCATGTGCTTATAATGCCCCAAAATAACTTTCTTAATATTTGTTTCAGCTCCAAGAATACATTCAGTCTCTGGAAAGTCTGTGATAGTCAGAGTCAAGAGAAGATAAGATACTTAGGCCTACAGCCAAGACCAGCAATCAAAAGCAAAATGGAAAAAGAAAAAAAGACATGAGTTTCTTGGGATAAAAAATTGTGCTTTTTAAAAAATATTTTTATTTCTTATTATTGATGTGGAAGTGTGGGGAAAAGGGAAAGGAGAACAATATCAGAAATAAAAGGAGTGAAGATAAAGAAGGGTGTAAATTTATGGGAACATAACAGGAAAAAAAACCATGCATTCCAACATAAAACCTCATTTTCTGTAAACTACAACATTCTGTAAGTGTATGGAATGTGTCATTCTCTGTCTATTAGCTGAACAGTAAGAATTCATAAAAAAAAGAAAGAATGGGGGAGGTGAAAACTTTTCCCCCTCTGTCTCTATTGTAGATGTATTTGAGGTAGACTCTAAACTATATACATTTGTATATACATCATCCACAGTTTTGTAAAAGGGAGGGGCCAAAATCTACTCCATAAACATATTACAGCACATTATGTTAAAATGCATTCCTCATGCTGTTTACCTTGACACATCCTTCTTACATAACTGTAAGTCTGTGTCTTTTTAGAATTCTTGCTATTACCTCTCTTCCCTGAACTGATTAGCATTGTTCCTGACTCTCTTCTTTTATGATTGACTCTCTCTTTTTATTCCATGTGTAAGTGACATCATGTGTCATCAATGTTCTTCCTGTGCTTTTTTATTTTCTCTATTGTTTGCACATTGTTATAAATGGGAACAATGCATATCAAAAGCTGGAGACTTAATACCCTCCTCTTAATTATATATTATGTATATATTTATAATATTTTATGTAATTAATTTATGTAATGCACTATCATGGAATCAAGTATCATTCAGTCTTACAAAAGCAAGAGATATTGACGTTTAAACAAGTATATACATCTAGAGCTATTTGAAAATATATCCACTGGCAATTATAAATAATTCTGCAATGACTCTCAGAACAGTGATATATATCTTCAGGGTAATGATTTTTTATTTCACTTTTGTGGAAAAAAAACTAAAAGAGAGGCAAATGAAAAAATTTTGGGATTTCAAGAATTAATGTTGTTAAAATTACTCGACTATGCAAAACTATCTTTATGAACATTGCAGCGACATTTTCTCACAAAAATAGGAAAAGTGATAGGAAAGTTCCTTAATGTTTCCTGAATCACAAAATAATCTTGAGAAGGAAGAACAAAGTCAGAGTCACAGTACTTCCCAAGTTTAAACTACATTAAAATGTTGTAGTTATCAAAAGAGTATGGTTTGATCACTCCTGAATGCATGGACCAATAAAACACTCTGCACAGACTAGAAATACACCCAAGCATATGGACTCAGCTAATTTTTGGTAAGGCCACTGAGAAAACAATAAACAAAAGTTTACTTTTAAATGATTTTTCAGAGAACTGGAAATCCACATGTAAAATGACTGGACCTGATACTGTACTATATATAAAACAAAGCAAAGCAAAACAAAACAAAAAAACTCAAACCAGCTAATGACTTAAATGTTATGACAGACTCACAAACCACCTAATACAAAGCATAGGAAATGTTGTTTGCTCTTATCCTTGGCAGTTACTTGTGGATATTACAGGAAATGCCCACACAACTAAAAGAAAACCAATGAACTATAGCTACATTATGATTAAATTTTCTCTCTTCTTTTTCAATATAAGCTTGCTATGCCATAGAAGTTAGCTTTTAGCTCTTGATCTTCCTGCTCCTGACTCCTGAGTACTAGGATTACAGTCATGTGCCATTAAACAAAATAACTTAATAATAAAAAGGTAAACAGGCTGTGGGCAGGAGAAAATGTTGGAAAAGATGTCTAATATGTTAATTCAAACAAATCAAGGAAAAAATAGAATAAATTGATTAAAATGGGAAAATTACACTTCTCATGTGAAATTTGGCCTCTGAGATGAAATGTAAGGTTATGTTACTTTTTAAATGTGTTTATTCAGCTACTATCACTTTTATGCTTATTTGATGAAGTATGATTGTTGTAAAATAATCACAATCAGGGAAATGGTTCTGGCAGAAACCTAGTCACTTTCCTCTGTCCTAGCTACCCACCTAGATGACTATAAACATCCAGAGGGCAAGTCTATTTAAATCTACACTTCTTAAACTTTTCTAATGGGTCTTAGTTTTTATCCTAGCACCTTACTTATGCTAAGACACCACTTATCTCCCTTACCTTCTTCCAAGCCTTCTCATGCCCTCAACCTCCTCACCCTATCCAGAGGCTGTCACCCCACCTAAGCCAAAGATTCATTTGTTCTTTCTTTTCATTGTTCTTTTGTGAATATGTATACAAACAGATGGATTTCATAGGAGCATTTCCACACATGCCTTGTTTCTGTTGGTCTCACGCCTTCAAGGACCTCCATCTACCAGTCTACCAGTACCTTCCTGTCTGCTTGAGTCACACATGTATTTTATTGCTCACTTTTACCCTCCTCCTTAATGATTCTTTTCTAATACTCTCCCTAGTTTTATGAACTTACCACATCTATTTACATATGAACAAAAATGTATGTAAAACTGAGAATTTATAATAAGGAGAACATGCTCTTATCATTTTAAGCCTGAGTTTACAATGACTTTCTTTCACTCACCTACTTTCTAGCAAGTGTCATGGTTTCTATTGTCTTTTTGTCTGAATAATGTTTCACTGTGTGCGTGTTTCACATTTGCTTTTATCTGTTCATCTGTTACGGATGTCTAGACCAGGTACGTTTCCAACCTGTTGTCAATAGAGCAGAAATAGGAAGGGATGTGAAACTGTCTCTGTGGTAGGATGCAGAACTCTTGCATATATCCACTCAACAGTGGGAGAGCTGTGCAGTTCATTAGTTATTTTTGATAAACCTTCTCTCTGATTTCCAAAGTTGCTACATGAATTTTCACTGAAGTGTAATATTAGTGAGGATAATTTTGGTTTTGAATAAGGAATTAAACAAAAATATTTTGGGGGGAATCAACATTAAAATAACATCCTAAATCCAGGTAGTGTCTATCTGCAATGTCATGAATGTGACAGCATCAAGTGACAAATGTTCAACCTTCTATCATCAACACCCCTGAAGAAAAGAGACTCACCCTCTCCTAGCAGCCACCAACTCTCAGTAACACTTCAGTTAGGAATTGAGATGTACATGTTTCTCCTTAATCCTGGAATCATAACAGACTTAAGCTGGTGCATGTATTTTGCCAATAACCACAGCTGATACAAGTTCATGAACCAGCTCTACAACTCCTGGAGACTATGTTTCCTACTTCAGAGAGGCATTCATATCTGTGTTTATTACTGCTATTTTCAAAGTAGCTAGGGAATGGAAGCTGCCTACAGGTCTGAGTTGATGAATGAACAATGAAAATGTGGTGTCTATACAGAATGAAATTTTATTTAACAGCAATTAAAAAAGAAATTGTGAAATTACAAGTAAATGGAAGCATCCTAGAGAGGTGATTCAACTACCTCTTTTCTTCCATCAATTTCAGTATGGCATTTCTGAGGCTAGACCACTTCCTTCCCTAAACTATATGAGAACTGCATTCTAGGCTCAGGACCATATGCTTCTCTGTAGTTCACCCCAGATTACCTTCAAGCATAAGAATATTTTTAAATCACTCTGATTAGTTCAGTTTCCTGAGAGTGAATGAAAATAGATCATAGAGTAACTTCAAACATTCAAATGTTTCCTCTAATTTCTTCACAGCAGAAGGTGAAGAGTTAAAGTGCTTCTTAAACTGATGAAAGTGCATCATCAGAACAATGAGTCAGATCTGAATCAGGCTTAGTTCCTTCCAGCACAAAGAGCTCTCCAGTCTGTTTTAGGCATTTGTGCATTATGCTACACTAAGCATGTGCGTAGTAAAATTCCATTCAGCTAAAATAACATCTATAAGAAGGACTCATTTCACATTAGACTGGATTTAGCTAAGTGCTATCACTCCTTGATAAACCTTTATAAGGGAGATATCTTACAAAAAGAGTGGCATGAAAAAAGATTTTCTTCCTGGAAATTGGGTGCAGGTTGAGAAGCCTTTCCTCTGTTGCCTTGCATCCTAAGAGGTCTCAGAGCTCCAGCTCTGTGGAGCATCATTTGAAAAGCATTGGAACAGGACCTGCTTTTCCTCAGACTCCTCTCCGTTTCCATCTCTGAAATTTTTTCAGACAGGAACAATTACAGGTCAGAATTTTGACTGTTGGTTGGTAACCCCCTCTCACTTGATGCCCTGTCTTCCTGCTGGAGGTGGGCACTATAAGTTCCCTCACCCTACTGTCAGATATTTCATCTAAGGTCTCTCCCTTTGATTCCCGAGAGTCTCTCACCTGCCAGGTCTCTAGTATATTCTGGAGGGTCCCCCAACCTCCTATCTCTCAAGGTTGTCTGTTTCCATTCTTTCTGCTGGTCCTCAGAGCTTCAGTCCTTTTCCCTCATCCAATTACTTATCTTCTCCCTCCCAAGAGGAACTGAGGCATCCTCACTTGGGCTACTCAGCTTGTTGATCTTTTTGAGTTCTGTGGACTGTATCTTGGGTGTTCTTCATTTTTATTTATGTATATTATTATTATCATTATTATTTGCTAATATCCACTTATTAGTGAGTACATAGCATGCATGTTCTTTTCGGTCTAAGTTACTTCATCCAGGATGATATTTTCTAGTTCCATCCTTTTGCCTGCAAAACACAGGCCCAGAGTAGGATCCAGCTCGAGGGAAGGTCCCAAGACATGACACTGTTACTGAGGCTATGGAGTGCTTATAAAAAGGGACCTATCATGACTGCCCTCTGAAAGACCCAACAAGCAGCTGAAAGAGTCAGATGCAGATATTTGCACCCAACCAATGGTCAGAAGCACAGATCCCTGTGGTTGAATTAGGGAAAAGCTGAAAGAAGATGAGAAGAAGGGTGACCCTGTAGGAAAACCAGCAGTCCCAATCAGCCTAAACCCCTGAGATATCTCAGACACTGGATCAAGAACCAGGCAGCATACACCAGCTGATATGTGGCTCCCAACACATATACAGCAGGGGACTGCTTGGTCTGGGTTCAGTCAGAAAAGATGCACCTAACCCTCAAGAGACAGGAAGCCTCAGGTAGTTTAGAGGTCTGTTTGAGTGGGGGCTGGAAGGTGGTGACATCCTTGTGGAGACAGGGTGGTGGACAGGAAGTATGATGTGGAACACACAGGGTAGGAATAAAATCTGGAGTGTAAATAAATAGATAAAGAAAGAAAGAAAGAAAGAAAGAAAGAAAGAAAGAAAGAAAGAAAGAAAGGAAGGAAGGAAGGAAGAAAGAAAGAAAGGATTAAATTTTAAAAAGCACTGGCACAATACAGTTTGCTCTGCATTGAACTCCAAGTTGCATATGACAGTGCATCAAGTAAATACCTTAGGGATAGCACACACAATGTCTTAGATCATGACTCCATCACTCATGTTTCTGGTTTTTTGGTAATATCTGTTTTTCTAGGAATTTTAGAAAGCAAATAAGCTCATTGCTGCTAAGTTGAATGACATACACCTGCCACATCTGGCAGGTGGCAGCTTTTGTCAATATGTTATTAGAAACGTTATATGTCCATGTTTTTATATCCTGGAATCATAACTTTATGATCTACATTTAAAAGCAGTTATTGATACTTTCTGCCTCTCTAGAACAAAATTCCAAATCTCTTTAGTTGTGGACACGTAAACACACACACACACACACACACACCTGCCCAAAAATCTTTAGATAATTTTGTAATGTAAAACTTCAGGATATTTTCATCCCTGGTTACAAACTGACTAAGTCAGAGCTAAATGATCACTCTGTGCTTGGGACATTGGTACATGTGAGTTTAATAAGGAATGTTTTCTATTCTTGTCCAACTATTCACTAAATATATACAATATAATTCATTTGTAAGGCCTAAATTAAACATCATATATTTTGTAAAGTTTTTCTTAACACAAATATCACAAATATGCAGGCATTCTATTTCCATTAACATGATTATTTGGCGTTTATTCTCCCTATCAACCCACAGAGTACTGAAGGCAAGATTCATATTTTATTCATTTATTCCCCTAAGCCTTATCACATATATGTTAGCAAAGACAGATAAGAATGACAGTAGCTATAAATGAAGTACTTCCTAAGATTATCATGTAGGTAGCCATACTCAGGATATTTGATGATCAAGTGTTAACTGAACTTGTCAAAGACACATAGGATGCTTGTGTTTTGAGCCCTCCTCAAAAGCATCTCCCATCTATCAATGTGCTACCCATTTTACCTTTGAATTAAAACTGTTTATTGCAAACCTAAGAATATAAAAAGTACATGGCTGGAGTTTGTTTTGGATATCTTGTTTAACCAAAATTTGTTGACTACATTTGAGGCTCATATTCTGAAAAAGATTCTTTTTAATTTTTTCAAAAATATATTTTCAAAAGTTAAGGTATACATTACAAGTAATAAAGCTTAGATAACTGTGAAACCTCTCTGTTCAGTCCTAGAATCTAGAGTTGAGATCAATTTTATTAAGCACTACTAAACTATCATTAACATTTTCTTTGACGTAGGAAGAAAATATCACATAGTTTAAATATAGCCTATGGAATTTGAGTGTCTATAATTTGAACTCATAATTTCTGCTTATTGACTTAGTAACACTAGTTATATTGTTTTACCATTTGACGCCAAAATCTCTTCATATATCTTGTGTGGATTAATAATAATATCTATGAGCCAGACACTTCTAAGGTCTACGAAAAATGCTTATAATACATTTTAGATGCTTAACATGTTAGAAAAATACAGAGGAAAGGCTTTCCACCAACCTCTCTTGTCATATGTCTTTGTAAAAACTCTTTCATTTAGTTAGCATTCACTGAACACTTTCTCTGTGCTAACTGTATGTTAATGAGACAGTTATGAATAAGGCAGCCTGTGCCATCATATTTTGTAAACATTTGAGAATTTTGTATGCCTTCCCTTGTGCTGAAATAATGACACACCGACCTATTATATGTATTAGTAAACGTCAGGCATTATAGGAGGTCAGGGTTTTGAGCTATTCTCTCCTGAAATACTGCCTCATCATGACTCCCTCCTGGCAAGTCCTTCTGGAGACTCTTCAGAGATAGAAATTCTTCTTATCAGCTCTTTATTGATGATCACAAAATGATGGGGAACAGAGTTTTACAAAACACTGAGTAGGAAAACACTTCATAATAATAACAATACCAAGTCCTGATTTTTAAGCTTCTACAGTTGAGACAGAGAGAATGTAGTACAAACTGCATTTTAGTTGGCTAGTAGTGCAGTAAAAAAAGCAACAATGTTTCTAGGCATCATTTAAAAACAGAAGTTTTAATACTATATTTCTGAACAATAAGTACTATCTGTTGAAGACGTTGCCATTAGCGTGGCTGTACACATTTACTTTTGTTAATGGAAAAAAGAAAAGAAAATTTCATTCATTCTGAGGTTTCATAGAATCAGATGTTAGTTAATTCTTTAAAAGCCATAGAATGTGTGGTGTTTTTAAGAGGCAGTATTGGAAATTAAATTGAGACTGCTGTGTTATTGTGTGTCAAAATTCCTCTTGCTTAACAGTGCAATGAACTATGTTTCACTAATATTAAATGAATGTGTTTTTAATGATCTTACAATAAAACTGAAATCTTAAGACAAAAGTGATGCTGACAAAATAAAATTGTTTCAAACTTGGAAAATAAACCAGTCACTGAAAATGTAATATTCATTGGAATGATAAATGGTTCATTTTCACATTGGAATTTGTGTAAGAGGAGAAGAGAAGTAAACTTGGTAGAAAGTTCTGCTACCATTAGCCCTCATTTTAATCAGGAGCATCTGCTAGAGGATTGGTTCATCCTTTAATTAGAAGAAGATAAAACCGTTTAAAGAACCAATAAAAGGGCATCTGTATGACACTGGAATGAGCTTCCTCTAGAATCTTGTGGCCCTTATACCAACCAAGCAGAGGGGCAGCACTTGCTTTTGATCACACAGCTTTTTGACAAATCTTCTGGAACTTCAAGGAAATTCCTTACCCAGAGAAGAATTAGATATGAATCTAAATTTCATATCCTACAGAGTAAATCATACTTAGAAATGGAGATGTACCTAGATGAAGATTAAGAAGTTAAAAATGAAGTTACTGTTTAATCATTTCCAGCCACAGTTCATGAGACTAGAGTGAAAGTTATTCCAAATTCTACATGAGAGAGTAACCATGAAGAGAGTTATTAACATGACATTCTTGGGTTGGGTCTAGTTTCATACAAATACTAAGAATGATCCTGAATTACCACCTACATTTAATAACCATTCTTTATTGCGTAATTCTTCACACCTACCAGAGCACTCATAAATTCTTTCATATAACCCTTCTTCATTGATCCTGAATCCTTTCCCTGAGTCTATCATAGAAGCCTATAGTATACTAGACTTCACCATTTAAAACATGCCTTAACCTGAAGCTCTGGGACTGTTGAGATATGCAGGCCCTGAAGTATCTCAAATTGTTCTGCCTTTCTTCTAAAGTCTCTGTGTTATAGCTCAGCCAAATTATTTGTATCCAGGTTAGGTTTTCAATGTCTCTCTTTTGGTTTAGAGTAGTTCAATTTGGAAGGGCAAAACTGTCATATTTGGATGAAAGCAAGGCTATGAGATAGAGTGATCATTGAACCCAAATAAAGTAAACTCTTGGTAAGAAGCAGAAGCTAAGAGTGACTACTGAGCCAAGAAACCTCCCTTAGCTGTCCTGGTCTCCATGACCATGGCAGTCCTATGACAGAGATGCCTCAGACCCTAGGAATCTCAAATGCCTCTTTGAAACCAGCTTGTTTTTCTTTAGTTCTTATTCTCAGGCTTATAAGCAATTCTAGTGTTGCTGTAAGTTCTTCCTATTTTCAGTATCTTCTGTGACTTATCTGTGCTTGAAGAAATTGTGTATAATCTGAAAACCAGTCATCGAAACACCTGCCAGACATTGGGCCAAACTTGAATGAATTTCAGTGAATTCAAGACAAACTATGCTCTATCTGTCCTTCTCTGGAGCCTAAAGTTACAGTAAAAAATTGTAAATCCAGCTGTCTTAACAATTCTGGACAGTGTGCATGCCAGAATACCAGCATAAGAATGGGACCTGGAAACGCTAGGAAGGCATTTCAGGTCTGAAGGCAGAACCTTTTCACTTCAATTTTAAAAGTCTCCTTTATATAAATCAAATACAGGCATATATGTGTTTCTTGAGCACTCAGTTTTCTTTTAGACATCTCAACAAATTGAGGAATCCTCAGTTTCCCAGAAGTCAGCTCAAATACAGTATCCAATTGTATACATGTCATAGAAAGTATTTAAGCTTTGCATTATGGGGACATAGATAGCAGTGAGACTATGTCTCAGACCATCTGGAAATCTTGGCTCTATTGCACTACAATACAGCATTCCTATAAAATATCATTTTATATTTGTTCTCTGTGTGCACTTGTGAACATTTCCAACATCATAAGTTTCAAAATGCCTTAATATTGGAATACTCTTTTAAAACAAATATTCCATGTCACATGTTTCTAACACTATACAAAGGAAGGAAGTCTTGGTCAAGCCAGGTTGGATTGGGACATCATTAGCCCAAAGTCTAAACTTTCCAAAGATGTGGAATGTATTTGACGATGTCTGAAGGAGTTAAATTTAATCTGAATAATAAGTTGCGGGGCTACAGCTTTCAAGTTGGCAGGGCTCTGAGGCTGGAATGCAGAGAGGTCCTCCATGGGAGATTAGATGGCAGCTTGATACTTGAAGACCTTCTCCACAGTTCTCAATGGTGGGCCCGAAAGACACAAGGAAGTCCATGGTTTTAAAAGGTTTATTGTCTTGGTGGAAAGTGGGTGAAGCCATACCCAGTATCCCCAGGGTGGGCCTGAGGTTAAAATACCGGGTGTAAGGAGGAGAGTCTGGGAAGGAATTGGCTTAATTGGCTATGCCCTCTGGGCTTTAGGTATCTCATTAATATGGAGATTTCTTGAGTCACGCCCTCTATTTGTGGAGGAGCTAGTAGCCATTGCCCTACATGACTGAAAGGCACTGATCAATGGAGGTAGATCTTCGGTCATGTGTCAGGTGCCTGGAGTCTGGGAGCATGGCGAAATGCATGCCATCCCTTGCAGAGATACATGGTAGGTCACTGGCCATCTCTAGCCAGTGCTCCACCAGAAACCAAGCTATCTTTTCATGGTCCCACAGTAAGTTTTTTTTTCTAATTGTATGCCATTATATAGACAGAAAAATTGAGGATATGGCTCATATAATAAACAGGGTGAATTAGGCATAGAATTGTCTCAAAATCTGACTTGTTTAAAGACTGGCTCTTATCACATATTTCAATCTATACTAGCTGCAGTGCCTATATGTTCTGACAACAACCAGTTATAGTAGTGAGGACAGTGTCACAATCGAAAAGGATGCTACATGCATTTACTACCCTCTTTTCTTATCTTCCCTAGTAATAGAACTATCCCTATAGTTCTATTCTGAGAATCTATGTATTCAGTCACATGTCCATTTTCATTATATCTAGATACAATTATGTTCTCACCAAGAAAATGTAAGTCTTGTAACAAAGGCCTGAAGCCCTGAGGGCCAGCAGAAAAAAATGGAAACAGGCAACCTTGTGAGGTAGGATGTTGGGGGGACCCTTCAGAATGCAACAGAGAACTGGGAGGTGAGAGACTCTCCGGACTCAAAGGGAGGGACTATAGATGAAATGCCTGACAGTAGGGAGAGGGAACTTATAGAGCCCACCGCCAGCAGGAAGACAGGGCATCAAATGAGGAAGGGGATTGCCATCCCACAATCAAAACACTGACCCATATTTGTTCCTGTCTGAAAGAAATGCAGGGATGGAAATGGAAAGGAGCCTGAAGAAAAGAAGGTCCAGAGTCAGGCCCAAAGTGAATCCAGCTCAAGGGGAGGTCTTAAGACTTGACACTATTAGTGAGTTTATGGAGCGCTCACATAAAAAGGGACCTATCATGACTGCACTCCATAAGACCCAACAAGCAGCTGAAAGAGTCAGATGCAAATATTTGCACCCAATCAAGGGACAAAAGCTCTTGATCCCTGTTGTTAGATTAGGTAAAGGCTGGAAGAAGCTAAGAAGGAAGGTGACCTTGTAGGAGAACCAGCAGCCTCAATTAACCTGGACCCCTGAGATCTCTCATACACTGAACCAGCAATCTGGTAGCATACTCCAGCTGATATCAGGCTCCCATCACATATACAACAGAGGACTGTCACGTCCGGGTTCAGTCAGAAAAGATGCACCTAACCCTCAAGAGACTGGAGGCCCCAGGGTGTTTAGAGTTCTGATTGGGTGGCGGGTGGGAGATAGGAACACCCTTGTGGAGACAAGGGGATGTGGAGTAGGTATGGGACCTGGAATAGTCAGAGGGTGGATAGAGGGGGAAATAAAATCTGGTGTGTAAATAAATGAATGAATAAATAATAAAACATAAAATAAAAAACAAGAAATAATAAAAAAAAAAACAAGAAAAGAGCAATCAGGTTAAACCTTAGGAAAGAGTTGGAGGAAGAATTGAAAAGCCAAGCAGGGGATAGGAACTCCTTAGGAGGACAGAGTCAACTATCCTGGACCCTTGTGGGCTTGCAGAGACCAAGCCACCAAACAAAGAGCATATACGGGCTGGACATAGGATCCCAGCATATATGTAGTAGATTTATTGCTCAGCATTTATGGGTTCCCAACAACTGAAGCAGAACCCATCCCTAAAGCTGTTGCCTGTCTGGGAATCCCATTCCCTAACTGGGCAGCCTTGTCTGGCAACAGTAAGAGAAGGATACACCTAACCCTGCAGAGACTAGATGTGACAGGGTGGGAGGATACCTAGAGGGTGGGGACCACCCATTCAGAGAAGGGGAGGGGAATGGGACCAGAAGGGGCAGAAATCTGGATGTAAAATGGATAAATAAATAAATGGAGGAAAAAGACAGTAACTTATGAAAATCTTCACTATCTTGAAAGATAAAGTATACTTCATAATGAAAACACAATGTAAAATGTAGTTGCCATAGAAATGCCTGACTACCCTATTATCAGACTTAATTTCTCTCTCTAAAAAAAAAAAAAAAAACTTACAGGTTTATTACCTTGTTGTTTGGTGTCTCTCATGAAATTAAATCAAATTAAAACTCACCCAATAGCCTAAGTTTCCTCTGCAGTTGGGCACAGATCAAAGAAGAAAGTGAATGTGATAAATATTCCTGAAAAATTATACAGGAAGCTCATGTCCTGCCTGTGCTTTTAATTCTCACATTTTCAGACAAAGCCATTAAGAATAAACAACACAAGATTAGAAAGGTGGCTCAGTGAGTGAAGAGCACTTGCTGTGCAAGCATACAAATCAGAATTTCATTCTCCAGAACCTACAGAAAAAGCAGGCTTGGCTTCCCATTGTATCTGTAACCCAGAACTGTGAGAGGTAGAGACAGGTAGATCCCTAGGGTTCACTGACCATCCAACCTTCTTAAAATGATGAGACCCAGATTCATTAAGACTCTGTATCAAGAGAAGAGCAATAGACAGGACACTCAGAATCTTCCTCTGGCTTCAGGATGATGCACATTCAAGCATCGGCATGGGTATGGGCATGGGCATGGGCATGGGCATGGGCATGGGCATGGAAATCAGCAAGTGCATGCACATGCATACACGTGAACATGAACATGCACACTCACACATGAGTGCACACATGCACGAGCACACACACATACACACAGAGGTGAGAAATTGACCTTAAACATCCATTTCACATTTATTAAAACATATATATTAACAGCTGTTAATTGGAGCTAAGAGAAAAGATCATTTTTTAAAGAAAATTCTTGAAAGAGTTTGTGTATATAATAGCAGATGTATATTTTTCTGGATGGAAGGTATACACATATCTCTTCCTTTTGCCACAAACAAGAGCAGAGACACCTTTCAGAACTGTTTGCATCCACTCTGATCGTATATTATACACAATCGTATATTATTCTTGAGAAAGAATATTTATCAGTCAATTAATTCTTTTCATTTAAAAGGTAACTGTCACCTAATGGAGACTGTTAAAGAATATCGTCTCCTTTTCCATAACTATGGAAGACATTTGCATTAAATGAGGAGGTTCTTTATTTCCTCAGGATTCATTTATGCCTGCTGGTTATTCCCCAGCTAAAGTCATAATCTTGTTTGCAACATCATAATCATTTACCCAGTGAACAATCAGTGTGTCACTAACAAAGAGTTATGACTTTAGGTAAAGGATAAACTACAGGCACAGATGAACTCTTAGGAAATAAACATTGTTTCATGCAAATGTGTCTAGTAATAAATAACTGGGGAAGGAAATTATGATTAAATAGAGTATACTACAAAAACGGGGATGTGGAAATGTGAGAGGCTGGTTTCAATTTTGTTTTTTATAAGTATGGTACACAAAGTATTTATATGTTTCTGGCATAGCTTTAGCACATAAATTTTTAATTATTATAAAAATGTTAATATATGGCCTAATGGTTGATCATTTTTAATAAAATAAGTGTAGGTCTGGCACTTTGTGTCCTTTAATCTAATTGCCATAGTTGATGAAAGTAGTTTTGATATTGATTTTATTGGCTTGTTCATACCAATTTGACCCTAGATTTACTCACAAGTTTATGATGGTGAGCTTTAATTATGGAACTAACACAATGTGGAATTATCTGGATAATGTTGCAGTAAAGGATTATCTTAATTATGTTGACTCATAGATGCATCTGTGTGGGATTGTCTTAAGTATGTCTTGACCTATGCCACTGAGGTCAACACCATTCCCTAGACAAAGGTTCTCTTAGGATTGGAACATTGAGCTGGGAACGGATAAGCAAGTGGGTGAGCATGTATGCATTCATTTCTCTCTGCTCTTGATGGCAGATGTGATGTGACTTGCTGTTTGAAGTTCCTACCTTAACTCCTATGTAATGACTGACTATAAACTGGAAATATTTGCTGAATTGAAACCCTCTTCCCCCTAAGGAAGTTTTGTCAAGACATTTTTTTAATGGAAACAAAAACGAAACTAGAACATTATTCCACCGTTTATTTATCAAATACATTATTTAAATTTGAGCTCCAGAAAGGTGATAATAGACCAGAGATCTTTTTTTAGCTTCAAAAGCATTCAAATATTCATCATTTTAATTTATTCTCACAATACACCAAATAACCTGAGGAGGGACCTTATGCTTCTCTCTACATATATTATTTTTAATATTTAAGCATAATGTATTATGTTTTCTCTAAGTGTATTATACATATACATGTGTTTGCCCTTGGGAGACATTATGGAATGAGATGTCTTATCATTTGAGGTGTGTGCATTCTTTCATTTCCTAATGTCCTCTCAGACTGAAGAGGCATCTCCTAGTTTGAGTACACAATGGTGAACAAAGAAACACAATACATGCTCAATCAAGATGTTCCACAATACCAATTAAAATGTACAGCCTACCAATTAAAATAATATCTTCAAGAGCACAGGGAAGCAGTGATAACTCTAAGTGTGGATTTCTCATTATGAGAAAACATAAAGGGGCCAAGGGAATAAATGTGATAGGGATTAGATGTAGTACTTTGAGAGGATTCTTGATGAGACAGTCCTAAACGATGAGAGGAAACATATTCCCAAACCTACATGAGATAAGCATATCTTAAGTCATTCTAAAAAGCTTAATCAGAAACAGAGAACTTGTTTTTCTGAATGAGTGAATTAGAATACCTAAGTCTCCTCCTATACTGGTAGAGCTATTTCATAATGTTAATCATCCAGAAAACATTTCTGTACACCTCAAGTGTCTTAAAACAGCATTAAATGACCTGCAGATTTTCAGATATCATGATTCTATGTTCTGTACAGGACAGTGTATTGCATCTTGGTAACCTCATCAAATTAAACTATTGAATAAAATTTAATATCATTTTGTTTCTATTATGTGGAAGAGCAATATAGTGATGTAATGTTGTCATGCATATTGCAACCCTATAGTTCTAAGTCTTAGTATTTGAAATGTAAAGTTTCAGGTGTTTAGAGAAAATAGAAGTCTTTAATAAATGCTGAACATAAGAGGCAGGCATGGTCTGCGTTTGATTTAACTATGTGACTGAAGGAGAAAATGGAATGCCAATGAGTTAGGCTTTGTGACAGTGATCACTCTTTTTTTTTTATTGGATATTTTATTTACATTTCATATGTTATCACCTTACCCCATCCCCTACCCACCCGGGAACCCCCATCCCCTTACCCCTCCTCCTTCTTCTCTGTGGATGTAACCCCCACCTACCCCCCCCACTCCCACTTCCCCACCCTCAAAATTCCCACCCCCTGGGGCGTCCAGCCTTCATGAGGTCAAGGATCTCATCTTCCACCTGTGCCCGGCAGGGCCCTCTACTCTTACATATTCAGCTGAAGCCCTGGATCCCTCCCTAAGTGCTCCCAGGCTGGTGGTTTAGACCCTGGGAGCTGTGGTTGGTTGGTATTGTTGCTCTCCTCATGGTGCCACAAACCCTTTCAGCTCCTTCAGTCCTCACTCTAACTCCTCCATTGAGAACCTCATGATCAGTTCAATGGCTAGTTGTGAGCATCTGCCTCTGAATATGTCAGACTCTTGAAGGCCTCTGAGGAGACATCCATATCAGGCCCTTATCGGCATGTACTTCCTGACTTCCACATCAGCATCTACCTTTGGTGACTGCATATGGAGTGGATACTCAGGTGGAAAGGTCTTCAAATGGCCCCTCCTTCAGTTTCTGTCCCTCACTTTGTCTCCATGTTTGCTCCCTTGAGTATTTTGTTGCTCCTTCTAAGAACAACTGAATCACCCCCACTTGGTCTTCCTTTTTTATGAACTTCATGTGGCCTGTGAGTTGCATCTTGGGCATTTCAAGGTTCTGGGCTAATATTCAATAATCAGTGAGTGAATACCATGTGTGTTCTTTTGTGATTGGCTTACTTCACTCAGGATGATAATTTCTAGTTCCATCCATTTACCTAGGAAACTCTCGAATTCATTGTTTTTAATAGCTGAGTAATACTCCATTGTGTAAATATACCACATTTTTTGAATCCATTCCTCAGTTGAAGGACATCTGGGTTCTTTCCAGCTCCTGGCTATTGTAAATAAGGCTGCTATGAACATAGTTGAGCATATGTCCTTGTTATATGTTCGAGCATCTTCTGGGTATATGCCTAGGAGTGGTATAGCTGGATCCTCGGGTAATGCTATGTCCAATTTTCTGAGGAACCGCCACACTGATTTCCAAAGTGGTTGCACCATCTTGCAGTCCCACCAACAATGGAGGAGTGTTCCTCTTTCTCCACACCCTCGCCAGCATCTACTATCACCTGAGTTCTTAATCTTAGCCATTCTGACTGGTGTGAGATGGAATCTCAGAGTTGTTTTGATTTGCATTTCCCTGATGACTAAGGACATTGAACATTTCTTTAGGTGCTTCTCGGCCATTCGAGTTTCTTCCATTGAAAATTCTTTGTTAAGCTCTATACCCCATTTTTTAATAGGGTAATTTGGTTGTCTGGTGTCTACTTTCTTGAGTTCTTTGTATATATTGGATATTAGCCCTCTATCAGATAAAGGATTGGTAAAGATCTTTTCCCAATTTGTTGGTTGTCGTTTTGTCCTATTGACAGTGTCCTTTGCCTTACAGAAACTTTGGCTGAGAGTGGAACCTGGCTAACCTATGTTATGGTGGTAGTTTGGATGAGATGCATCCAGAAAAGTCTCCTGCTTTTGAATGTTTTACCCCCAGTTGATGACTTTGTTTGGAGAAGCTTAGGTGTTGTCTTGTCTGAAGAACTATGTCACAGGAGGCAAGCATTGAGAATTTAAAGACTTACACCATTTACAATTTTTTTTTTTTCTGTGATACTGCTTGAAGTTTAAAATAGAAGCCGGGTGGTGGAAGCTCTTAGCTGCAGTTTCAACTTTCATATCTGATGCCTCTGTTCTATCAACGTGGTGTCTGACTCTCTGGAATCTCATGAGCTTAATAAACTTTCTTCTATAAGTCACCTTGACCACGATCTTTTACCAAAGCAACAGAAAAGTAGTATGAATCTGTAGGCTATGGTGGTCTTTAAGCTGTTAATGATCTCTGTCCTCATGAGACAGAGGAACATGGGTATTAAGTGTAATGCTATCCTCTTTGCTTAGGACTTAGGTTTTCCAACAAATAAGTCTTGCAATAAAATTCCAAAGGCCAGTGTTCATGTGAAATCATTGGGGCACTTCTCTAACTGGTCCTAGAGACACAATGTGCTAACTGTAATATCCTTTTCTTTTTCTATTTTTTTTTTTTGGTTTGGTTTTTCGAGACAGGGTTTCTCTCTGTAGCCCTGGCTGTCCTGGAACTCACTCTGTAGACCAGGCTAGCCTCTAACTCTCAAACTCAGAAATCCGCCTGCCTATGCCTCCCAAGTGCTGGGACTAAAGGCGTGTGCCACCACCGCCCGGCTGTAATATCCTTTTCATTGTTCAGATGACTCTGAAATATTCAGAGTCTATTCAGTTCTATAGTCAGAACTATGTGCAGTCCTTGATAAGTATTTTTAAGCTTGAGTGTTGAAATGAGTGAGTACATTGAATCTGCTTCAGGCAAAAACTAGAATCTTACTTAGTTTTTATATCCTCATTAGTCTAATAGCTGTAGAATTAAAGAACTTTTCTAAGTGTGTGGTTATGGGGAACAAATGAAGGCATAAGGAAGTCTCTTCACTGGCAACTCTTTGGTGTCTTGTCATGGTCATGCCATATTATGTCAGGGTTTAAATACACAAGAGATGGTAGACGGGATTATCAAACTTTTAGGGCACAGTGTTGTGGATAGCCTTGGTATTCTGAATTCTGAGGTTAATTCTGCTCTCCTGGGAGGGGCTGCGAACAAGGAATGAGTCACTTACTCAAGGACTTCTTGTGAACCATACCCTGATGAATAAAGGAGCCAATCACTGGGAGAGTAGGAGGCAGAGCTTCTGGGTTAGACGGAGGAGGAGGAGGAGATGGAGGAGAGAGTTAGAGGCTTTTGAAAAAGGATTAGTGCATGGGCAAGATGTAGCTTCTAGAGTTTCCTGGTTTCTGCAAGAATCCTCCACTGGAGGAATCAGATTTACAAGGTTTAGAAGATTAGGTTTTAGTTGTGTCTAGAAATTGAGTTACCATTATTTTTTAGCTAAGTTTGTGTGGTGTTTTTCTTTTCACAGATATTCAACCAAGTTGAAAAGAGAAAGGTATGGCGGCTAAGCATGGGTTTGCGTGATGCACCCCACAAAGGTGGTGGGGGTTTGAAGAACGGGTATGGCGTGGTAGTGACCTGCCAGGGGGAACTTTGCGAACTGGGTGGAGAGATCATGAAGCTCTGAGTCAGAGTCATCACAAGATAAAACAGGTCACCTTTGCCTGCCAGTACTTGGCCTGCCAGGCATTCTGACTGAGATGGCCTGCCAGGATTGGGCTTAGTGCAGGAACCTGGATGGTGGTAGAGCTGGAAGCTTGTTAGTCATTCTTTTTAAATACCTCCCGCTACAGCACTGGAGCTCCTTAACAGTCATACAAGGGATGTGCTTTGAAACTTGAATTGCCTGGTTCCCATCTATCTTTGTTCCTACCTGTACCATGAACTGAGGAGAGTCTTATTCATACATTCTTACTCTGTGAATTCAATCATGAATTTTCAATCATGACAGAAAGTATACCCTAAAACTGTGAGCCAAAATAAAAGTTCTTCTGTTTTAAGTGGCTTCTGTCAGGAACTTTGACCAGAAATAAAAAAAAAGTCAAAAGTCAAATTTTAAGCAATATATTGCACATTACATATTTGAACTTTTGACCAAAACTGCATTTATGCTATTTATTAGTTTAATTTTTTATTTATGTTTTGATTTGAGACAGTTTCTATTAGCCAGCCTAGCCTATAGCTCTCTATAGAACTCAAGCTACCCCATAATTTTTAAGTTAGAAAGGTAATATATCGCACAAAACCCATTATAATCTTTCATTTTACATACAGATATGACACAATATTCTTCTTAGAGAGATTACCTTGGCCAAGAGGCCTGGATCTAGCTGATCAGAACAGCATAGTCATATATAGATGTATAGTAGTGCCAACATGTATTGTAGAAAGAGGAAGAAGAAGGTCCTAGGACCTTCACTTGACATGAAATCATTTTTCCTCTTGCTTTCTTCAAGCTACAGAAGTTCTTGAAATATGTTACAATATGTACAGTATATCAGCAAACTTATTACTTCGACCAAAGCATCTAGATGCTTGAGGCCAACTCTATCAGCAACTTGACTTGTTACAATAATTCCAAGGAGTGAATCTTGTTAAAATTTTTCAGGAAATGCTCACCATTAAAACCCCTTTACCATTGCCCAGGAACTTAATAAGTGTTGTAAAATAAATAGCCACTCTTTTATTCTAGCTTCTGTAAATTTGCTTAATTGCTGCATGCAAAAGGCTTAGGATTTAATCTCATATCTGCGGAAGTGCATGTCTGCAGGAAAGTAATTGTGCAATTATGTTTTTTTGCCTTTAAAAGCCCATGCCAGATTCAGTCTGGGTAGCAGTTCCTGCAGTCCCAATTCCAGAAAGGGTACAGCAGATACAACTGAAATAAAATTTGAATGTTAAAACTTGATAGTCTTGGTGGTCTTTCCAGTAATCTTGAACTCTATGACAACAGACCATGGGAGATTATACTAAAATGAAGAACTCCTAGATGCGACTTCCATTAGGACTACATCCACTGTACTATGAGACTTTGCTGTGGTGAGACTGCTTTCAGGTCATCCACAATTCTGTGGATAAACTCTCACCCATTATCTGTATGTAAATAAACTTTTGGGAGATTTCAGATAGTTGAACTTTGATAGAACTGTTATTGGTGCCTGACATTGGATAGAACTTTATGTGAGGAGAACAGCATTTGTCCATGTAGCTCCAGGAAAATGTTAATGCAGCATCTTGAAACAAGTACATAAAAAATTAATACCATGGCTAACAATGTGAAAGGAATAGGAGTGGGACAACTTTGACATGAATGAAGAATCACTTTTACATTTCCCTAGAAAACCACCCAAAATTTAGAAAATATATCTGAAGGAACACTTTTTTCTTCAATAAAAATAATATCTTTGGGAAACACTAAAAAGAACAGTCAAAAAGCCTGAGATAACATGCTAAAAGAAACACTTTTCTATGTTAATAGATAAAGGAGCAAAACATATTTGACTACAGATACCAAAATTCAGGTGACTGGTGGCAGCAAGAGATATGCCAAAAAATATTTTTAAATAAACTATGATGATTTGGAGATGATGCAATGCTGTATCTATGGAACTGTGAAAACAGACATGTCAAGAGAAAAATTAAAATTAGTGCTCAAGGAGGTAGGCTTTTAGCAAATCGTCTCCTTTCCTTCAGACCCTCCAAATCCAGTTACCTTCCAAACCCTACCTTGCCCTGAGCTCTGAGGCAGATGATATGCTGAGGCCTTCCATTGCTTCCAGCTCCAGCAGGTCTTTACCTTCAACTCCTTCCTTCACATCCAATTGTTCCAGCTATCAACTATGGCAGGTGAATACCTTGCAAACAACCAGATAAGCCTGTCAGAGAAGCAAGAAAGCTAACTAAGCAGGAAGGCAAGCCTCAGCCTTCACTCTTTCTCTTCTCTTCCAAATAAAATCTGCCACACCCATCACCACACCCATCACCAGGTCTGTAGCATACTACCTGGTGTTGTCTTAACCTCACTGTCTACTTCACTCTCTATGCTCCTTCCTAGGAGATCAAGCATATTTTGATGGATCATGCTGTATTACACCTTCCTGAAGATCATGGGCCAAATTAGCCCTATACTCATCCCCAACTCTATCTTTCAACCAATTTCTGTTCCTAAACATCAGTATCCAATACACATTCTAAGCACAAACCTCTGTAGCCACATCTGGCAACAATCTGGAAGTATTACCTACTAGGCATTATGCAGCCAATGAACACTCCTACATACTAGATAGGGCACTAGAAACCAATGGATAAAACATCAACCCAACAAACAGAAGACCATATGTCAGCACCCAGAATGACAATGATGCAATCCCAGATGTCTAGGCTTCAGCATTAAAAACATATTAACACCCAGGTAAATACATCTTCTCTAGAATCTAATAACAGTAGATCCTAGAAAGGTAACATATCTGTAGCAGAAGGCAAGGACCTTAATAATAATGTCTTTATAAATATGATAGAAGTACTCAAAGAGGAATGAATAAGTCACTTAGAGAAATTTGTGAAAGGCAAACAAGCAATGGAGGAAAATGAATAAAGCAGTTCAAGACCTGATAGTAGAATAGAATCAGTAGAGAGAACTCAAACTAAGGGAAATATGCAAATGAAAATTTTAGAAATTTAAAATCAGGAACCTCAGACACAAACCTCACTAAAAATAAATAAATAAATAAATAAATAAATAAATAAATAAATAACAAGAGGTGGAAGAAAGTATCACAGGCATTGAAGACATAGAAGAACAAATAATTCTATCAAAGAAAATGGTAAATCTAAAAGCCTCCAGGAACAAAACATCCAGGAAACCTGAAACACTAAAAAATAAAATCTATGAATGACTGGAATAAAGGAAAGAGGAGAAACCCATGTCAAAGGCACCTACAATATTTTTTAAAATATATTAAAAAAAAAAAAACTTCCCTTTCCTGAAGAATGAGATGCCTACCAAGGTGCAAGGTTCAAGAAACATAATGAAGACCTAATATACTGGAGCAAAAAAGAAATTCCTTTAGCACATAATAATCAAAAAACTAAACATATAGAAAAAAAAAGAAAAATAAAATCTGCAAGGGAAAAAGAATATGTAATATAGAAACACAGACCAATAAGAATAGCACCCAACTTTTCAAGGGAGACTCTAAAAGCCAGAAGGCCTAGATGATGTTCTGTAAACTCTAAGAGGTTACATATACCAGTCAAGAATACTATAACTAGCAAAACTTTTAACCATGATAAATGAAAAACAGAAAGACACTCCGTGATAAAAATCAAATTCAAGAAATACCTATACAAATGCAGCTCTGTAGAAAGAGCTAAAATGAAAATGTCAATCAGAAAGCTTATAACTATGTGCAGGAAAACACAAGGAATAAATAATTTTAGACCAGCAAATAAAAAAGAGGGAGAAAAACCCACAACTCACAAACAAAATAACAGAAATCAATGTATACTGTTGATTGATAACTCTTAATATTACTGATGTCAATTCCCAAATAAAAACAGACTAACATAAAATATGTAAAAACAGATTCTATCCTTCTGCTATATCTGTAAAACACACCTTAAGATCAAAGATAGATATCGCCTGAGGGAAAAGATATAAGGAAATGGACCTACGAAGCAAGCTAATTTGTCAATATTGACAAATACTTGACAAAATAGACTTCAAACCACAACTTATAAGATGTAGGCAAGTACACTATATTCTCACTGAAGGAAAAAGTGTGCACTCTAAGAGCATACTTTAGTTCTTAATATCACTGTACCAATACAAGGCCACCCAAGTTTATAAAAGAAAGACTAGTACAGCTTAAATCATACATTGGCCCTCTTACAGTGATAAGGTGTAACTTTAATAACCCTCTCCCACTGATAAACAAGCCATAATACAAAAACTAAACAGAGAATAAATGGAAATAATACCATTCAAACTCACTGACCACCATTGGCTAAAGCTGGCTTTTAACAACAGGATAAACAACAGAAACTTTACAAACTCATAGAAACTTAACAACTCACTCCTAAAGTAAAATGGGTCAAGGCAAAAATTAAGACATTAAAGACTCTTTAGAACTTAATGATAATGAAAAACAATGTACCCAAACTTATGGGTCACTGTAGGCTTAGATTTTTAAAAATTTAATTTTAATAAGAGTTCTTAAGTGCTTTGACCTCCCTTCTAGCTCACCACCCACCAGAGGTAGTGGAAAGGAAGCGTTAATAGATCAAAGGAGGATGTGGATCTGCTTAGAAATACTTCTTTGGAGCAAATCTATCTTCATTTGTCAAAATATTAGCAATCCAGTTCATGGCAATTCAGTCTAGAAGAAACCGTGAGGCTTTGCCAATCAGCCCTAATCCACAGCAAGAAGCTACCAGCACACCACTAGAAGTTCATTGGTGGTGTTTCTCTCTATGAAGCTGTAATAACTGATGACCAGCAAAAAGTAGTAAGGCATACCAATACTACACAGCATCATCTACTCTCTGTTGGGTGATAGTTATACACAGTCTAAATATCATATGTTCTCTGAAGCATCACATGTTCTCTAGCAAAACATCACACACTCTTTTTCTAGGCGCTTCCAGAAAAGCACCAAGTGTCTGTTCTCAGCAAAACATCTTCCCATATTATCATCGTCAGCAAAAACATCCTCTCATGAGACATTTTCCAGAAAAAAATCACTTGACACTACTGAGATTCCAAAGAAACCAAACATTTCCACTTCTGGACACAATGAAGGTAGTTCAAAAAGGCAAGTTCACAGCAATAAGTTCCTACATTAGTATTTTGGAAACATCTCATACTCTTAAGATCACAAATCATCCCCAAAAGGAGTTGATGGCAAAAAAAATTCAAACTCAGGGCTGAAATAAAATCAAGCAATACAATATAATTCAAAGAATCAATGAAACAAACAGTTGCTTATTTGGTAAGATCAATAACATTGAAAAGTTCTTTCTCAAATTAACTAAAAAGCAGAGAGGGTGAATTCAAATTAACAAATTTAGAGATGTAAGTGAATACGAGGGAATAACTATAGAAACTGATGATAATTTTTTGAGTTCCTTATATATTTTTGGCATTAGGTCTCTATCAAATATATAGTTAGTAAAAATCTGTCCTATGATGTAGCCTGGTGCTTTTGTCCAAATGATGGCATCCTTTGCCATGAAAAATCTTCTCACTTTCATGAAGCTCTCTTTATTACTTTTTTATCTAAGAATCTGTGATAATGGTGTTATCTTCAGAAAGCCTTTTTTCTGTGCCAATTAATCCAGAGCTACCCTTTACTTTTGCTTGCATCTGGTTCAGTGTGTCTTGTTTTATCTTGAAGTCTTTGTTCTTTTTGGAGTTGTTTCATGCAGAGTGATCAATATAGATCTATTTCTGTTCTATATGCAGACATTCATTTTGACCAGTACAACTTACTGATGTTGTAATTTTAGTGCATATTTTTGGCTTCCTTATCAAAAATCAGGTGTCAATAAGTGTCAATTTAATTTTCTTGGTCGACATGTCTGTTTCATTGCCATTTGGTTTCATTCATTTGGTTTTTATTATCTCTCTAGTACTATTTTCAGTCAAGGATAGTAATACATCTAGAAACTCTTTGATTATTCCAAACTCTTTTAGTTATTTTAGGTTTCTTGTATTTTTATATGACATTGAAAATTGTCTTTTTAAAACCTGTGAAAAACTGTTGGAATTTTGATAAAAGTTGTATCAAATTGTCTCCAGGGAATTCCCACTTAGGAAATAAACTTCACTTAAATGTAGGTTGTATGCCCTGAAGAAAATGGCCAATAGAAAACAAATTCAGCAACATTTTTGGAGATTTTTTTGTCTTGAAATGTCATGTCAGGATATTTTCTTTGCTTTTTTTAATTTTATATTTTTAAAATTTGTATGATTCTCCTTTTTTAACCTATAGGTTAATAGCATATATATTATGGCTTCAGTTTGGTGTTTTTATGGGATTCCTAAGTGTGTAAATGAATGACTTGTGTGTGTGTGTGTGTGTGTGTGTGTGTGTGTGTTTCTTGGTCTCCTTTCCTTATGTTTGTTTGTTTTGTCCTGTTTAGATGTATTTTATTATTACTACTTAAATGCCTGCTTGTTTCTAATGAGCCACAAAATGTGAGTGGATCTAGATTTGAGGGGACATAGGGAGGAACTGGAAGGACTAGAAGAAGGGGAACCTGTAACTAGGATATATTGTACTCTTAAAAACCTATGTCTTCACCTACTCACATCTAACAGAGGACTGACATCCAAAATATTTAAAAAAAACTTAAGTATCTAGACATCAGAAAACCAAATAATTCAATTTAAAAATAAGCTACAGACCTAAACAGAGAGTATTCCACAGAGGAATCTTTAGTGGCTGAGAAGCACTTAAAGAAATGTTGAGTATCCTTAGCCATCAAAGAAATATAAATCAGTATATCCCTGAGATTTCATTTTACCCTTGGCTGAATGGCTAAGATCAACACAAGTGACAGCTCATTAGCTCACTGGAGCAAGGGCAACACTTTTCCAAAACTGATGGGACTGTAAACTTGTACAACCACTTTAGAAATCAATTTGGTGGTTGGAAACGAAATTTAGTTGAACAGCATGGTTGCTTTGGCTAGGAATCACATCTAAAAACCTTTTCCATTTATGTAATCTGGCTGGAATGCAGATGTAATCCTAGTACATACCTTTAATCCATAACAGTGAAGGTAAGATTAGTTTGTAGAAGAAAATTGTCATATTTGAAAGTGAATTCTAATTGAGAGACAAAGTAACAAATCAGAGAAAGATTTGACAGAATTAATCAGTGATAGGATATGCCCAACTCACACAAGAACAGCACAACAAAGAGGCTACTTAAGAAAGCAAGAGAGAAAATGTGTGGTGGTTTGTGTATATGGCAGTATTACAATAACAGGTTGCAGAGGACAAACCAGACATAAGTGAAGACAGAATGAGAAGAAGCCATAAAATTAGAACATACTGCAAAAATTAGTAAGAAGACAAGCAGAGCAAGTTAGGCATAAGCAGAGAGAAGCTATATTGAATCAGTCAGCTTGGAAGATTCCAGGCTTAAGCCTAGGGATAGTTAGAACAGAGAACAAAGTGCTCTGGCTTTAGCCTAAGCTGTATGTTTGCATCTCATCTTGTTTGTTCATCTGAGTGCCAAGGACTAGCCTCAGCTTGGAAAGGTGTTCAAAGAGAATGAGTGTTTGCCAGCCAAGAAACAAATGACTGGAATTCAAATGATGGGTTACAAGCTGGCTGTCTATGTTCTACCAGAGACAGTTTTTCCAGACTGCTCTATGTTCTGCTTTCTCTGGAGTTCTCTAGACAGTCTCTGTTTCTATAGATCTGTGAAGCTCCTTATACAATTCATTTTGCATCCTCATATTTTGCATAGTTAAGAAATTATATATTTTTGAACTCAGGTTTTCAATATCCTTTCCAACAGCCTTCAAGAATATCTTGAGGTTCATAATATTCTACCATTTTGTTGAGACATGTATATGCCCATGCCTCCCAGATTCATGCTGTCTCTGATTATCATGGAGTCTTTAACCTTGGCAGAAAGGGCATTCCTCAATGGAGTAATATAAAAATATGTAAATTGTTTTACAAACAAGCCTTACTACCACAGCACTACAGCAACCATCAACACTCGTGGATGTCCATGCCTTGTTAGATCTGTTCCAGGGGAAGGAAACCATACCATACTGTCACTTACATGGCCAAGTTGGACTTGGCATCTAAGGAAATAAGAAACATTTACAATTTCCTAGAAAATTGGCAATCAACCTACCCCAATACCCAGTTATATTGCTCTAACCTCTAAAGGAAATACTCAAAGCCCCACCAGACCACAAGAACACTCCATCACCTATGTTCATAGATGGTTTATTCTATAAGAGCTAGAAAGTGTAAGCAACCTAAGTCTTCCTTAACCAAAGAATGAATAAAGAAAATGTGACACATTTACACATTAGATTATTACTTGATAGGGTCTGATATAACTAGCCATTTTGTATTCAGGCTCTATGTTGCTTTTAAGATCAAACTAGGTTCATTTACATTTTATAATCTATTACTTTAACTAACATTAAAGAATGTTACTGATGAGCCAAAAAGTTATGGTTAAATTACTTATGCTCTGTTATCTCAATATTCTGAAATTCCCCTGTATACTACCTGTCTACCACCCTCTTACTTCACCTAGTACCAGTCAGCTTAAAGGTGGGCTGCTAATACTTTGTCTAGTTAGCTAAAATATTATACCATTTTCTTGCCTGCCTTTTAAATATTTGAATCTGATACTTTTCCATAAAATGCCTACACTGAGAACAGAGTAGCACCATATTTAGGCTCCTGGGTCCTTTCTGTAGTCCTGAATGATAAATTTGAATAATGTGTTCAATAAAGTTTTATCATATTTGAGACTGGTATCTCAATGGTCATTGCTTGGCTAATCCTAGGCTACAAAATTACTGAGCTATTAAAAACAGTAATATCATGTAATTTGCAAGAAAATGGATGGAACTAGAAAAGATCATCCTGAGTGAGGATGACAGAAAGACAAATATGATGTGTATTCACTTATAAGTGTATATTAGCCACAAAGTAAAAGATAACCATGCTACAATCCACAGACCCAAAGAAGCTAAGCAACACGGGTGGCTCAAGGAGGAGGAGCACTTAAATTTCATTGAGAAGAGGAAATAAAATAGACATCACTGGAATGGCAGGGGAGGAGACTAGGTGGGGGAGGCCTTGGGGATAGGAACAGGAGGGATCAAATGAAGATAGAACAAAATGAGAAAGTACTGAAAAAAGGAACTGAAATCTGAAGTGGAGAAGCATCTATGTATAGGATGAACTAGAAACCTAGGGCAATGGTAACTCCCAAAAATCTGTAATGGTGATCCTCGCTAAGACTCTTAGAAATGGGGCGTACAGAGCATGAACTGGTGATCTGTAACCAGGCAAGACTTCCAGTAGAAGAACTGAGACACCAACTCAGACACAAGCCTTCAACCTATAATTTTCCTGCCTACAAGATGTGCTGGGGTAAATCTATGACTGGTCCAGCTTTAGATACATGGCATATAAGAAGAGGGAGTCTACACCTCACATTACCCAGAGGTGAGGATAAAGGACTGGGAGGAAATGAGAGAGGGGAAACTGGAGATAGAATATAAAATAAATAATTTTTTCATTTAAAAAAATCTATCTTCAATATAATAAAAAAACTCTCTTCCCTCAATAAAATAATATAAAGTGAGATTACTTTTTAAAATGCTGTGTAACCATTTGAAGGTATCTTATTTTCTTCTACAAAATATGACTAGCTTTCCTGATTGCTTACTCTCTATGCATTTTAATCATATTTAGTGAGATATATTTTAGCATTAATAGAAATTATATATTCTCTACCATTACTTTATAGCCTATTAGAGCATATGTGTGAATTCCAGTTTAATTTATTGGCCCAATAGTGAAAATGGCAATGATAAAATGACTCAGTGGTCCCATCAGTCTTGTATAAAGGGATACTACGCAGAATCACAAAATAACAAAAGAATTTGACCATTCCGTATGATATATTTAGTAGAAGTACAACCAAACATCAACATTTTTTTCTTAAAACAACAAAGTCCAAACGTGAAGGGAAATCCTCTAAAACTACAGAAAAATGTCAACCACTGTACTACCTTTCATGTCTGTTTGTACCATTTCTTAAATATCCAGTACTATGCAAAAAATCTTAATCACCCACCAAAACCAAGATTTGGAACTAAGAAGCACCTGCAAGAAATAAACAACAGTAGTGACTGACTACCTTTCAAATAACCTACATTAGAGATGTCTAGATATAAAAGGACAATACAGGTGGTAATAGAGCATTCATATGTATGTGTGTGTGTGTGTGTGTGTGTGTGTGTGTGTGTGTGTGTGTGTGAGAGAGAGAGAGGGGGGGGGAGAGAAAGAGAGAGATGGGGAGGGAGGGAGGGAGGGAGAGAGGGGGTGGGAGGGAGAGAGATGTGTGTGTGAGTGTTTGTGTGTGTGTGTGTGTGTGTGTGTGTGTGTGTGTGTGTGTGAGAGAGAGAGAGAGAGAGAGAGAGAGAGAGACTGAAATGGAACAGTAAAAGGAGGATCAATTTACACAGTTATAGTATTATTAACTCCAAATTTCTGGTGAGCAGACTGGAGACCCAAAGAACAATGGGTGAATCTCTTGCCAAAGAGAGCCTGGTGGTAGAATTTCATCTCCTTGAGAGGAAATTATTTAGTTTTAAATTATGTATAAGGCCCACCTACATTATCCAGAAAAATCTATTTTACTCAATGTTTAATCATGAAACTGCTACTTTCATCAAAAATTAGTGTCCCAGACACTAATCTGTAATAGTACCTGAACTCTGTAGACTAGTTGAGCTGACACATGAAATCTTCCAGTACATTCACCAGCCTAAAGTAAGATGCTTTAAGGTTTGAAAATGTACTGGAATTAGGACAAATAGTTTATCTACTTTATTTTAGGTCTTCCTTTTTCTCCTTGTATCAACTTGAGAAGTTGCCACAGCTGCCATTATGCAATGTCAAAAAGCACTGTGATTTTAAGCTCAGTTGATAACACTGTGATGACATGGCCATAGAGAATACACTTTTTGACATAATCATGACAAACATAATTGAGTAAGAGTGGTCAATTAGTTTAAACACAAGCTGGTTCTGTCCAATGGTAAGTTTCATTGACATAGGTTTACCCATTACCAGTGTAATCTGTAATATAGATGAGTTTTTGACATGCAATATGTTATCTGGAAGAAAAGTACCTTAAGCCTGTAACATCACGAATCTTTATTAGTTTAGAAGCTTTGAAACATCAGAGTCATTAATAATCTCCAATACCTGCACAAGTTAATCACTCACTTGTTTGGTTTATTCTGAGTACAGAATGGAAAAGGAATGAACTGTTAAACCCTCTTTGCCCATGGTAGTGTAATGACATGTTGCTTGTCAAGAAAATCTTCCTCCTCATCATCTGTACTGTAATCCCCAAGTGACAGCAAAGGATGCATTTCAGTATTTCTTCCAGAAGAGCTGAAAATGCATTAGAGGATCAATACACAGCATATGGCACCAAGTTTCAGTTCTCATTTGTCTTATGATCTATACTACACAGGTCGAAGTCATTGGAAGCAGGCTGAATGGCTCCATGAGTTTTAAAATGCCTCATGATGAGAAATTCTCATCATTTTCCTGTTTCTGAAAACAAAGCTACAATCATACCAAAGGAAAAGGATTTTTATAGGCTCCAGTAGTGTCCTTCCCTGATGATTTTCAAGGAAGTGCTAAAACCTGGAGAGCCTCAGGTCATCATTAAGATCATTCATCATGATATTGGCTGCTTAACAGAATCCTAATGAGCAGAGATTCAGATAAATCATTCCTTTATGTACAGTAAATTAGGAGGATATGGATAATCACTCAAGATAAACCAAAGCTAAAATTCAATGACCCTAGTTACCTGGAGGGGTTTTGTTTGTTTGCTTGTTGTTTGCTTTTTGTTTTTATTTTTGTTTTTAATTTTCCTTACTAGTTTGAGTGAGTGAGTGAGTGAGTGAGTGAGTGATTTTGTTTTGTATTTTATCTATAAGAAATGAGGACTTCCCAAAATTCCAGCACATGGATATCTGACATTTAGAATGAAATATAACTTGGGTGAACAAAATTGTCTATATCATTCAGATATTTTGGTTCAATTTCTAGCTCATACATATCAGAAAATATGAACATGTTCACCCTGTGATGGACATGATACTTTGAAAGATTATTTTATTAAATCCTAAACAGCCCAAATCAGCAATCCATAGAATTATCTGTAAACCAGCTCAAAAGAGATTACAAGTGCAAAGTAGATTTTTGTGCCACTATTTTATTTGTAAATCTTGCTTTATATCATATATTCCCATATGTTTTTAGTACAACATTTCTTTTGAGAAGTTGAACACACATATTGATTTAATCTGGACTTTAGAAACTTTTAGGGGAACAGCAATTCCCTACTATTCCTCTTTTAAAGTGTTATCTGTATTAAATGCAAAAAAAAAAAAAAGGTTTCAAAAGCTCAGCCAAATTGTTTTCCCTTTCTGAAAGACTTAAGTTACAAATTCTTGATTCCTTTTGAGCATGTGACTTCAAATTGAGAGACTTACAATTAGAGAGGGTTTTTAAATTCATTTTCTTACTTCTAAAAGGAGGTGTCTTCCTTTAAAACTGCCAGTGCCACCAATAGCCAAATTGATCTCTTTGTTGAAGCATTTGCCAATTTGAGCTATGTATCATTTAAATTGATGCCCATGTTCAAAGAAGTGTAAAATTGTGCAAGTTAAAATGCTGGTAAAAATTCTAGATTAAATTTTAAGGAGAAGCCTTTTATATGTTTTATTCTGTATTATTTATAATGGATAAGAGTCTACTTCTATTAACTCTGAAAATTTACCAGATTAATTCAAATAAGACAACTGTCTTTCAAGGAGGATCATTATTTCCTTCCTCCCTTTTAATGACACATACTATACGAAAGGGAAATATCTTCAAGTTAAAATAACAAGTTTTTATATCCTTTACTAAATAACACTAGTAGTTCTGCATAAGATACAAACATTTTACAAAAATGAAGTTGTCATAAATTTCACACATGTAGGCAAATTTCCTTTATATGATAAAGAAAACTGATTGAAGCTCCTTTAAACCTGCTATTCACCATCTTTCTGCAGAAAGTTGTAGGCTTAACTTACCTAGACTCAGCTCCATGGGGGTCATTCTCACATGTCATCTCAAGGAGGTCTTTGGACATTCGGCTTAAAGTCAGAAAATTGTCATTGAATGCCTGTAACTCTTCTGACGGTAGGCTGTGAGGTTCTTCTGAAGGATCTGAAACATATGATTACATATATTAATACCGCATTCATTCAGGAATCAGGTGAACAGCATATGGTGCTGAAATTTGCTCAAACTGAATAAGCAACATAGAGTGGTTCCACCCAGATTTGCCACCACCCAGCATTGTTCTGACATGATTTTCTTTCTTTTCTGCTGTCTTTGCTTAGGGGAAATGATGCTTTGTATTTGAAAGAGGGAGAGCAGCTTGTAAAACTTAAGTCTCCCTTTTCATCAGCTGCCCTGTGGTTCAGCAGCTTAGATGTAGACAAAGAATACATGTAAAAGAAACAGATTATTTAGGCAAATTCATACAAACTACTCTAGATCTGAATATGTAAATACATATTCCTATGTTAGACTTCCAAGTTATTTTTTTTTTCTGACATTGACATCACTTTTTTCATACAGTTTCTCACATAGCCTAGATTGACAGAATATGTAGCCAGGGATGATCTTGAATGTCACAGCCCTGTATCACTACCAACTGAATGTTGTGATTACAGATGTGAATCACTTTGCCCTGTTTATGATTTTCTGGAACTTAAATCTAGAGTTTTGTGTATTTAGCACTCTAGCAACTGAACTATATCCCCAATCCATAAAGCCACCTAAATTATAGTATCCTATATTACGCTGACTGTTTAAGCTGTTACCATCACTGGGTGCTATACCCTTCCTTTTGGCAAAAGTGTCAAATAAGTAACTACCTGGTTGAAAGAATAAACACTAACACTCTGGACTGAAAAATATTTAGTTTTTGGTGGTTAATAGTAACTTCCAGTTTTTCAGCAAGCAGATTTCTCCAATGAAAGTAATTTACATTGTTCCCAGTGAAAGACAGACCTCAATGTATTTACAGATTAAAACTTCCTTTGAATTATTTAGCTCAGTGATTTTCAAATTATGATACACTTAGATAAATTAAGTTTGAGATGAAGTTCTTTCCCCACAATCCCAAAGCAATTAGAGAGTCACCTAATCTCATTTATATTTGAGAACTCTTGATAATATTTGCTGTGAAACAAAAAAAAATCCTAAAAGTTTGGGTTATAATTTTAAAAAAGCCTAACACCACCCTCACTTGTTAGATAGGAAAAATGAAGACTCAGAAAAACAGTCACACGCCATACAATGAAGCCAAAGTTTCAAATGGTACGAAGCCAAAGTTTCTTTAGCTCAAAGGTACTACAAGTGGCTATGATACAACTCCTAATTCTTAGCTATGAGCTCTTCTATTCTCCTGCACCCAGACTTTAAGCTGAATGAACAACACCAATTCCTAGAAGGCAGTACCAAATAAAAGACTGACATTACTGCAAAACTGAAGATTTTAGGTGTACTTCCTAGCTCATGATGAACACAAAACACACAAAGTTAACACAACAAAGATACAAAGATGATGCATGACAGCCAGCCATGCCAATAAAAGAAGGCTTCAGAATCAGAAGTATGATGCAATAATAAATGTAAGATTAACCTAAAGTCAAGTATTGCATTACATGCCTATAATTCCAACATTAAGGGTTTGGCGGTAAAGGCAGGAAAATCCTTAGTGCTGGGCATCACTAGACTATGTAGCAATCATTAGGCCAAACTATGCTATATGGCAAAACCTTGTCTCGATAATACTAGTAATACTTTAAAAAGGAACTGACAGAAAACACATAATAAGATCAAAAATATTTCACACAAGACCCTTAACTACAAAAGAAGTAACTAAAACAAACACTTTTTAACAACAACAAAACTAACTTCAAAGGTCCAATATTAGAAAACAAATAAAATGGCCATTTATTCTTCAGTTGTACCTTAAACCAGAAAAATAGTAAGCTCTAACAAAAAAGTTCAGGACAGTACTGTTAAACACGTCTTCTGAAATAGAGAAACATCTTCATCATGTTAACTGCCTGACTCTGAGCACTGCAGCACACATGTATGAGAGGACGTCTTACATAGGGCGATATACACTGATAGGATTTTTGGTAAAGTCGTAACATTTGCAACTAACTTTCAAATGGATGAAAAAAAGTACAAGATCACAAAAGGCATTATTTGCTCTGCTCTACCCTCCCTGACACCTTTCCTTCCTTCCCACTCTCTCCTTTTCCCTCCCTCTCCCTCTTTTCACTCTATGGCTCTTTGTCTTAAAACATCCATATATACAGGAGTTTGTTGCATTTTTCTTCTATTCTTTTACACATTTTCCAAAAATTTGAAATTACTTCAAAAAATTTCTCCATAATAGCAAAGGAAAAGTTAAAATGATATCATTATAGAATTTGTTTTTAAAATCCTAACATAGACTTTGAGCTTTCACAAGAGCATAATAAATATAGGTGGAAATAGAAAGCATGGTGAGCAACCTTGATGGGGATTCTTGGCTGTCAACTTGGCTACAACTGGAATTAACCAAAACTCAAGCAGCTGGGTACATCCGTGAGAGAATTTTCTTGATTGGATCACTTGAGACGGTAATATCTTCCTACCTTCTGGGCCTACAACGTCTGGTGGCTGCCTATATCAAGGAGAGGCTTTTGTAGTTTGCTTGCTTGCCCTCATGCTCAGTAGAAAATCCCTTCCTTCACTGGCATTAGAGCTGACTTTTTTGTGATTTTGTACTATTCTGAAGACCAGCTGAGACATTCAGCCTCATGAGCTGAACAACAATCAGAATTTTGGACTTTCTGTTGGAAGACTGCCACTGTTGGGACCCCAAATGATACAGTGACTAAAGGGCATTGAAAAGGTCTTGTTAGAAAAAAAATCCAACTTAGGAAAATAGATTCCCATCAGGAGAAAACAGAATGTAACAGAATCTAATTAACAGATGATGCAAAACCAGAGATTTTTTTTTCTGAAAATGAGGAATTTATTCTACAGTCAGAAAGAACAGCTGCCACTGGAAGAAGCAGCTGAAATAGAATCTCCCTGATCCTGTCACAAAGTAGCCAAGAACCTAAGACAAGATAGGCCGCAGGCCTAGTGGAAATATGATCAGAATACAATGTATCAAAAACTTGGATAAACAAACAAAAAGTATTTCTCCTGGGGGAAAAATATGAGGAAAAAAAATGGTGAAGTCACAAAATTAAGAGAGCATAGGATGAAATCCCAGCAGAATCTAGAGCCAGAAATGTTCCTGTAGAAGTTTTAAAAGAAACTGGAGCCACTTCAGTAAATATATCCACAAAGTCCTCTCTGCAGGGAAAAAGAAAACATCTGGACTACTGTGCTCAACAAAACAATGGTAAAAACAGACAGAAGACAGTGAACAGATGTCTGCTACTGTGCAAAGGAAAGAAAATTCAGATATGCTAGTTATGTACATACAGGTCATTCATCATAACCAACATGTCTTGGAGGGCCTGTCAAGCTGGCTCTCCAGGCAAAGCTCTTGCCCAGCAAGCCTGGCAATATGAGTTTGATCTGCAGAATCCATGGAAGGGTGTAATGGGAAAGGTGGCTTGGCAAAGTTGTCCTCTGCCCCCTGCCCTTGCCATGTCATACCCACCCTCCTCCTTCCCTGTACATCATCCTTACACCCAGACATACAAAATATACAGAGAAATATTTTTTAAAGTATACCATTATCAAACCTTTAAGATAAATAAAACTTTGAAGATAAGTCTTTGGGTTAGGATAGAGAACTTAATCCATGGGAATTTTGAGCAAGAGAGAAATGAGATAGAAATCTTAATATAAATTATAACTCACTGAGGTGTATTTATTATTCTCATGATTAGAATGGTCACTATGCCTCAAGATCTCCAAGTCAAGATCCAGGTCAGAAGCCTGTGTTTTCCAGCCTCAAGGTCTGGATAACAGATGTGCCCTCCATTTCTGGATTGTAGTTCATTCCAGAATTGTCAATCAAACTGACAACCAGAAAATAGTCATCACGGCATGTGATTTAAGTAAAATAGCAAATAAATAATTTTCATTGTTTATTTTAGTGATGAATTAATGCCAAAAATCTAAAGCGGAAAGAAACACTCTCAATTTCCTAGGGATCTTTTTTCCAGTTTTTCCTGAATTTTAAGAAATACACACATAATTTAGAATGAACTGCAAATGTTTTACTGTTTATGGTCTAAAATGTGACAATTTTATATACTTAACTTGGCAGCCATATTCTGGTGAAAATACTTAGTAAACATCTATGTTTCCATTCTATTAAACTTTTGAATCTTTATGCCTCTCAAGCTACAATTTAAAAGTACAGTTCAAAATAGACATCTGTTTTTATGAAGTTACAATACATCTCTTTTCTTTAATCTGTCCATCTATCTTTGGGTAGGTGTTTGCTTCAAGATTGAAACATTGCCTTTTGAAAGAAGGAGAGAAACTCAAAATACTGAAAGTCAGTTTTGTGCACTGTGTACTTCAATGCTGATTTCTATACTCAGAGATCTAGTTGCAGTCTGGTTGTCATTGTCATTATTATTGAAACATATTCTGTCTCAGTGTTGTGTAAAGATTGTTCTCCTTCACCTCTGACTGGCTAAAAATGATCTGATCAGCTTATAACTGTGCAGAATAGTTAACGCAGAACTTCCTATCTAGTGAGAGATCCCAGGTGGAGGATTTACCCTGAGGGTCACTATGAGGGAGTTGCTATCAGGACAGGGATGGAGCAGGAGCAGCCGGGGCAAGAGACTAAGCTGTCAGATAACAGAGCACATGGCTATTAAGTGGCCAACATAGTTAGGTTAGAATAGATGAGTATCTTGCCCAACTATAGTGCCAAACATTATTATAAAATATAATAGGTCTCATTGTCATTATTCTGGAAAAGGGACTCATAGAAAAGCCCCAAATAATACTTTTACATCACAAGCCTCAAGATGAGAATCTCACAAGACTCATGAGATCTCTCCACACTTTATATAAAAAGGATTTTAGGGGGTGGAAATGGGAGCAGAAGACTTCCTCTGAGAAGCTGCCTGCAAAGTGAGCAGAGAATTACAGCAACAGAACTTGAGTAAACTTCATTCATACCAGGTTGAGATTTCCTGTATACAGAAGTCAACCATACGTCTGAAACCCAATTAAACTCCTTGTTTTTTCAAGCAAGGCATGAATGGTATCACTTCTGTGGTCTGTCATGAGCTTTTCCTTCTGGGGTGAGTATACATACACACCATAGTTAAAGTGTTCTACGAATAGTAAGATTTTGTGATGTTACAGGGTTTTAGGATTTTTTTTTGTTTATTCTATTGGTGGGGTTGGTTGGGTTTGGTTTGGTTTGGTTTTTGTTTTTCTTGTTGCCTAAAGTTTTCAAAATTGAGTTGGATCATTCTTATAAATATAGCAAAGTTGTAAAAATGTACTAAGGGAGAAAGAGGCTATTAACAGCAAAAAAAGCATGACAGAAAAGTTGGGACAAGAGTGGAATACACAAACCCACATAGTTCTGTGACCTCTTCATGTACAGTTGGATTCAAACTATGAATGACTTTAAGAGGTTTGCCTCCCTGATGCTTTGTTACTACCAGACAGTAGCAATGTTCAAGAATATGAGGGCCATTTGTCACATGCTTTGAAGCTATTCAGGTTGGATATAGAATGAGCAAGTAGAATTCCATCCTAAACTGTGGTTTGTTATCTAGCAGCTTGGGCACTGGTGCATTGTCTGGGTCCTTGGGCCCTTGTTAGATACTGCAGACACTTCACTTAGTATGCTTTTGGAGAAGATGCCAGTGGTTCTGTCCATGCATTCTAGGTTGGGAAAGGCTGCTTTAAAAGTTTCAACAGCTCAATTTACCGCCCGAAGAGGCTGGACAGAAGATTTTGAAAAGCTAAAGACATTAGCCCTTCATTACAATTGAAGAAAAGATAAAAACTATTCTATTTTCAAAGTGTTTTTTCATAACATTTTATGTGTGTGTGTGCATACACACATACACACACCAGTGCATATATGCATACATGAGAATGGTACAAAGAAACTGGGAGAAATGCTAACATGTGTGTCCCTTTGATTAATTTCTTTCATCCTTCCTTTTTTGTTATTGCTTTTTGTTTTGGTTTGGTTCGGTTGGGTTTTTGTTGTTGTTGATGTTTTACTAGTTTGTTTGAGATAGGGTTTCTTTGTACAGCTCTCCCTGTTGTGTAACTCTGTAGACCAGACTAGTCTGGAATTCAAAGACTTTGACTGCCTCTACCTCCCAAGTGCTGAGGTATCACCACCGTACTGCTGGGATAATATACTAGTTGCCAATCTTTGTCAAATGGCTTTATACACTGAAACATCCTGCTGGTCCCAAACATGAATGTTCTTATGTCACAACTTGTTTGAGTGTTGTTTAGATTGTAGAGGACCACACAAAGGTACTTAGTACCACATATTAAAATATATAATATTTCAATATATTTTATAATATTTTATATATTAAAATATGTGGTACTAAGTATTTTTGGTGTGGTATTGGGGATATCTAAGGAAATAGGACGTAAGGGAAGAGAATGTCTTTGTGTTTGTTTGTAGAGTAAGACATAAAGATTAGAGAGAGCCCACCATGGGCATTGCCTGGAGTAACAAATGCCAAAGGCTAGATTGCACAAAGACCTAGAGCCAAACATGACTGGGAAGAAAGAAAAAAATAAAGAGAAAGTGATAGAAGGAGGGAGGGAGGGAAGAAGAGAGAGAGAGAGAGAGAGAGAGAGAGAGAGAGAGAGAGAGAGCAACAGAAAAACAATCAAAATCAATTAATGGAATCATTCTAAATGGCATTCTGCTGTACTCATAAACTGGTGTCTATCCCATGTGTCATCAGAGAGGTTTCATCCAGAAACTAATAGAAAGATACACAGACCCACAGCCAAATATTAGGCAGAACTCTGAGAATCCTGCAGAAGAGACATGGAGGGTGATAGGGGGATGGACAAAGTATTACAGAAACCGGAGCAGTCAAGAACACTACATAAAAACTCACAGAATCAATCATCCTGGGATCACAGGGACTGAACAGACAGCCAAAGAGTTTGCATGACTACACGGGTCTGACCTAGGCCCTCTGCATACATGTTACTGTATTGTAGCTTGGTCTTCCTGCGGCACTCCTACCAGTAGAATCAGGACTGTCTTTCTCTGAATTTTTTGTTTCCTTTTGTAACCATTTTTCTCTACTAGTTGCTTCATTCATCCTTATTAGGAGGAGATAGGCCTAGTCTCATTGAAACTTGATTTGCCATGCTTGATTGATAACCATGGAAATCTTGTCCTTTTCTGAATAGAAACAGGAGAATGTTGGGTGTGGGGAGGCAATCAAAGAGCAAAGGACTTGGGAGGACAGGAGGGAAGGGAAACTGCAGTCTGTGGTCAGGATGTAATATATGAGAGAAAAATAAATAGAATTAGTAAGAAGAAAAAAACTGAAGCAGAACACAGAGCTAACATTTTGTAAGCAAAATCTAACATTTACCTGCAGGGTTTCTCAGTATATTTAATTCTTTTTCCAAAGTGTCTAAGGCTTGTTGATCAGCAGTGTTACCTCCGAAAAGCTCATTCTGGTCAGTGACATCAATGTATTCAATTTCTGAAATTTCAGAAGCAGCCCTGGATGGAAACTGAGCAGCTGCACTTTTCGATCTAGTATACGAGGACAAAAGGCAGCTGGTGTTTTTCTGATCAGAGTTGGAAACAGGAATATTCGCTGTTGATGGTCTCTGTGATTTCCAGCCTACAAGAAGAAAAGAAAGAAAACAACTGCTTTAAGATCCCAATTGGAAACCTGGTAGAGTGGCACATGCCTTTAATCCCATAATTCCAGCACACTGGAGAAAGAGGCAGGTGGATCTCTGTGCTTTGGAAGCCTGTCTTGGCTGGAGAGCCAGAGCTAAACAGAGAAACCCTGTCTTGAAAAAAAAAAAAGGAAAGAAAGAAAAAGAATAAAAAGAAAAAGAAAGAAAGAAGGAAAGAAAGAAGGAAGGAAGGAAGGAAGGAAGGAAGGAAGGAAGGAAGGAAGGAAGGAGATCCTTCACAGGTGTGTGTGTATACTTGTTTGTTTAATTTACAATGTGCATGTATGTGTGAAGGCGTGAAAGGTCATGAATATGCACATATGTTAATGGAGACTGGAGTTCTCATCCTCAGGGACACAACCCAACTTCTTTGAGGAAATTTTTCTCTTTGCCCTAGGTTTACTGATTAGACTCCAGTGTTTGGCCAGTGAGCCTTACTGTTGCTCCTAGAGCTACCATCCCATCAGTGGGATCACAAGCATACATCATCATGCCTGCATTTTTACATGAGATCCAGGGATTAAACTCAGGTTCTGGTACTTGGAAGTCAAGCACTTTACTAACTCAGTCATCCCCTGTGTCCCACCCTACATTGCACGTTAACAATACTAGTTGCTTCCTTCTTGAACGCAAACCAATAGAATTCATCAAACAATATTGGTGAGAAAGACAACTTTTGATTGTCACTTAGTTGAGCTATTCACAATTAGTTAATCTCAAATTACATCCATGGTGACATAAACAATTCTTCTGCGACATTTTTCTGAACTCAGGAAAAGAGAGCCTAATTTTAATAGCAGCTAAGACAAAATATCATATGACAAGCCAGTTTCAGACTAGTATACCACACATGCTCTATTCTAGTCTACCCAAAGCAGAATATCACACATGCTCCTGAAATTCTAGGAAAATACCAAATTCTGCCTTGTAAACGGGACATGATAAGTACACATGGTATATTCCTAAACAACTAATTTGACTTATCAGGGTTGTATGTATGTATGTACGTATGTATGTATGTATTATGCATGTATTTGATATAAAGACAGATAGGCTAGTGTTAAGGGCTAGGCCAGGTCAGGACTTTCCCTGAGGTCCTGATGCATGGAAAAGGAACTTAGTTCCCTGTCTAAAACCAGATACAGGTCTGGCAATGCCGTTAATATCCTAGGGACAACACCTTGTGGGAGGGACAACTCCTGAACACTCAGCAATTCCCATTGTATGAATGTGTTTTGCTGACTTTGTCTCATTTCTCTTTTCCGAAGAACTGTATACAAGATGCTACACATTTTTAATATTTTTATTGAAAATAGTTTCTTCTCTCATACAATACATCCTAACCACAGTTTCCCTCTTTCCACTCTCCCTAGCATCCCTGCCACCTCCCCTTTCTCTGCACTCCCCCTCCATTTCCATTTCAGAAAATAGCAGGTTTCCAAAAGATGACAGCCACATAGGACAAAAAGAAATACATTAAGACAAAGCAAAAGTTCTCATTTTGAGGTTGGAAAAGTCAACACAATAGGGGGAAGGAAGCTCAAGAGCAAGCAAAAGAGTCAGATACACCTGCTTCCTGCTGTTAGGAGTCCAGAAAAAAGCACCAAACTAGCAACCATAACATATATGGAGAGGACCTAGGGTAGATCAGTGCACACCCCATGCTTGCTCCTTCGGTCTCTGAAAGCCCATGTGGGATTTGCTTAATTGGTTCAGTGTGCCATGTTCTCCTCACATCTTCCCTCCCTTCTGCCTCCTGTAGTCTTTGGTCCCTCTTTTCTAGTGTGGTTCTAGATAATTACTTGGCATAAGACATCAGCTTGTGCAAAAATTCTAACTAGCTTTTCCATCTGCTTGATTTATATATCCTTGGCCCTCCCACTTAGGAGCTTGTCACTGAAAACCAATGTGCTGGTCCAGGCCATGCTAGTATGTAAAAACACTTATTTAAAAAGAAAATGAGAATTGGTGTTTAAGTTTTATCAATTTGAATTCATTCTCTACTACCCCTCAGTGACATGGTCCCAGAACAGACCCAACCAGGTTACTACCCCCTCACTGGCTCAGACAGAATTGTTTCCATTTCAGAGGTTGGCTCAGTTGATTTCTTTTTATGCAGTCTTTTACTACATAAAGAACGGAAAATCTTTAAATTCTATAGAGCATACATAATTCAAATTTTTCTCTTTTTTCTAAAAGATTCTTTTACAAAAGTCATGGGAATTTTCAAGGTGTGAACTCAAAGATTCACAGGACATGTGTATCATTTTGATTTACCATCAGATTTAGAGAAGTATTTCAAGTTAAACATAAGTATTTTAAAATATAAGTTTATAGCCTCTTAAATGAGCATTGCATAAGTTTTGAGATATGTAATTGCTATTATCATAGAAATCACAATTGAACATATCCTCAAAACATTATATCATGATACTGACTTAAAACTTGACTATGAAAGTCACCCTGTATAAAATAAAGAGTAAGTTTGTCTTTTTTCCCTTTTATTCTATGTTGAATGTAGTCGATATACTCAGAAGCCTCTGGATGCAACATGTAAATAGTTAATTAAAACTCACTATGGTAACACACAGAGGGTACTGACTGTAATCAACATTACAAAAACCAATTTTAAAAATTACTTTGCTAAATGTAATTATGAATAAATTAAGTCTCTGACCCATTTGTAACTGTGTGCAGAAAAATTTCTGAAGAAAGGTAATCAACGGACATTTGCCAGTGTATTGATTCTTGTTAAAATGCCCTCAAGAATTATTTTGATGACCAAAATTGAAAGTGATTTTCCTTTTATAGACTGTGGAAAGACGCCATATGCCATTCGTAGCCAGGAAGGAATAAACTGCCACTCCCGCATCAGGCCCAACCCAGCAAAGAAGCAGCAATTGCAGGAATTCTTTACAGAACACAAATATCCTGGATCTCTGGATACATTCTTTCTTTGGTGTCATAAAGCCTCATCAAATGCAAAGTTTAAACACATTTATATTTCTCATTGAAGCATAGCAAATAAAAGGAAGCTGTTATTAGTAAGGTCTGGGGTTCTCACAACAACAACAAAACAGAAGTAAGAAAACTATAAAATAACATAGATGCCCTTCAGAAAACTCAAGAGAGGACTCTAGTAGCTGCTGCTTTCAGCAGCATCTGGATACCACTGAGTTTGAAGTTAATTGATCCCAATTGAATGAAAACGTACTCAGGGGATAGATCAGACATGCTAGAACAGAGCAAAAAGCCATACAATCTTCCCTTCTGGAAATGGGCTCCACTATAATTTGAAGTCACCAAGACACAGAGATTTTATTATTTATTTATTTATTTATTTATTTATTTATTTATTGTTCCTTCAAGTACACATCTAATTCACTTCAGAATTTAATTTATGACCTTATTAATATCTTTGCTAAGGTTAAAACTCAACACATGAAAAATGCTAGTTGAAGCTACCATTCCATACTAAAACACTCACACATACAAAGAGAAAGAGAAAGAGAGAGAGAGAGAGAGAGAGAGAGAGAGAGAGAGAGAGAGAGAGAAAGAGAGAAAGAGAGAGAGAGAGACAGAGACACAGAGAGACAGAGAGACACAGAGAGACACAGAGAGACACAGAGAGACACAGAGAGACAGAGAGAGAGAGAACCATCATTGAATTGACAATATAGTACCAGAAAAAAGATTAATTAGATAGATTCCAGGAAGATTCTAGATATAACAAATTCCTTTTGGTGATACCTTAAGAACATATGTTTCATAGTTAGTACTGAAACTATGCTGCATATTGAAAAAAAATACAATGGTGTTAATGAGTACAAAACCACTAATAAGATCATGACACATAAATTAATCACCAACTAATAATACATAAAGTAATTGTTACTGCTATTCTCTATACTACCGAATTGGTGAAACAATTATAGCATGTGCTTTGCTGTAACATTTTTTTTTCTGTGCAGGTGTAGAGGAGATAACAGTCAATATAGAAATCCTTCCTCCATCACTCATATTTTTTAGACAACATTTCTCATGGAACCTGGAGCTCACTGATTCATCGTAGATTGGCTGGCTAAGAAGGCTCCAGGGATCTCTTTGTTTCTACTTCTCTAGTGTCTGGATGATGGGCTTGCTCCTCTGTCCCTGGCTTTCATTTGAGCTCTGGGATCAAACTCATGTCCCCTTGCAAGTATGGCAAGGAAATATTTCTACTGAGGCATTACCTAGCCTTCTTGTGTAGCATCTTAGCAACAAGATTTTTATCAAAAAACCCAGGAATTTAATTAATAAGTTTCCAAAATATTATTGGAATATATGCTACCCTGCATAATTATAAGAATTACTGTTAAAAATACAATGTGTTCTCAAAGACTTCTAGGAACACAAAGAACGTTAGCTGAGCAGTATGGTTTTGTGGGGAAAGTGCTTAGCTGGGTTGCTAAGAACCTTAAAATGTGTCCTCATTGAATCAGAAATTAGCCTGTGATCTGACATATGAAAAACCACACCTCACCTTTAAAATACAAAATTAGACAGTGAAATGTCTTAAATTCCATCCAGCTCTGAGAACCTGTAAATTAATACTTATTTCACTTCGATGATAAATATAATCTGTTAACCTCTAAATCTATCAAATACTGTGCCACAATTAAGGTATTCTAAAATGAGTCAGACATCATCCGTGCTGTCAACTTGCACTCCAGAATAGTAGAACCAGTCTCCATCACCGAGGAATATGCAAGTTACTTCCTGCTTTCTAACCAAGGTAACACACATGAGAAAATGTAAGGTTAGACAATGGCTTCTAGAAGAGAGAAGAAACTGGGTGAAACCCTGGGAGAGCAACATTATTTTTTTTTTTTAGTGGGAAATTGTTAGCTTTATTTACTGATTATGCTCAAAAGTATACATCTGAAAATGGAATAAAGAAAACAGAAAAATACTGCTATCCTGTGGCAAAGTACAATGTATAGTAGTTGTGTCTATGAAAATATACATTCACCTAGGCCAGTTGTTCTCAACCTTCCTAATGCTGTCACCATTTAATATAGTTCCTCATGTTGTTGGGATTCCTAACCATAAAATTATTTTTGTTTGAACTTTATAACTGCAATTTTGCTACTGTTATGAAATGTGATATAAATATCTGTGTTTTCTGAAGTTCTTTTTTTTTTTTAATTTCTTTTTTTTTTTTGAACATGAAATGCTTTTTTATAGCGTGTTTTACAAGGGGAGGGGGTAAGAGGGTCCAGGTGGTGGAAAAGTACAAAATCTTCTTGGCCTGTGCCTTGAAACATGTCATGGTCTATATGGTACACTGCCTTGAATTATGATCTACCTGCAGTTCTTCAGAAGATATGGTACACTGCTTGAGTTATGGTCTCCCTGCTATTCTTAAGAAGACATGGTACTCTGCTTTGAGTCTATCTGCAGTTGCTAAGCAGGATCTTGCAGCTGCCAAGCTTCAGAGGACATTGTGCAGGTGGGGAAAGGTAGGGGGTAAGGGTAAGGGCGAGGGTCCTGGCTTCTGGCATCTCCCCCTTCTCTGTTTAGTTAGAGAAGGCTTCTTATGTTCAATCCCAACTATGTGAGTTTTGAATTTGGATGTCTAATTATGGGGGGTCTTAGACAAGTTCACAACCCCAAAACACTGATGTGAGACAAGTCACATCGATGGTCGAAGGCTTTAGGCTGTCGACGATGGGCAACGTCAAGGGACTCTGATGTGGGTGAAAGGAGGGTGAGAGCCCTGTCTTAGGCCATGTAGGCTGCACCCACTCCCAGCACCACGCACTCCTTTTCGGCTGCATTGGGTGGGCCCCTGGGAAGTGGACCTACAATAATCCCGTCATTGGGCTAACTCACAGCCATCCTAGTCTCTTGTAAATGTTCAAGTTACCAACCATTTGTCAGTTTGGGGTGTAATATTGTCATAAAGGAAGGCTCCCCAATGTTAGCGGCCATATCAAGGGTGGCCTTGGTTTAGGAAAAAGCCAATTTTTGTTGTGGTGATCAAGAGGCCAAGCTCTCTAGCGAGAGAAATGAGGGCAAAGCCAGGCATACCAGGAACCCGAGTGCCCTCAAAGACCTAACTGAGGAGGTAGCATCTGATCTGAGATCGAAAGTAACCCTGTGGGGCCTTAATGAATTACAGAAGAAGGATCAAGGAAGCTTTACCATGGCTGACCTCAAGTATGAGAACAATAAGAGTTAGCAACCTCCACCTTCCCAATCCAGTGCCATAACGCCAGCTCTCCCGCCACCAACCTTAGCAGGAATTTACTGCCCTGAAAATTATCAGGCTTCACTCCTTGTCTGATCTTTTAAGTTTTGTTTTGTTTTTGTTTTGTTTTCCATCCAGGCTCTAAACTGTCTTAGTATAGAGATGAAGTATCTTCCAACACCCCTACCTCGGTCACACAAACCTTGCCCCGGAGACGCTGGACTCCACCCAGGGATGTTCATTTACTGTGTTCCTGCAGACTAAGATTCTGTACTGCACCCACTCACACCCAACTAAGCTTCACTTCCTCCAGTCCGGCTAAGTGTGCAACAGTCCTGGCTGTGGCGAGGAAGAAGTGAACTCTGAGGAGCAGCACAACCTCAGCAAGTTCTGAGGACAGAATAGTATTCTGCAAAGCATCCTGAACCAAAGGGAGAACCATTTGCTTAGGCTAAAAATAAGAGTATTGTCTGCCTAAGAACGAAGAGGAGCCAGTGAGAGAACAGAGTGTGTGTGTGTGGGGGGGGATGCCTTGAGGAGAGGTGTGGAAGGACTTCAGGTAAAGTCATTCATCAGAAGGAAGATTTTTTTTTTGGGGGGGACAGGTGGAGGTACCTTCCATTGCTAACTGGGGTATGCTTTTAGGCAATTAAATGTCCAAGATCTTTGCTCACATTAAAATATAAATTCCATAAATTATAAAATATGTAAATAATTTTCTGACTGAAAATATGAGCAAATCTCTCACTGATCATAAACAGTACAACTGGTTAGAAAGTTAGGAGAGTTCTGAAAAGAGTAAAAGTGAAACTGGAGCACAAGCCAAAGTTGGACAGTTAGCAAGGGCTCACCTGGGGAGTGAAAGTTGAAGTAGTTAAGTTTGTGCTGAGTTTTCAAAGGAGAAACCAGCATTTACAAATGAATTGGTCTTATCTAGTGCAAGTTAACTTGACCTCTTGCTGTCCAGCTGAAGATATTCTACAGTGTTAAATTTACAAAAAACATGAAATATTGAGGGAAGTTGGAACAGAAAGAGACTTGCCTCTAAACATGTATGTATTCTATCCTTTTTTACATCCACAGATTTTAAGGACCTTTCAGAAACTAACATTCCTACATACACTGGCATCAGTTCAGAGTCTAAAATTTCTATAGCCTGCTGCGCTGCCAAGAATATTTAATTTTGTTTCAGGCCACTATCTCTGTCCAGAACCCATTTACCAACTTTCCAAACTGGCCATTGTTATTACCTTTTAAAGACTCAACTAAATGTCATATAATCTGTAACATCTGACATATCTATTTTATCATCTCTACCTGCAAAAACATAAATAGCATACACAGACCTCTATTGTAGCTGATATATTATAATTTAATTTTTACGTTCTTATGGTTAGCAATTTCCTCCAAATAAGACTTTGGAAGAATCTACAATAACACCACAGAGAATGATTGACAATTGCAGATTATTGGCAATTTTGCTTCTTCCGGTAATGATCAACATTTCTAATGAAGAAATGAACAAATTTCCATTATAACTTGTTGACATTGGCATTTGAGAACTTCTGGATGAACACCTGGGTCAGGTTTCCGTTTTATCTCCAGTGGCTGGCGGTGGCTAGCCTAGGACATATGTTGTAAAAAAAGGGTTTTCATAGTAAATTACTCACTGATGCATCTGCCCCAGATAGTTACCTAAAAGCATCTGGCTATTTACATAGGAATATTTGTTTTGTAACTGAGTTCTCGCAGCATGTATTTAAATTTATTTTTAACAATACATAGTGACTTGAAACACAGTTCCTTCTCCCTTCCCAGGAGGCAGGAAGCAGCAAACTTGAGGTTGCTTTTAAATTTGATGTGACAATAAGTATCTAATTATTGAACTCCAAATATGTTATCATAAATGGGTGGTCTGATACTAAAAATATTATTTATGACGGTGAATCAACAGAAATTCATGTAGAAAAAAATCTAAACTCTCCAAGGATACTTATTCATAAAGTTTAGGTCAAAAGAGACTTATAAACCATATGTATATGAGCAAATCACATGTAATTAAATTTCTGGCTTGAAGAGAGGCTTTAAACCAAAGAAAATGGCCCATTTTGTCAAGTATTCCTCCTAAATTGCAATCTCCCTTAGACAAGGGAAAATTCTCATGAATCCTTTTATCCCCAGACTCTCAGGTGGCATTAGCATGGTATACAAATCCATGTTGAGCTGATTTAATTCTTTAATCTACATATTGCTACTTCATATAAAATACAGGAAAAACACAGATATACTATAACATTCATGATGGAATAAGAGAAATACTATAACCTACTAATGACAGATCCATCAGGAAAAAACCTGCGATAGATATCCAATAGTGTTTATCTATGCTCATATAACACAGAAAAATAATTAAATCGTAATCTTTAAAACATAAAGTTCCCATCATGAAAACATGAACCATTAGATTGAAGATTAAATGATATTGATCCTGGTTCTAAGATGCAATCTCAATATTGTTCAGGGACTTCATAAATTGGTACAAATAATCATAATAAGATCTCTAAGTCTTCATTAGATCCCTCCTTTCAGAGCTTAGGGAATCCAATAGAGGATGCAGAAAGTGTCAGAGAGAATGTAGGACACCAGGAGAACATGGCCCACTGAATCAACTAAGCGAGGCCCATATGGGCTAACAAAGTCTAGAGCAGCAAACATGGAGCCTGCAAGGGTGTGCACTAGATATATGTTATGGCTGTTAGCTTGATGTTTCTGTGGCACTCCTAAAAGTGGGAGTGGGTTTGTCTTTGACTCTTTTGCCTGCTTTTAAGATTCCCGTCCTGTAGGATTGTTTTGTCCAGCCACAGTGTGAGAGCTTTTGCCTCGTTTTATGTAGTTTTATGTAGTTTATGTAGTTTGGTTGTTGGCTCTTGAAGGCCTATTCTTTTCTGTGAGAATAAAGAAGGGTTGTGGATATTTGAAAGAGGTGCGGTTGGGTCAGGGAGCTTGGAGGAGAAAAGTTATGAGAAACTATGGTCAGGTGTATTGTATGAGAGAAGAATCTATTTTCAATTAAAAGAAGAATCAAGTAAGAAGAACACGAAATATAGCACAGAAGCACAGTTAATATGTAGAGAACTTGTATAAATATTGAAGATTGCTCAAAAACATACCATATTCTGAGCTACATTTTTAATATAATTCACCAATATGTTGCTGTGGAAAGTAACTAGGAATATAATTTATCTTTGAGAGAAATAATGAGTTTACTTGGTGGCTTGATTATTTCCCTTTAGCTTTTAGAGTATAACTGCACAAAATAATGATCAGATGACTAATAGCTTGATAAGAATCAAACAGTGAAACAAAATGAGAAAGCAACATGACACTTCTACCTTCCCATTGACTATACCTGTTTTTTCCTGTTGCATATTTGGAAGTGGATTTTCATCACTCTGCTGATTGTACAAGACATCTGTACTATCAGCATACTCACTTACGCTGCTCACTGGGATCCACATTTTGTCTTCTGAAACTAAAAAAAAAAAAAAGAAGATAATGCAATTTAAAGTATAAATTAAGTCCCACTCCCATAATACTAATGGAACACAGTAGAAGAGGACATAGAAAGAAGTTACAGCCAGAAGACACTGAGAAGGACTATGATATGTTCTTATCCATATGATGCACCAACTGCGATCATGGACTCTTCAAGAGCTGCAGTTGTCTGCACTAGGATTCCACAAGACTTCACAGTTTATCAGTGAGTCACAGAACAGGCACTCAGGCATTCCTACTCCTTCCTGGAAATGTATTGATATATGCTTGGATAATGTGGTTTGTCCTTCAGTTGTATGATCCTACATGGCTTTGATGGATAGGAACACAGTCACAGAGATAGTTCTGTTAAACTCTGTGGTGTTACAAAACAAAATGAAAATATACAGACTTAGAAAAGAAACTCATGAGAAAGAAGGATGTCCAATTTAGTTTTATGTCAACTTGACACAATCTAAAGTCATTTAGGAGTAAGTATTTTTAATTGAGAAAAGCCTTCCACAAGATTAACCTATTTTCTTGATTAATAATAGATGGGGGAAGGTCCAACTGACTTTGGGTAGTGTTAAACCTAGGCTGATGGTCTTGAGTTATATAAGAAAGCAGGGCAAGCCATAAAGAACATGCCAATAAGCAATATTCTTCCATGGCTTCTGCTTTAGTTCTGCTTCAAGGTTTCTGCCTTGATTTCCTGCCTTGATTTCCTTCGGTGGTATGGAAGTGAAAGAAAAAATAAATTTTACTCCCTAAGTTTCTTTTCACCATGATAGCTTGTTGTTCTAACTAAGACAAGGAAGATCAATATGGATAGAAAAAACATAAAATAGAATAGTCAGTAAGAATAACCAGAATATGTATATGATAGTGCTAAAGAATAAAAAAATTTAAAATGTACCTCAACATATTAGAAAAATCACATAAATACATTACTCATTTTTTTACTTCTACTATGTTCCCTAACAATGTTAATCTGAATTAAGGAACATTTACAGAAAAGAGCTATATTATGAAATGCAACCTCAATTGTGAAATAAAGCCCACTGAGCGCCTACTTCTTAATTATAAAGAAAAAATACTATAAATTCCAAAAGTTTACACAGATGTTTATAAAAATAAAAATTACTTTTAAAGTATATGACATAACACATTAAGATATACTAATCAATGAACAAAGGTATTTCTATGTTTGTGCTACTGAGATAGATCTCGGGGCTTTGCATTTACTACTCAATGACATTCAAAGGCCCCAAAATACATTTAAACATATAGAGAGTCAAGACCTAGCACCACAAACAAAATAACAAAACTCAAGAAATAGAGAATCTGATATAAGGTAAAACTACTGGGGGGCGGGCAATCTCCCTACACTGAAAAGTTGTGGACCTGGTAAGTTGTTTTAAGGAAATATTAGGCCTAAGTAACTGGCACTAAAGGATGAGGTCCTGAGTTTTATCCCTAGCCCTTGCTGTAAAAAGCCGGGTGTGTTAGAGACAGGAAGATCCCTGAGGATCAGAAGTCTGGTAGTTATTGAATCTATGAGCTCCAGATTCAATGAGAGACCTGATCTAAAAGAATAAGGATGAGCAATGAATAGAGAAAACACCTAATGCTGACCTCTACTTACTTACACACACACACACACACACACACACACACACACATAACAAATAAATAACTACAAACATGAAAAGTAAATAATAACAATAATAATAAATACCAATACTCCTCAAACTTGTCCCCAAAATTCGAGGAACACAAATTAACGTCATCTATGCTGCATTGTGCTATACAGCAATTTCTTCTTAACTGGAGTATTCCCTCCACAAAGAATTGGGGAAGCTCACAAAAATTAGGAAGGTAAAAGAAAAAAAGCTTTACATGTCTTGGAAAGCTGGAATTTATAAGATCCCTGAACATTACTCTCCAAGGTCATAGAACTGCTTCTGGAGAAAACTGACAGGTCAAGTAGCCAAAAAGCCCTTCCTGGACTGTTGATCTGCCTGAATCACTGGAGAGCTACTGTGGTTTAGCAATTGCAGATCATCACTCATGCTAGGCTGGTGAAATTCAGTGATGACAAATCCATACTTTGTCACATGATTAGCCTTACAAAGAAAAAATTGGTTTCTTTTATAAACGTAATATGTTATCAGTGATTTCCCAAGTGTGTCCTCTGGAATTTTGGAAGTTTGGAATATGTATAGAGAGAAAATGAACATAAGGTGACTCAGATATTCTAGCCTTATATTCTCACACTTTATCATAACAACATACATTCTTGCTTTTAATAAAACTTGGAATAATAGGCTAAGTGAAATATTGTGGCCCACTTATATAAATGAGTTAATTATAATAAGAAAAATGATACAAGGAGAGAGAAGAATGCTAGTAGCTGGGCACTCAAGAGAAAGGTTAACGAGTTATGTTTAATGAAAATAAAGTTTTGATCTAATAAGATATTTCCTAGAGATGAATGGCACTCACATTATATAAGAATATGAAAATAAAAAGTACCACCATATCATACACTGAACAACACTTAAAAAGTAATTTTAAGTTAGTTTTGTTTTAGAACAATAAAAAATGATATCAAGATTATAGAAGGAAACCAAAATTATATGTCAATCTTAGAAATTTAGGAGACCCTGGTATTTCTATGATTTGTTTTTATGACAAATGTTAAGGAACTATCCATATAATTCTTAGCTAATGAAGTGAATCAAAGAGATTTAGTATTTTGTCATATAAAATGAACAATGCTTTTAAATTCTTTACATGATCTTTTCAATATTATCATTTGCTTTTCCTTACATTCTGATATCCTCTAATATGGCAACTCACATGACTTCAATTCTTTCAGGTAAAAAAAGAGAAGGTTTTTGTCACTGAACAAAAATATCCATGATTTTTTTTTAAATGGCGGCAGCTTTTATAATTGAGTTAGGATTTGCCTAGAGTAGCCCAAAGATCATGATTCCTGATGAGAAGTTACCTGTGGATGTTATTTCAGAACATGAATGGCTCCCTTTTATGCTTGATGACTGGACAGCATTGGGTCTTTCACTTTTATCAACAGGAAAAAACTTCTTAGGTCCTTGATAGCGTTCACTTACAGGTTTTTTTCTGGGGGCTACTTTTCGTAACTAGGAAACAATATTTAACACTTGTTAATTTTCTAGCTCATTAAAACAAAGTCATGCAATCATTCATTCATTAAGCAACTTACTATGACTTTGATGCCAGTTTTGTCGTAGTAACTTTTATGCAGTAATAAAGAGACAAAAATAATACAATATATACATCCAATAAACACAAAAACTAATTATAAACTGAAAGTTGTTGTTGATCCAAGTAGGTTGAAAGTTTAATTTTTTTTTCTTTGTGTATTAATTTCTTTATTTTCTTCCCTTAGTGCAGTGGTCTTTCACCATTCCTAATGCTATGACCCTCATGTTTTGGTGACCCCAAAACATAGAATTATTTTTGTTGCTGCTTCATAACTGTAATTTTGCTATTCTTATGAATTTCAATGTACATCTGATATGCAGGATATATAGTATACTATATCTGTGAAAAGGTCATTAGATTCCCAAAGGATTCACAACTCACTTAGAACCACAGCCTTAGGCTATTTTCACGTAAAGTATGTTGAAATGAGGAAACTTGTACATGTGCCTCTGAACTACATTTGTGTTTATAAACAGAGTCAAAGTTGAAGTAGAAGGCCAATGAGAATAAATATGATGTCATGGTGCATATAGATGAAATCCAAATTACTCAGATATACAGCTAAAAACAAATATGCAAAAAAATAGGCAAAATGAAGAGAAATAACTTGTGATGTTGATATAGTCATAACCTAGAAAATCTAGACTGTGTCCCTTGGAATTATTACCTATTCCAACAGCCAACTCATCATTCAGTTTATGATTGTGATTAAAAGACAAAAATAAAACATAAGCTAGACATGTTGGCTTATACTTATATTCTCAGCACTTAAAGAACACTGGAACAGGAGGATTTCTCTGAGCTCAAGGGCAGCCTGGGTTACATAGTGTCTTAGAGTTTCTAGTTTTGGGACAAAACACCATGACCGAAGCAATAAGGAAGGAAACAGTTTATTCAACTTTTACATCCACGTCAAGGTTCACCATAAAGGTAGTCAGGACAGGAACTCAAGCAGAGCAGAAAAGGAACTCATCCTGGAGACAGACACTGATACAGAGTCATGGAGGGATGTTTGCTCCCTATGGCTTGCTAAGCCTGTTCCCTTATAGAATCCAGGTCCACAAGACAGCATAGCACCACTCACAACGGGCTGAGCTCCCCCTCCCCATCAATCACTAATTAAGAAAATGCCTTAAAGCTGGATCATATGGAGGCATTTTCTCGACTGAAGTTCCCTCATTTCACATAACTCCATCTTGTTTAAAGTTGATATAAGAATAGCCAGAACTTATAGTTAGCTAGACCCATTCTTTAAAGTATGAATCCTAGGAAGAAACAATAATTGATAAGCAAAACCTTTAGATAGATTTAGATACAGTGAGAGTGATTATCGGTATTAAATAATTCCATGAGCAATGTAATACTTAGTAGTTCCATAAATACCATAAAGTGATTCTTATAACTCCAAACAAAGATATAGATAGCATTTAAACATCTTAAAATAAGGCTGGCAACCAGTAATGTCTACCATTCAGGAATCCCACTCCACTCTCCAGGACTATTTTTTATAGCTCTCCCAGATATTTATCTGTCCTAATATACACAGATTATGCCATTACCAAACTAAAACACATTTTTAAATCTGAGTTTAGATTTTGGAAATTTATAATGGTGATATTTTGTTTTGCATTAATTTTTTTCAAATTCACAAAGTTTACTATAGACAGTTTCAGAACTGGAATAACCAAGGACCTCCAACTAGTTAATTTTCATTCCCAGTATATCTCAAAACCATAATCCAGTAGGCAGTTCTGCTTTACAAAGATAGAAGTCCAAAATGAACAATCTTATACTTGACTTTTAGGAAACATCACAGCCAAAATTATTCTTGATTCTTTAATATCAATTTTATTCTTGAATATAATAGATTTCTACATGATTTCTGGCAAGGGAATTATCACTTGGCTAAAGTGGAGCTTACAGGTCAAACCCTTGAATATCTGGAAGAAAGAATCCATTCTTCAGACTGTGAAGGACCAACTCTTCTGATGTCTAATCTCAAAAACTCTCGCTATTGAAAAGACTCTTGGTGGTGCCTTCCTGTTACTCAAGTTCTTTGTACTTTGAATCCTACTCTCCCCTGAGACTAGCCTAATCAATTCCTGAGTGAAGATACTCAATCTTCTGGCCTCTCAGTTTGAAATGACTACTAGCAGAAGATGATCTTTTTGTGAAACAGTTAGAGTTTTAGTCCTTCATGGAGTACATTCCATATTGTTACCTTACTGACAAACTTCTAGGAATACTTGTTATTTAACTCACCATGAAAATACGAGGTCAAAAGCACAGTGTTCCATAAATGAGCATTTTACTGTTCATGACACTGTCTTAGACTATTTCTCTAGAAGATTGTGGAGAGTCACTGCTTACTTGAGTTGCTAAAGGATGATTACTTTAGACTGTTCCCAAATCAAGATAGTTGGAGTAGCAGATTCTTTGAGACAAACAGATGAATAACACTAAAAATTTCTCAGAAATATCTGTAAATTTGCTGAGCATATTTTCTTGAAATTCAGTAGTATCTTCCTGAGCAGCTAGGTATGAGGCACTTTTGCTCTGTGATAAAAAAATGTTACCACACATGAACACAGATAAACTGACACCCATGCATGTTCTGCACCTGACATTTCAGTCTCTGTGAGCCCATGTGAGCCCATGTGAGCCCTGCTATGTTGATTTGGTGGGCTGTCCTCTAACCCCTCTGATTCCTACAATGTTTTCTCTCTATTCTGCTGGGTTCTCAGATCTCCAAGGGGAAGGATCCAATGGAGACACACAAGTTAGAATCTCTCTGCTAAATGGCTGGCTGGTGGTTTGTGAACCCCTCCCATCTGCTGCCAGAAGAAATCTCTCTGATGTTGACATAATGTTGCTACTGTGGGACTCCTAATAATGGAAGCAAGTCTCTCTCGAACTCATTTGTCAGCTCTAGAGACTCTTTTGCTCATATTGGTTTACCTTGTCCAGTCTTGATAAGAGGGGACATGATCTGGTTGAAGAGGTAGGAGATGCCAAACTGGGATTAATTATTATCAATAACTAATCATGTTTTATTTTGTTATTGATATACTCTGTAATGCATGCTTGTATTGTAATTTATTACAATCATAGTATATCTATGTAAATATTTAAAGATCTTAAATGTTTGCAAATACTGTCATTTTTCTCTATGAATTTTCCATAATTAAATTTCAATATATTTTGAGTTATGTTAAAAAGTATGGTTGTGTTTCATCTTAATATTAATTTCATCATAAGAGTTACCAGAAAATGTTTATTTTCAAAATGACCTTTATTAAGGTAATGGAAGATGTACTTTATTAATTGTTTAACAAAAATATTTTAAATTTCTCAAAAACTTTACTATGTCCATTGTGCATTTGAGTTCTTCAAAGCCAGTAGATTGACTTTTTATAAATCAGTTACCAGAGTTTATTCACCATTATTTTCTGTTTTCTGAGTTTGCATTCTGAAAAAAATAATGTTTTTCAAATTTCTTCATTAAAAGTATATTGGCCTCAGGACATAATTGAGGGCTGTCATTCATTTTCTTTTGCATAAGAGATTGTTTTGTTTAAAATATAAATTCTTTAATTATTTGTTAAATTTCACTTGAAAATCTTTGATGCCTGGTTTTCCTTGCATTGTTTTATGAAGGGAAAACTATATGCAGAAAAATAAACGCATTTACTATTAGTTCAAAAATGTTCGTTGTGTCTTCATTCATTATTTTGTTGTCTTAACAGATTATCACATAGAGGGAAATTTGTGAAGAAAGTAAATTTTCCTTCATTCTGAATATTCTAAATCTTAGGATCTGGGGTCCATGTCTTCTCAGTGCCTTCTTACTCTACCATCACATGGAGAAAAGTGGATGAAAAGAAAACACCAGAGACCTAAAGGTGTTACAGCTTATTGTTGTAACAAACTTTGTGAAATGCAATATCCTTTCTACAATAACAATAGCAAGTCATTCATAAGGAAAACACACATGACTCAATCAATACATTGTACACTCTGCTTCTTGACCTTAATACGCCTTGCACTAGAGATCAGGTTTCCAACATAGAAACTTTGGAAAACACAACCAAATGATGGCAAGTGACATCTGTCTCTTTAGATTTCTAAATTCACAATAAACTTTCAGATGTCATATTTATAGAAAATATATGCCACTTTTCAACATTTTGATTTTAATAATATATCAATGTAATAACAGTTTAAAATTATATTTTTCATGCTGATTCAATATATAAATCTTTGTACCTTTTCACCCATACATTTAGAATTGCGTCTTATTAATCTTTTTTATATAAATAACAGCTTCTAGTGTTGGTATAACTTAAGTTCTATATCTTATATCTTTCTTATCCTCACTAATTCTTTATAAGCACATTAAACTTATCTTATTATTATTGAGTTTTCACTACTTTTGTGCCAGGTCTGTGATTCATTGCTTTTCACTTTTTTTCTTCCATTCATGATTACATGTTCTCTTGTGATGACAGTGGCTTTATACCATAGTAAACTTATGCCAGCACAGGGTCCTCAATGGAGAAGTTATAGAAAGGACTGAAGGAGCTGAAGGTGTTTGCAATCCCATAGGAAAAACAACAATATCAAGCAACCAGAGCACACCCCCGCAGATCTCCTAGGGCCTAAATTACCAACCAAAGAGTACACAGTGATTGTCCCATTGCTCTAGATACATATGTAGCAGAGGATGGCCTTGTAGGGCATCAATGGGAAAAGAGGTCCTTGGTCTTGTGAAGGCTCAATGACCCTGTGTAGGGGAATGAGAGGGTGGGAGGCAGAAGTGGGTGGGTGAGAAGGGGAGCATCCTCATTGAAGCAATGGGAGGGGGTTTCTGGAGGAGAAACTGGGAAAGGGGATAAAGTTTGAAATGTAAATAAATAAAATATCCAATAAGAAAAGAAAATACATTTAATACACCTGAGCCATCAAAATTATACTTTATCTGGATTTCAACATCTAGACACAACTGTGTATCCTACTAAATATTCCAAGACTACAAACAATAAACTTCAAAATTGAAATATGACTCTAATAAATGTATATTCCTTTAATGGAATAATAAGCGACACAATTTGTAAGCAGAACCACAATAACAGACCATCTGTATACACATTTTCTAGTAAGTAATTTTTCTTCCTGTGAAGTAAGAAAAGACAAAGTGACAGACAAAGGGAGATAGAAAACTTGGTAATCTAAGAATTCAACCATCTGTGAACCTTTTATGGTCTTAAGCATGCTGACAGAAGGCACCAGACAAACATACTCTAAGGACTAGCCTTTTTGTTCCTTCTCAAATACATTTGGTGTCAGAGTGCCACCAGCCACATCAGTTCCCTGAGCCAGTTTCCAATGAACATCCTGAAGATAGAATAGGATAAATTGACTCCCCACAGAAAAATCAGCATTCCCTAAGTGTAGGATTCCTCCTCTACATTAACAGATATATCAAACCATCATCACCACAATACACTGTTGAACATGGAAAAAATGTATTCTTGGTTGTGTGTGTGTGTGTGTGTATGTGCGTGTGTGTGTGTGTGTTTCTGTTTCTGAAAATAGACATCATAATCTACTGCTTTCTTCACTGGGGCAGTAGAATGACAAGTGAGACCTTATATGGGAAAACTGCTGCTGGATAATCTTTGTGAGATTCAGTCAGAAAGGAATTGAGTTTATATCCCCCATATACATCAGGTCATTCCTAGGGATGACCATCATGAGTATAATCATGAGTATATATCTTTGTTTGGAAATTACAGGAAAGAATATACAACCAGCTGGATAGTTACATACAGACCTGTGCAAAATTATAGCTCTTGTGTTCCAATTCTCATGTCAGATATTTTATTGACCTGGCCCAAATCTACCCAGACCAGTTTTCCATCGTCTTGCTGCACATGAGGTTATTTCCTTTCGTACCAGATCCATTCCTTGGTATCTGAGCAGATGTTTACAAATCTGGGATTTTGAAGAAGTCTCAGGTTCCAGTTTCATATTTCAAAGACACTGCATTTTTGATAGGATGGTGCAAAAACAAACAAACAACAAAAATTCTGCCCCAAATCAAATGATCATGCACTCATTTCATTCTCCCACATGTTTTGGCTCTTGTTTCAGTTTAGGCTACAGAAAATGACTTTAAAATTAAATTTTAAGTACTGAAAAAAGGGTGGTTTATCTAATTCCCAAGAATTTTATTATTAATAATCATAACAACAGAAGACTTCTACTATGTAGAATAAAGATTCCAAAACATTTCAAAATTTGGCATGAGTACATTCTTTGTTTGTTGCACTATTTCCTCCTTAGTCATATTCCTGAAATCATGACTTGTTTTACCCACATTAAAAGCAGCAGTCATTTTCTCTGCACCTGAACTGATATCACTTTCAACAATAAGCATATTGATATACGTGTGTATGTACATATGCATATATGTATGTGTATATATATATATTATATATATTACAGAATGCATTATATTCTATTCTTCTTAAGCAAATTTTATTTGCAATAACACTTGCATTCTTAATAGGTCTATGTAATGGCTCTGTAACAACATTTGTCACAGAAAAATGCATGTTAAAATGATATTTATCTTATAGGACTTTGTCATATATAAACCTCTAGTGTCTGTTTCCATATGAGTCATTCTGTAGCTATCACCTTAAGATGCAGCACATTTTAACTGCAGTAGAAAATAACCTTTTAGTATGTACTATGCCAAAACATCATTTTCCCAAGAACAACCTTATAAATTATTAATGCAATAATATAATAGATATTTACCAGTGGTGGCTTTGTGGTTTTTGAATCTTCCACATTTGGCCTCTCATTTGGATTGCTGCATTTCAATGATGTGTTGGTGTCTTGAGATGAATTCTCCTCTATGAAGGATGTAGAAAAATCTATAGTTGGCAAGGAACTCTTGCTCCCAAGTGACATGCAGGAATCAACAGAGTCTTTGTTATTTTGGGGGTCTATATTTTTCTCTGTTTCATTTTTCTCAAAAGGGGTGGTTTCTTCTATATTTTTGAACTCATCAGAATAAATACTAGACTCCAGAGTGCTGCCGAAATCTGTGTTTGAAAAAATCCATAAATACATTAAAACTCAATTGATTATATTGTTCAAAAACCAAAAGTCCAGTGGTTAGGCTCTCCAGTGGTTAAAAGTGGTTGATGTATAAACATTGTTTTATCAAAACCTGTTTACACATTTCCATATTCTACCTTATCAGTTCAAATTATGCTAAAACAAGGCAAAAGGAGTCAACTATATAAAACAGCAGTAATGAGGAGACAAAAAGAACGTGTGGCAGGAATATCTACTGTACCAACATACAAAATGAGCAAGGCAGTATTAGTTATCATCTCATTATGTGTGCCCCAATTCTCCTCATTTAGATCATTGGTTTTTACTGGACTGCAGACTGGAATCATCAGCTGTTCTTTAAAATTGTCAGTGCATAGTCGACCTCAACCAATTAGACTCTGAAGTAAAACTCAGGCAATACCATCTGTCATTCCCTCCCATCAATCTCTGTATGTGACTAATGGGAAGCCAGTGTGGCAAAGCACTGAGAAAGATGCTACAAGGATTCAAAATACTTTAAAGATTTTACCACCAAATTACTTTCACTTTAAAATACACCAACCATTATTTGTATTGGATAGCATTTAAACTGTTCAACTCTTAATTTGTTCCAAACTAAATACCTCTATTTGATGATAGGTTATGTCAAATAGTAGAGAATTTAATTAACACTTCTCTGGTATAAATTCTGGCTATAGCCCCAAAGTGTTGCTTTCATTACCAAATAATTATATAACATGAGGAATATTCCATTTAATATTACTCATAGGAAAATTATCCTTCAAACTGCTAGAGTTAATAAAAGCGACAAATATTATGAGAAATGAAATAAATATATATAAGAGATGTACTTCTAAAAGAACATTAGATAGGTTGTAAACATGGTGTAATATCAACAATAATCCTATGCTTACCCCTTAGAAGGATCCAAATATAAAAATATATGCTATGTTAAAATAAAAGATGGCATGTGCATTGAAAAGTTTATAGATAATTTCAATAATGTTTTACAAGACTGAAAGATACTGCAGCTGAAAACTTTTTCATAATGCTCTACAATAAACCTTGTTGGGAGTACGATAATAGAAGTAAGACAATGGAAGAAAATATATGGAAAAATACATCTGAGAATGTGTACTGTCTGAAGTATAGACAGAACATTTAAAATTCTATAATAGAAAGGCAAACAACTAAAATGGACAAAATGTGAATAAATATTAAAATGATACAGAGATGAAATATTAGAATATCAGAGTATATACAAAGATGTCATTTGAAGTCCCATCATTGAACCCTCCCCACTACACACACACAAACACACACACACACACACACACACACAGAGAGAGAGAGAGAGAGAGAGAGAGAGAGAGAGAGAGAGAGAGAGATGTTCATACTCAGATGCCCCAAATTATATACAAATGGCAAGTAAATATATCAAGAAATGTTAAATATCAAATTTCACTCTGGAGCTGAACATTGAAACCACGTCAAGGGTCAGGAAACACTGCATCAAAAGGAATTCTCTTTTCCTGTGGAAATGCAAAATGTCTCAGTACTTTGGTAGAAAGAAAGGTTGTGGCTTAGATATGGACTGTAATCCACAGGCTAATACATTTGGACACTTTGTCTCCAGATGGTCTGGGAAGGTTATAAAACTTTTGGAAGGTAGACCCTTGAGGGAGGAAGAATATCAGTAGGGATGGGATTTGAGATTTTATAACCTGGCCTGAATTCTTGTTTTTCATTTCCCTGTATATTGATAAAATGTGATGATTTCTGCTCCCCTGACTGCTGAGGAGCCTGCTATCATGCCTTCCTTGACACAATGGACTGTATCCTTCCTATAACTCTAATCTAAAATAAATCCTCTATTCCCAACTTTCTTTGAGTATTTTATCACAGTAACAGAACATATGAGTAATAACTCATATGTGGACTTTAGTAGAAGCTATATTCATATTTGCTAAACCTTAGACACAAAAGATAGTCTTTTATAGTTAATTGGATATTAAATAAATTGAAGTTGATTCATACAGTACCATATTACTTAGCATAAAATGAGCTTTTGTCTGTGGAACGTGAATAGAGGAGGAAGCAGTGTAAATTTCAATGCAAAGGGAATCCTTCAGTTCTTTGTAATTTCTGCTCAACTTTGATGTAAATAAAAATCATATCTAAACAGTAGACATTTTTAAATATCATTGAAGTAACACATAACTATTTGAGCTCACAATTTTCTCAAACACAACTGAAAGGTGGCTTTAACTTCGCAAAACAATACCAACTAAATATGTGTTCAAAGTGATAAGTTCCAATGCATTTGGACACTTTGCACATGCAGTTCACATGGGCCTTACCAGTTGAAAATATCAGGACCAGTAGGACTGCCATGAAGTCACCACTGTTCCTCATCTTCTGCTGGCAGGTTAGGCTACCAAAAGATTTAAATCAGTTATTTTTTAAAATGCCCAAAGGTATTTTTCAACTTCTTCACAAGGATGTACCTACTGGTTTCCTGAAAAATCTTAGGCTTATAAAATAGAGTATTTGAAAAGAAACTAAAAAATAATCCAGAAACTAAATTGTAGCTTAGTAGAAGAAAGTCATAGGAAGATGATGGAATTTCAAGGTGACTGAGTTTGAAGGGTAGATATGAAAATCGACTATCAGATCGGGACACTTCAGCATGACTCTCTAGATAGTGATCTTAAATCTTAAATCAGAAAATCCCAATATTTCTATTTAACATTCAGATCCACAAAGTTCAAAAGATTAGATGGGAGGACACCACAGAAATAAAAACAATGAATTGATAGGCTCAGGGTTTATATCATAAACTTCACATCCAATGTGAACATTATAGGGAACTGTTTAATTGTATGAGAAGGCAAAAGTCACTTATCACACTTTCACCTCTAAAACTTTCTCTCTGTGGCTTCAAAATGACACTTTACTTAATATTAAATGTTATAGAGAACTACAATGACTGTATTTGCTTATAAATACAATACTGTTATCTGTTGATTAAAAGGGTTATTTTCAAGGGAATTACATATATTCAATCAATTTTCTTCAAACAACTCATTTTTTTCTGATTTTAAAATGAACAGAATAATAATCAACATGTTCCTCAACCACCACAGCTATTGTTTTTATTAAGTTACTGACATTCATTATTAAAATTTATTAAGCAAAAAGAATGTCTTACCTTTTAAGTCATCCTTGTGGTACCCAGAATTTGTTCTCAAACAGAGACTTAAGAGGTCTGCTTTTCCCTTGTTGAAAATAAGATGGTGATGGATGTCATTTTCACATGGGAAGCAAGTCTGATAATCCGGATAGGTAGAACTTTCATGTTTAGGGACAAGCACAAAGAATGTGTTGAAAGCAATGGTCCCTGAAAGTTTTGGTTTATTAATACATTAGGTTACAATTTAATTCTGGTTTTAAATATTTGTAGTCATATTCTACGCAGTAAAAACAAGTGCTATTATGGACAAGATATATGACATAAAAAATTGCAAGTACATTGCAACATTTCAATAAAAACTTCCTATGTAATAATATATCAATATGTTAGACTTATTCAATTTTTCAAGAACATTTCAGTTTCATGGAATTATAATCATGGTATCTCAGGAATGAGTCTGTGTTCCATTTAGAGGTGGAGGTTAAAAATAATATGTATTACTACAATTCACTTACCATCAATGAATATTATCTGTGTACACAGCTGTACTGTTACATTCACATCAGACTAAGCAACACATGATTTATATGTAAACAATATAATCATAGCACTCATGTGTTATAAACAAAACCATCACTTGTGATTCAAGTAAATGAGATATTATAGTCTTGTAGATACCTTCAAACAAACACTGTTAATATTAATGCCCAATCATAATGGAAATTTTCTTTACCTCCTCAAACATTTTACACAGGGGTCAAAGAAGACATTGGATAATGTATATTAAAAAACAAAAATAGGGGGTGGTGATATGATTCAGTTACCAAGTTTTATGAGCCAAGTTCAATCCCCAAAACATATATGGTAGAAGGAGAGAACCTGTTCCTACAAGTTGTCCTCTGATCTTTACATGCACATATATGTCAACACACACATGCACACACACACACACACAGAGAGAGAGAGAGAGAGAGAGAGAGAGAGAGAGAGAGAGAGAGAGAGAGAGAACTATAAATGACTAAACAATCTCTTAAGAGTAGCAAGCAGAAATGACATTCCTTCCCCTAAGGAGACACAATAACATATATTAGCCTCTCAACTACTGATCAGAAAATTGTCTCCTATCAAAATATTGCTACCAACTGCAGCTCTGCTATTCAGTATTTGAGACCCTATATCCACACAGAAAGCTGCCTGAGGTTCAAGGTTAGGGCACCACTTAGACTCAAAACTGCTGTGATATATAAGGAAGGGTAGAAGCTGTCCTGAACCGAGCTCTAGTAGAAGTGGAGCTGGATCCCACTATTGAGTCATAGTGAGCATTTGTTATTGACACGAAAATCCTACAGTTCATAGAAAGATATTGTTTTTTAACTTTACTAAGTGAAAAAATAGTTTTGATTATTTATATGAAATGAAAAACACAAAACAATTTTAATGGGAACTACTATACTTCTATTGCTAGTCATGTATTGGGTTTTGCCTAAAGAACAATATTATATTAGAGAAGCTCTTGAACCTGATCATTTGTGTAAGTTCTTATTTTAGGGATCAAAAGAAAGTACAGCCAAACAGGATTTTTAAAGGAAAATGTGCTGATATATATTATATACAAATTAGAAAACTATTTTAAAAGATAGCAATCACTAAATTCCTTAAAATATCTAAAGTAATAAAAATATTAGACAAACTGCAACTATGTTTTATAAATGACTAAATTAAAATGATATGTACAAATTGCTACATTAATAGGTTAACATTAATAAACATTTAAACATCGAGAACTTTCCATCTATAAAAATGGATGATATGTGCATGGTTGGACTTTAGTTTTCTTATTATTACTTTTGGCTACACTATATATCAGATCTACCCTATTGCCTAGTGTGCATGAAAATGCTCTTCCATCCTACCCACAGCCTAGCCTGTTGTAATTGGTGTTTTTAATAGAAACAAGGGGAATGGGAAAGAACTTACCTTAGTTGACTCTCTGAGTCAGCCAATTCAACTCTGTAAGGCACAGCATTCCCTGGGTCTTCAAATTCTCCTCCTTGAGTCTTATTAAATGCATGTTACATAATGTTAATGTGTTCAATAAATACATTAAACAGTAGCCAGTTAATTGGAGGTGATATATATGTATATATATTTATATATTTATATATTTACATATATTTACATATATATTTTTTTCATTCATTCTATGGTTTATTGCTATAAATGACTCTCTAGTTATATCATACTTGTTCCAGGGAGACTAAATTCACCTGCTTCTCCTTGAGCTAATTTAGTGTTTTAGTCAATTTTTATAATGGTCACATTTGTAACTAATAATAGCAATTTATGTAACAACTGTCAATCCTAGTAGATTAGTGACTATCACATTTCTAGTTTTCTTATTGTCATGTCTCCAACTTATACCAAGAATAAAAATTCTATTGAATGGTGTGTGTGGGGATGTGTGTGTGTGTGTGTGTGTGTGTGTGTGTGTGTGTGTGTGTAACTAATATCTGCCACTATTTACATGACAAATAAAGCATTGATAGAAGAAAGAAAAAGCCGTAGCAGCTACCAATCCAGTGGCCATAGAAGATGTAAGAGATGTGATCTGCATTCTCATCATTTCTAAAACAGCAATGTAAAATGTCAGAATGTTTTGAAGAAAATGGTAATTCAACAATTAGGTAACTAGGAAGCCAAAGGCAGGGACTGGATCACATCTGAGTCACTTGGTCTGAGCTCTGCTTAGCTATCTCTGGTTCCATTATAACTTTCAGGGCTGTGCTGACATTATTATAAAAGCTCTAAAATTATAAATAATACATTTTCCTTTAAAGAAAAATAATATTAATGTAATTCCAGAAATTACCTTTTACACCTACATATATTTAAATAAGATACTATCTAATAAAACTGATCCATTTATGAAAGTGCGAAAGAATAAAGAACTATAGAGGCACAAAAACCATACTATGTGAGCTAATATAGCAGAATGCTAACACTTCTTCCTAGATGCATGCCTCTGAAAACTGGCAATATTAAGTTAGCATGCATTCTCTAATTAAATACATATTTTCTATTTATTGACAAGTTGTAATCCAAACATGAATTTCTTCTTAAATTCTGATTGTTTTTAAAAAAATCTAATGACAAAAACAGGAGCCCATCACTATTACAAATTTTCTATGGTAAAACATTGGAATGATCATTATATACTTACACCATCAAGTTCTACTATTGTTAGAGATGGTGGAGGTCTCTCTATATTCAATTTTTCTGCTGGCATAAAAAGGGGTGGGGATTTTACTTTGATCTCCTCAACTAGAAAATAAAATTGGAAAATAATATTACCAAAGAACATGTCTGATAATTTACTGTCTAGATATAATTACCAACAATGAAAGAACAGTTTTTATGGATCTATACAAAGATAGAAACACTGTAGATTTCTTCAGCTCAAACAATACACACATTTTATTGCATTTATCATTTACATGAAGCTATTTAAATTAAAGTAAGGTAGTATAGTAAATAAAAGAAACTAGGGTTTCATGGTCTATCTCAGAATAATACATAGACAAAAACTAAAAGCATATGTTGATTACTGCTTCGTTATAGATTTTAAATAGTAAGTATTAAAAGATCTAATCAAAACTCAACTGACCATCACTATCAGACTCATTTTCCATCTGAGTGCACTGTGCCTCTGCAGTAGCTTCATGTGGACATGTGAATGTATTTGGTAGCATGGTACGAAGTTGTTCCTGTGGAGTTCTATAAAACAACAAAGATGCAATTAAAAAAGAAAATTATCTTAATTGAACATTCCCAGACAAGATGTTTTACTTACCAGGTGAGAGAGAATACAAAATTAATGCTGAAATTTTGACTGTAATATTAACTCACAGGTTACGGTGATTAATGCAATTTTAATGTGATGAAGGTTTTTTTTAAATCAGTTCCACATTGCATAAGAAGTTTTTCAACTGCATACTGTATTTGCTTAAGGTGAAGACCAATGTCATGATTAAAGTCAGTATTCTCTCAAAACCCACATGGAATCCAAAGAACATGCCATGCTGTTGACAAGGCTAATTTACAAGTGAATGTTTTATCTCACACACTTAGCACTGTATTTTGATGAGTTCTAAGACAAACCGAAGGCATTTATCTAAAATTTCAATACATTGGTGGAGTGGTAAAATAGAATCCCATTATAAGAATGTAATATGTTACGTCTATGGCATCTATTACTTAATTAGATTCAAGAGTGGATGCAGCATACTTCAAATGTATGAAGATTGGGAGTGCTGAGATTTCAAGAGTGTGTATTTAATTCTGGGGAGGATCACAGATTTGTGAGGAGAGTGTTCATTTTTGAGCTCTAACATGTCCAGGAGTGTAGGCGAATACGTATGAAGTAATTTCAGGCAGGAATCTAAATCTTAGGCCAGAACAGAGAAGTAATTTCAGGCAGGAACCTAAATTTTAGGCTAGAACAAGGAAGTAGCCTTCAGAAATGAAAATGACTTTGGGCTAGGACAGGGAACTTGGCTCAGATATTTTGGTCATCCCAATAAGCCCGTAGAAACAGTGATCATTGAAGTGTTCACAGAATTTTGTTTATTGCCTTGCTTGTTCTTTGACTATTTGTGTTTATTGTCTTGCTTTTTCCTTGACTATTTGCATCTATTGTATTGCTAGTCCCTCAACCTAGAACTGACCTGAATACTTGCATGTAATTCAAATGATATAAAAGCAAACAGGAAGAGGAGGGATGGGATAGAGGTTTCTAGGGAGGGAAAATGGGGAAAGAGGATGACATCTGAATTGTAAATAAATAAAATATCCAAAAATAGAAAAGAAAAGAATATTAAGTAATATAAAAGATCAAAGGGAAACTGGCATTTGGCCATCAGAAACTGCTACCTAGTCTGTATTAATTTATTGTGTTAATAACCCTCCACATATGTACATAAGTACAAATAAGGAATCATCCAAATAATTCCGGAAGCAAAACATCTTTAATTGATTATTTTCATCTTTATTTTTATAAGTAAATGCTTATAGAATTCTGATAGCAGGATTGAAGTGTAGGGATCATACATACATATTTATGCTATATTTAACACAGGAAAACTTGTACCAACAAAGTATAATTGATTTGCCTATGAATAAGCTACCTATCTATGAAGGTATTTATTTCATTTATGAAGTTCTGACCACATAAGTAAATGTGAAAACACCTTCTACAATAGTAGTTGCTTCTCATTTTCTTGTCTTTGAAATATTTTCATTCAGTGTCTTTCTGTGCATGTGTGTATACATGTTTGCATGTGTGTGTTGTATAAACACAAGCATCTGTATGCTCATGTGTATGCAGATGGGTGTCATTCATTGCTAATGATATCTTAACTGCCCTCCACTTTACTGTACAGTCATCACTGGTCTTGACCTTGCCAAATATAGGCTAGCTTGTCTAACAATGAATCCCAAAGACCTGATCATGTCTGCCTTCCTGCCACTAGGATTATAAGTATTTGCTACTAGGCACAAGCATTTTTTATGTGAGTTCTAAGGATTAATTTTAGGTTCTCATGGTTGTAACACAGATTATTTTATTGATCCTTCATACTCCATCTTACTGACATAAATCCATTTAAATATAACATAAATCCATCCGGGAGCTTATGCCTGTTCTTATTTTGTCTAATGGACATAGAATTTGTCTGCTTTCTAAACACAGATCTCTCTATCTGTAGATTAATGCAGCTGTCAATCCTCATTCAAAACCCTTTGAATAGTAAACAACTAAAACAGAGACTCAAAAATGATCAAAATGTAGACAATACATCTGTGAAGACCTCATGCATAAGTGGAATATCTACAAGATGCCCATTCTGAAGTCTAAGGGGACAACATGAAGCAGAGCCAGAATTTAGGGACAACTAGGAAGAAATAACATATTCTGAGCAATACAGGATCATTATATACATAAAAACTTAACATCTGTGGTTGTTTACAAAACACTGTACAAGACTAGTCAATCTGTTACTTAGGAAGGGGAATGGTAAGAGAAAGAAGGACAAGAGAAACTATTGGATGTTGGTGGCTGCTTGGGGAAGATAAGTTGGTTTTATTGAGGGAGATGGCCTCTGGTAGGTTGACTATGCTCCAGTAGATGGCCCCACACCCATGATCATTGGGACATTAATAATTAAAAAGAAAAGAGGAAGGATAAAACATTTTCTTGAATAACTCCAATTTTTAAATGAAAGAGAATGACTAAATCATCAGTGGAACAACAAAGTAGAATTATGACTAGGCTCAGAAAGTAGTTGCAAACAGAATAAGACTCACAAGGAATATTATCTTTGAGGCTTTCTCAAAGATGAAATCGGCTCACTCAAAAAAATGGAGAGAGAGAGAGAGAGAGAGGGAGAGAGAGAGAGAGAGAGAGAGAGAGAGAGAGAGAGAGAGAGAGAGAACAAAGCATGGGCCTGTGATCATTGTTTGCCTGCAGGATAGTTTTTCTAGAATCTTATTCTTCAAAGTGTGCATCAAAGACAGGCATCATAGCATCCATGTCACTTAGGAGACGCTGGTACTATAGAAACTATACTTAGAGTAAGCCTACTTTGTCAAGATTGTCATTTCCTCCCATCCTCTAGAAAACTGGAAGGAACAATGAAGTGTAGACATCTCAGTGATGTAATAAATTGAGCTTACACAATCCCAAGTCAAAAACTCTATAAACCTAGGTATTGATAAAATTGTCAATGAAGAAAACACATCCTCATCTGTAATGTTGGCTTCATATTGAAAGTTTGATTTTTGAACAAATTACAAAACCATGAATCTGATCACAGGTCTTCATGGCCTAAAATTAGAAATAAAAGCAATAAAGAAAACAAAAAAGGAGGCAATCCTGGTAATACAAAACCTAGGAAAGAGAACAAGAACTATGGAGTCAAGCATCTCCAACAGAATATAATACATGGAAGACAGAATCTCAAGCATAAAAGACAGAATAAAAGAAATTGATACTTTGGTCAAAGACAGATTATTTTCTTTTCTTTTTTTTTTTTTTTTGGTTTTTTCAAGACAGGGTTTCTCTGTGTAGTCCTGGCTGTCCTGGAACTCACTCTGTAGACCAGGCTGGCCTCGAACTCAGAAATCCGCCTGCCTCTGCCTCCCAAGTGCTGGGATTAAAGGTGTGCGCCAACACCACCCGGCTGACAGATTATTTTCTAAATAGACACCACTTACCAAAGTTAAATCAAGATCAGGTAAATTATCGAAATATTCTTATATTTCCTAAGATAATAGAAGTAGACATTTAAAGTCTCTCAATCAGAAAAAAGCCCAGGGCCAGACAATTGCAGTGCAGAAATCTATCAGGCTTTCAAAGAGGAGGTATTACCAACACTTTTCAAACTATGCCACAAAATAGAAAGAGAAAATACACTGCCAATCTCATTCTATAAAGCCACAGCCACCCTGATACCTAACCCATAGAAAAACTTAAGAAAACAAGGAATATCAGATAAATTTCTCTTTTGATTATTTATGCAAAATACACAATAAAAATGTGCAAATTGAATTCAGGAACACATAAAAAAAATCATCTTCTATGATGAATAAAGTAGGCTTTTTCCCAGGAATGCAGGGATAGTTCAATATACAAAAGGTCATCAACATAAATCCACCATATAAACAAACTGAAAGAAAAAAATCACATGATCATCTCATTAGATGCTGAAAAAAGTCTTTGACAAATCCAACACTACTTTATGTACAAAGTATTAGAGAGATCAGGGACATAAGTCTCATGCCTAAACATAATAAAAGCAATATACACCAAGCCAATAGCTAACATCAAATTAAATGAAGAGAAAATTAAAACAAATCTACCAAAATCAGGAACAAGACAAGGATGCACAGTATCTCATCTATTCAACACTGTGCTTGAATTTCTAGCTAGAACAACTAAGACTAGACAACCAAAGGAAATCAAAGGAATACAAATTGGAAATGAAGAAGCCAAAGTATCACTATTCACAGATGATAGGACAGTGTTTGTAAATGACCCTAAAAATTCTACCAGAGGACTTCTACAGCTGATAAATACCTTCAGTAAAGTGGATGGATACAAAACTAACTAAAACAAAACAACACAAAACAAAACAGCAGACCTCCTTCATACAAATATAAATGGGCCAAGGAAAAAATTAGGGAAACAACATACTTGACAATAGCCACAAATAATATAAGGTATCTTTGCATAACTCTAACCAAGCAAGTGAAAGACCTGTATGACAAGAACTTCAAGTCCCTGAAGAAAGAAACTGAGGATGATATCAGGATATGTGATGATTTCTCATGCGCACACACACACACACACACACACACACACACACACATATATATATATATATATATATATATATATATATATATATATAATTAGCATAGTGAAAACAGCCATCTTATCCAAAGTAATCTACATGCTATGCAATTCCCATCAACATTCCAGCACAATTCTATACAGAGCTTGAAACAATTCCCAACTTCATATGGAAAAACAGAGAACTCAGGCTAGCTAAAACAATCCTGAACAATAAAAGAACTTCTGAAGGTATTACTATCCTTGACCTCAATCTGTAATATAGAGAAATAATAATAAAACTGCATAGTATTGTTACAAGTACAGAGAAGTTGATTAAAAAGTATAATCAAGGACCCTAAAAGAAAATTACAGACCCAAGGGCACTTGATTTCTGACAAAGAAGGCAAAACCATCCTATGGAAAAGAGAAAGCATCTTCAACAAATGGTACTGGTCTAATTGGATGTCTGAATATAGAAGAATGATACTAGATACCTATCTCTCATCCTGCACAAAATTCAAGTCCAAGGGGATTAAAGACATCAACATAAACCCAGATACACTAAATCTATAGAACAAAAACTGGGAAATACCCTAAAACTAATGGATACAGCAGAAAACTTCCTGAATAGAATAACAATGGATCAGACTCTTAAGATCAATAATTGTTAAGTGGGATCTTAGAAACTGGATGGTTCTATAAGGCAAAGGACACTATCAATAAGACAAAACAGCATCCTACAAATTGAGAAAGGCTCTTCACCAACTCTAAATCTGACAGAAGGCTAATAAACAACTTAAGAAATTAGACACCAAGAATATAAACAACCCAATTTAAATATGGGGTACATAGCTAAACAGAATTCTAAACATAGGAATCTCAAATGAGCAAGAAGCACTTGATGTCCATAGTCATCAGGGGAATAAAAATTAAAACAACCCTGAGATTCCATCTTACACCAATCAGTATGCTAAGATCAAGAACCCAAGTGACAGCATATGTTGGCAAGAATGTGGAGTAAGGGGAACACTCCTCCAATGCTGGTGCAAGTGCAAACTTGTACAATCACTTTGGAAATCAATTTGGTGGCTTTTCAGAAAGTTGGCAATAATTCTACTGCAAGAACCAACTATACCACTCCTGAGCATATACCCAAAAGGCATTCCACCATCTCACAAAGACACTTGCTCAACTATGTTCATAGCAGCTTTGTTAGTAATAGAAACTGGAAACATCTTAGATGTCCCTCATCTGAAGAATGGATAAAGAAAATGTGGTACATCTACACAATAGAATACTATTCAGCTATTAAAAAAAAAAGACATCCTAAATTTTGCTGACAAATGGATGGAATTTGAGATTATCATCCCTAGTGAAGTAACCCAGCTCCAGAAAGACAGAGTATTGAATGTCGTAGCTTACATGTAGACTTGTTCAAAAGTGTGCCACAACAATGTTACAATCCACAGACCCAAAGAAACCGGAAATAAAGATGTCCCATGTCAGGATTAGTGAACCATACTCTGAAGGGGAAACTAAATAGTGATCAGAGATGGATGAAGAAAGGGAACTAGGTCGAAGAGGTGAGGAGGGAAACCGTGATCTGATGTTGGGGGATGAATGGCACAAGAGGGTTTGGAATGAGAATGGAAATCTGCTGTGGCCATTTCCCTTGACTATCTGGAGGTCTGGGACAGGACAGAGTACTGGGAGTTCGTGGAGGTGACCCTAGCTTAGATTCCTACCAGAGTGGGAAATAGAGACTGAAGTGGCCACCCCCTGTACCCAGCAGGTAGAACTTTGAAATGAGGGAGGGGGACAGCAATCCACCCACAAAATCTTCAACCAGAAATTTATAGGGATAAAGATTGAACTGCCACTGAGCAAACAGCCAACCAGTGACTGGACTGCTCCTTCTAGAGACCCATGCCATGTGAGAGAGTCAACCTTTGATACTATTAATGATAACATACTATGCTTACAGACAGGAACATAGCATAACTGTCTACCGAGTGTCTTCATCAGCAGAAGATGGAGGCAGATGCAGAGACCCACAGCTAAGCATCAGACAGAGCTTTGGGAGTCTTGTGGAAGGTTGGGAAACAGAAGTGAGGAACTCCATGGGATTAAGGATACCAGAAGTAGACCCACAGAGTCAACAAAGTTGGGACCATGGGGGTTGTCAGAGCCTGGTCACCGCAAGCAAGGAGCATTCAGAAGCTAAACCTAGATATCATATACATTTGTAGTAGATATGCAGCTTTGTCTTCATGTGGGTTCCCTAATAAGTGGGGCAGGAGCTAGTTGTCTTTGGCTCTGTTCTCTGACATTGAATTACCTTTCCCCTTACATGGAGTGCCTGGTTAGGCCTCAGTGGGACAGGATGTGCCTGGGACTAGATGATCAGGGTAAGGTGGTACCCAAATCCGGTTTGCCTTCTCTGAGAATGGCAGGAAGCAATGAGGGGGGAGTGATATGTAAGGGTAGGACTGGAGAGAGAGGAGAGGGCTATGTTCGGGATGTAAAATGAATTAAAAAAAATAATCAAATAAAAAAGTTTAAAAAATAAAAATGAACTGATTAGAATTAATTAAAGTATAAAATTAAGAATCTAATTTTAAACTAATCTAATTTTTAAAATGTTTTAATTTAATAAATTTGTAAAATAAAACCTTAAATATCTATACTAAAATACAGCAAAGCCACTTTAAAGTAAATCTTTGTTTACTACATACTTTTGTTATTATTCTTAAATGCCATACTTAATTTTTGTCTTTCCCGAGGAACACTTCATTTTATATTTCTCAAGATTAAAATACACCATATATGTGTTTATATAGCTGTAAGTAATTAAAATTGTTGCTAATATAGTCAAAGTTTCATAAGAATTTAAAATTGCTTTAAAATTAGTCATACAAATATGAGATATAATTACAAAACTTACTGACAAAATGAAGTAAAAACAACTTTTATTTCCTAAGAAATAGTAATATTAAAATTCTACTGAATACCTTCTGTACTTTTTAAGCCATAATTTTTCCACATACGACAGACTGTCTTCTGTGAATTCGATATTAACTGGTTCTGTCCAAATTTTCAAGTTAGTTTGTACTTCACATTCTTCCACCGAGTCTACAAAAATAAACACTACACATAATTAATGTAGCTATGTCTATGAAATATTATATCTTTTCTTTAGATAAAGAAGAGTGCTAATTGTTTATAGAGTGTAGTTCTTTGACATTTATCACTGTAAGTGTAATTATTACTATGTTATGATATATGATATTAATACAATACCAAGTATATAATGTATAATTGTAAAGGTTTTTCAAAACTAGTTTTAAAAAATGATTCTGTGGATAATTTCTTTAAAATCTTTTGAAATAAAATGATTTTATGAGTCAAAAGCTTTCCACATGCAACATTATCTTAAATGAGAAAGGTAAATACAGAGTCCTTGTATGTTCCATACACCCAACACACACATACACATTAAAGGTGTATATTATAGTCATTTCTAATATTTACACATTATAAGGAATAGAAAATAAATAGTTGCCAGGCAGTGGTGGCGCACGCCTTTAATCCCAGCACTTGGGAGGCAGAGGCAGGCAGATTTCTGAGTTTGAGGCCAGCCTGGTCTACAGAGTGAGTTCCAGGACAGCCGGGGCTACACAGAGAAACCCTGTCTTGAAAAACCAAAAAAAAAGAAAAAAAAAAGAAAGAAAGAGTTAAATTGGTGGCTTAGTATATTACCTGTTAGTAACCTGCCAACTCACATTTATTTCCCCAAGAATTCCAGATCACCTCCTTTCTATTTTTCTTTTAGAGTCTGTTCTTGGGTAATATTTGGTTACTCGTTCACTTGTAGCCACTCACAATCCGCAGCTATGCCTAAACCTCCAATGTCCTCATTTTTCAGTCTGTCATGTCAAGATAGACTCCAATATTAAGCTGGGTGTAGCATCTAACATGTACTTCCTCCCAGCTAAGGTCATGATCCCACATTACTAGGTAATGAAAATTCTCTAAATGTGCCCCATAAAGTGTGGTTTAAAAATAAAATAAATAAATAGTTTATAGTGAATTTTATTTCATTTATGATGAGAATATTAACCAACATGAACTTTTGCCTTTTTACTCCTAATTGCTATTTCTTAAGCACCACAAACTAAAATAACTACTCAGAACTATTTTAAAGTGATCAAGCTCTGGGCTAAAGGAAATCTATGAATCCAGGAGTGGTAGCCATCCTCACATCCAGATATTGCCCTCTATCTAGATTTCAAACACCACCAGACTAGAATCTTCCAAGAAAAATAAGAAAAAAAGGAGTAAAGCTTAAAAAAAAATTTAAGCTATTCTAACACCATGCTGGTCCTAACTTTATACTGCCAACTTTACTGATTACCATTCCGCAACAGCCAAATGCCAACAGCTAAATAAACCAATGGAAGGACTCAGTTCCCATCTGCCCAAGAGTACTGTAATATTGAGGAAAAGAGCAGAAATTTGGAGTGTAGCAAACATCTATCTACTGCGCAAAAGAAGAGAAAGAGTTGAGGTTATGAGTGTGAACTGTGACTATGACTATGATGGGAGGGACAGGAGGTGAACTGAAGCCTAAGAATTGGAGCAAAAGAGCTGAGAGATGGAAGAAAGGAGGGGCGATTAGGTTTGTTTTCTTTTTGTTATTTTTTTTTCAGAGAAGGAAAGTACTGTACTTGGGTACTATACTTGATGCTAAAATCTGGATAAAGTTGTAAAAAGTAGAGCTAAAACAAGTAACCTGTGTTTCATTTTTCTCCATTCACCAATGACACAATCTCACAAAATAAAGCTCTTCATGTACATAAGGAGGTATTATTTCCTCTTATATAAATAGATAGTCTCCAAAGCCCTCAAAAGTCCACAAAATATGACAGCTAAGGCCATTTCATTATTAAAAATCATTTGACAGAGACATGTCTGCTCCTGACAACACCCATTATTTGGTTCAAAGAAGATTTGAACATGTTTACCTGCAGGCAAGGTTGCTTTCATGGCAGGGCAGCCACTGCAGAAATTACCCATTTCATCTACAAACAATACTATCCAAAAAAAAAAAAAAAAAGATGTTTTACAGAATAGTCAACTACTGACTTTGCCGAGACAGGGTCAGCAGTCCTTCAAATTTCTGCTTTGTAGGTCTATCAGATGACCCAAGGCCAAAAGGCTATAGACTGAAGCTACAACATTTTGAAGAATGAAGGACTGTCCAGGTAGTCAGCTATCTCTACAAATTGGTTAAGATGCAAACGATATGCTTTGTGCTTCTTATATTTTCAAGTAATATTTAGTCATTCTAGAATTTCTAATGGGGTTGAAGACTAGTTTTAGTCTCATAATCAAACTCAAGTTGTTTAACATAGAGTTTATGGAGTAGATGATATGGTTTTCAAATAATGTTACAGACTAAAATTATAAACATAATACAGTAATAGAATCTTAATTCTTTCAGTTAGGAAATATGGTAGAAAAAGACAAGAGTCATTATAACTTCTCTTTTTGATTCTCTGTTCCACAAGATCTAAAACTTGAGGCAAGGCAGCTTGTCCCATCAGGGGTATAGGTAAACAAAGGTGGGTTGGGAACATATGTCCAATAAAGCTTCCCAGTCACCATTGTCAGGGCACTCAGCAAGCTCACAGATCCGCATCATTCTTTGTCCATGCATCAGCATGTCTCACCTGTCCCTCTGGCAGCCACCATGCTCCTACAGCATCCTACAATCCTGGGCATCCAGCCTCCTCTGGGTTTTGGGGGATTTGGTGCAGAGCTGGTGCCCTAGGACTGTTCTGGGCACCTTACCAACCTAAGACAGAAGTGCATTGCTTTTGACAATGCATATTCCATAATGGGTAAGGAGGGCATTCTTGACAGAATGACCTAAGACAGTCTTGCTAAAGAAATAAAAAAGGGGGAGAGGCAGAGAGCCTTTTTGGCTGCTTGTCAAGAATATGACATGGGCCAAGGACAAGGAAATGGGCTGCTTGGCAGAAATATGACACTGGCCAAGGACAAGGAAGTAGGCTTCAGGCAGGAATCTGATATTAGGCTACAACAAAGAAGTAATTTCAGGCAGGAATCTAAATCTTAGGCCTGAACAAATAAGTAATTTCAGGGAGGAATCTAAATTTGAGGCTAGAACTAGGAAGTAGGTTTCAGACATGAAAATGACTTTGAGCTAGGACAAAGAATTTGGCTCAGATATTTTGGTCATCCTGGTAAGCCCTTAGAAACAGTGATCACAGGAGTGTTCATGGAATTTTATTGCCTTACTTGTTCTTTGACTATTTGTGTTTATTGTCTTGCTTGTTCCTTGACTATTTACATCTATTGTATTGCAAGTTCCTCAATGTAGAACTGACCTTAATACTTGCAAGTATTAAAAAATGTATAAAAGCAAAAAGTAGGAGGAGGGATGGGATAGAGGTTTTCTAGGAAGGGGAAATGAGGAAAGGTGATGGCATATGAAATGTAAATAAATATCGAATAAAAAAAGGAAATATGGTAGAATACTTTGGCTAATTCAAAAATTGATAGACTAGAAGTCATTTGTACCTCATACTGTGTATTTTACTCCCTTGTTATTGCTTTGTTCCATTTATATAGGGGAGAAGAAATTTTATTTTAAGACAGAAGAGGTGAGGTGTAGAGGGGGTGTTGTTTCCTTGTTTAGTTCTTGATTTTGTCAATAAAAAAGGCACAGGCCAATTGCTAAAGTAAAATGATGAGACTTCTGGAGCCCAAGAGAAGGGAAGGGATGCAAGGAGAGGAGAATTGAGTCCAGGCTTTGGAATGAGGAGGAAGCTACAATTATATAGGTCTTGAGACACCTAGAATTTGTAGCCTCCACGAGCATGGACCTAGGAGGTTGGAAGGAGCTAGGTGATAGGATTAGGACAGGGGAAATTCCTTGCTCAGTTAGAAGCAGCTAAGCTATCTTCAGTTATCTGGCTAGTTTTAAAATAATAAAACTGACTATTGTTTTCTATCTAAGGTGGGCAGGAGGGCAGCTGGGGCAGATGTTGGCAGCTTGACAAAGCTAACCTGAAGGGGCTGGGAGAGCGATCACAGCTCCCAGGAAGGATGGCCATCTTACATTGGCAGAGATGAGTAAGACTGGTGGCTGATGATCTCAAAGCCTAGACAGGAGCTCGGGCAGAACTCCTAAGAAGGCAAAAGCATGAATTTTTAAAATTACATGCAACATTCATGTGCTTCTCTGAGTCTTTGATAACTGATCCTAATAGCAAACACCTAACTGCTAGGAGAAGAATCTTCAGTAAACATTCACCAAGGTATACTTCAGAATACTTTGATCATCAACTGAAGGGCATAAAGATGCATGAGCTGTGGCATCCAGACAGAGAGACCTCATGAGGTATCAATAGGGCTTTATTTACCATATTGCTTCTGGCTCAGCAACCTTCTCTTCATAGAATTTGGGTGAGATTCTCTACCACTCATTCTTTTGAGAACATGGGCAATTTTCTTAACATATAGTACAACATCCTAAAGTAAATTGATGCCTGAAGAATCTGAGAAACACGCAGGAGACCAGAGTAGAGGAAAACAAGTGAGCCAATAGGAGAATGTCAGCAGGGAGGTCAGAAGAAGAGATTTGGCTCACATATTGGCCTCTGGCCAGCAAAAGCACCTAACATTCACACTGAAGAAAAGAAGTTTCTGGTTGACTAAAATGAATTAAGGTAGAAATCAGTGATAAAAGATATATGGAAAACTGTGAGATTTAAAGCATAGTGCTCTGCTAAATGGCCATGGAATACAAGGATGCTTAATGTAATTTATAATAAAATGTGCATATATTAAGCATAGTACTTATCTCCATTATTTGAGCAAAATCTTAAATGTTTGAAAGTATTAAGTTTTGGTGATAATGGAATCAACAGAAAACTCTTACACATCAGATGAAGTATAAAATGTTGCAGATGGAGTATAAAATGTTGAAAATACTTTTCTTAATAGTTAAACTTTATCTAGTTTAGTTGAAGACACGTATTCCTGACAAACCAGCTAATTTGCTCTCAAGTAATGACATCCTTGGAAATGTGTACAGGGCATACTTCAAGACCTACACAAAAAACTTACAGTAGTATTGTTTGACATGCTCAAAATGAAAATACAGTAAAAAGAAAAATCAACATTTAAACTGAGAAATAGTGGCACATTCACATAATAAAAGCTCAGCAAACATTGAAAGTAGGTAAATAACAACCATATCCATTTTTGTGCATGAATCCCAGATAAATACTGGGTGATACAGATATAAAATAATATAAGTAACATAATGCCATACACACACACACACACACATACACACACACATGAAATACTTGCACAATAAAACATTATATTTTGAATAAAATTCAGGGAAACCAAAGGAATTAAAAAAGATGAAACACAGGTTAGTGAGACCCTGGAGAAGCTGGGAAAAAAAGAGAGCAGTCATATGAAATGAGGGAATCATTGATGCATATTAATTTTTCCTCCATGAGCAGTATAAAATTCACAATCCTTCTTTTATATCCATTTTATGATAGAATATAAAAGCTAACATGAAATTAAAATATTTATAACCACATGTATTACTAATAACATGTTTAATTTTCTATGAACAATCAAAATTAAATGTCAATAATAGCTCTTATGACTATTTCTACACAGAAGTTTCATTGTGAGGAAGAATGAGAATAAGGTATAAAAACAATCACTCCACACAAAACATTGCTATTTTTGTTTCCAAACATCCATTGGATTATCATAGCATCTTTCCCCAACTTCCCACTCTAAATGCACCTTAGTCTTTGCTGGAACATTACAGCAGAACTGAAAATTAAAATAACACAGAAAATAAAAACATTTTCTCTTTCAAAACTCTCAGTTAAATATATTTGTTTCTCCAAATTCTATAAAGCCATATATAATTCCTGGGATTCCAATTCCTCTATGAAAACAATATTAGACAGAAGAGTCTGCCTAGTGCCACGATGCATCTGTGGGTTCCAAATCAGTCTTATCTTTGTGGTACAGCAATGGCAGAATTACTTCTGTAACTGTACTCAAACAAAGTCAGAGAAGTGACCCTTCTCTCACTTCAGTGATGACAAGCTCCAAAACATCAGAGAGTAGTTTGTTCTTTCTGTTATAGTGGAAACATGACAGGAGTTTCATAGATCATAGCAGCAGCCTGAAGGAAAAATACCCAAATTCATGAGGTACTGTCTCCTAACAAGGATCATGTTGTACCTGTGTCAACTGTTGCAGGAAAAAATTAAGATAGGAATTTCTATAAAATATAGCACATGGTAAGAGTAATGAGTTCCATCAATATAGCTGCACTTATCTCAAAGTGAAATGAGACAATTATTTTCTGAGGGTAGTTTGGTAATAAATAAGGATTACATAGGGCATATACTATAGGCAGAATAAAGAAATAAAAAATCTGTATCTGAAATATGTATTTTCCCATTAGAATAAATCACTGTGGCTTTCATGATAATAAAATAAATGTTCACTATAATCATTCTGTGTGTCACCAAATTACCCTAATGATGTCCATCTAATGGCCAAATACTGGCTATTGGTAGATAGAAGGAAACCAAGATGTTGCAGTCTTCACAATGCTACAAAGCCCGAAAGATAGTGTAATTAGATGGTGAAGGAACATCCTAGCCCTGACTTCCTTCAATGATAAACAGTAATGTTTAAGTGAAATAAACGCTTTCTACTCCAACTTACTTTTGGTCACAGTGTTTCATCACAGCAATAGTAACCCTAAAACGACCTCAATGTGAACAGATCTCATACAGCTCATAGAGAAAAACCATGAATTATACCCTTTTTTAAATTATTATTATATCTAGTGACAGAAATAGAAAAAAAAAACTGCATTCACTGAGTCTAGCATTCCTCCACTAGAGCTAGTAGTCAAAATGTGACATGTTGTTTCTCTATCACTGAAATTGTGTTTATGAATATAAGGTTTTATTGCAGCACAATAACTCATTAATGCATGTGTTATCTCTGACCTTTTTCATACTCTATTTAGAAGACTAGCTACATGAACTTGTTTACAGTAAATGTTAATCAAGTTCTGTAGTAGATCAAGAGTATCTCTTCAGCTATAAATGCTGTGTTACCTTTTCAGTTAAAAATACAGCATCTAAAAAGCAACTGTGGTTAGCTTGATAAACTTTATGACAGTCTGAATGCTGGATTTTGCACTGAATCAGGATTGATGACAACATGTTCATAATTCCAAAAAATGGTTATTTCAGTCATTTCATTTTAGGATATAAATGATTAGGAAAGGGAGAGGAAATTCTAGGATCATCTACTTATGTTCTAACCTATGGATTTTTATACCACCTCTAAGACTTGCAGTATAAGATGCTTTCAATATTTATGTCAAAGGAAATAAGTCACTATTGGATCCATATTTTCAATGCACCCAATATGAGAAAGAATTAAAACAAGGCTTCATCTTTCACTTCATGTGAAATAAACCAGTATAGACTCAAAGTTGGGATTTAACAATGTTTCTGATGTTCTGAGCATTGTCTTTTGTTTCACTGCATGTCCTGGTTAAGTTCTGCTCACATTGTGGTTGGTTTAGGGTTACTATTTCTGCAATGAAGCACTATGACGAAAAATAAGTTGTAGTGGAAAGTGTTTATTTCACTTACACTTTACCGTTTATCATTGAAGGGAGTCAGGACAAGAATACAAAGAGGACAGGAACCTGGAAGCAGGATCTGGTCAAGAGGCCCTGAAGGAATGCTGCTGAGTGGTCTGTCCCTTGTGGCTTGCTCAGCCATCATATAGAACCACCTTACAGGAAGTCCCATTCACAATAGGCTGGGCTTTCCTACATCAATTACTAATTTAAAAACAGCCGCTTAGTCTTGGTCTACAGGCCAATCTAATGGAAGCATTTGCTCAACTTAGGTTTTGTTCCTCTCAAATGATTATAGTTTGCATCAAATCGACGCAAAAACTTGCCATCACAGTTTATATGAATACATCTTAAAGAAACTCATTATTTCATATTTGAACTAAAACCTGAGACTAAAAATTTGCAGAGAAATAGCTTTTGTAAATGAAAAAAGTACAGCAAGCAGAGTTTGATTCTTCCTATGAGGTTCAGTGTGGTCATACATTCAACCTTCAAATTAAGGTTTAAAGTTTACATGCAAATACTTGTTCTTCCACCGTTATTACCTATGGTGCTATTTTGGAGGCAGTGCAGTTTGGGAGATTGAGGCCTCAACAGAAGACATAATTCTCAGGGAGGCATGCTGTGTGGTTTATACCAGCACCAACTTCCTGTCTTGGGTCTCATGCCTATAATGTAAGAAATGAGGAGTCCAGCCATCTGCTCCTGCTACTTTGGAGCCACCTGCTGCTGTATTTCTCCTACCATGATGGGTTGTATTGTCTCCAACTGTGACACAAAATAAATTCTCCCTTAGGTTGCTTTTGTTGGATATTTGTCCACACTGAAAAGAAACTTACTGATCTAAGGCATATAATATATATTATATATTATAATATATAATAATATATTAATAATAATATTATATAGTATAACATAATATAATATATTATATATTATTTTATAGCATTGTATATTATAATATGTAATATGTACATATCATATATTATATATTTAAGGATATATATATATCCTTTTGCTTACCTGTCTCATATTTTCTGCCAACCTGATACAATTCAACAGTAGAACTCAAATTAAATACTATTATAACCACTGTTTTATTGTTGGAAAAGAAAAGTTTAGACCTCAGTGTTTCACTCATCCCATGATCTGAATTTACATAAAAAAACAAGATATATATCCCGCCCATGATCAGCTTCATCTTTTATAAATATTAAACAACTCACCACTGACTGCCTATTGTGTGCACAAAGCTTCCCTGAGAAACTGTAGCAAATTGTTCCTTATTGGTTTTAAGCATTGCATTTGTACTGTCAGGAGTGGAAAGAAATGAAAACACATTTATTTTTTTAAATGATTATTTAAAAAATATCCATACCTGGTTTTTTAGCATGAACTTCCTCCTCCTTGTTTTCCTCCTGATGCCCAGCTCTCCATTGTGTTAAGGCTTCTCGGAAGGACTGGGCAGATGCTTCTTCATCAAAAGGCATTTCCCACATGGCCTTGTACCTTGGTTTTCCACCTTCCCCTCCTTCTGTGGCTGTAGTTTCTACCTAACCAGTCAAAAATGTAGTAGCAAAGACTTGTTTATTAAATTTCCTTCATCTTACAAGGACATGAAAAAAAGATGCATTTAACTCTGAAGGATATATTTTTATATAACATGCATTTAAATGCTCTATCATTTTCTTTAAAACTCTATTGGCAGTTATAAATTATCTGCTCAGAAGTGAACACTATAAGAGCCTGTAAATCTGACCACTTTCTTCATGTTATCCCTGCGCCTCCCCTCTATAGATGCTCTGGTTATGTATATATTATCCAGACTTTTTCCTTCCCCAATCCTTTGCTACTTGCAACCATCCAACATTACAGCAGTTGTCTGTTAGGAGATAGAGTCTCCTTCTCTATATAGCCAAGACTGGTCTCAACCTTGAGATGCATCTGCTTTGGACTCCCGAATTAAGGGATTATAGACAGGAAATCACATCAGTTGACATGAGTATCAATGAACATGTGTGTGTTTTTATGTGTTCTAATATAAACCTCATGCTGTCAGTGTGTCTACAACCTTTTGAGTGTCTAAAATACCAAGTTTCCATTGGCATCTCCAAAGCTTCTGAAGGACTTCTCCTTCCTTGTCCTACACTCTCACCCCCACTTCTCCTTATCATTCACTGTTCCAGCTAACCTTAGGATCTTGAAGAATAGAGACCTATTATGTACATTTTCTCATTGGGACTTTACACTAGTTATGAGTACTTTGCATAGATTTTCAAAGTCTTTTTGCTCATATGAGCCATTTAATGTCTTCAATATCACCTTCCTATACAGTTCTCTACTGGGAATGGTAATAATGACTAACTCCTTTGAGACCCCTTTCCTGTTTGCTTGCTTGTTTGTTGTTTTCTCTTTAAGATTATTTCTGAAACAGTTTACAGAGCCCATAGAATAAATCTTGTGTAAATACTATTTTATACCATTTCATTAGTACATGGTTACAGTATAGTAGCTTCCCTTAACAAGTAAGCAAAATGGTCAATGAGTTTCATCAAAGTGTAGAAAGCAATGCATCCCAAAGTACTGGTTCTTTGAGAAAATCAGTAACATTCAAAAAACCCTTAGATAAATTAACTAAAAAAAGAGAGAGAGAGAGTGAAGATCCAAGTTAATATAATGGTAATGAAAAGGGGAGACATAACAACAGACACCGAGGATATTCAGAGATAAGGACATGTTTTAAAAACCAGCACTTTGCCAAATTAAAATATCTGAAATAAATGGATAATTTTCTTGATGTATACAAACTTGTAGTTAAATGAAGACCATATGAGTGATTTCAACAGACTCATAATCTCCAGCTAAATAAAGGCAGCAATTAAAAGCTTCATAACAACAAGAAACCCAGGCCAAATTGATTAAACAGAGAATTCTATCAGACATTGAATGAAGAATTAATACTAATACTGATTTTCCTTATGAACATGGATACAAAATTCCTCAAAAAAAATACTTGCAGAACAAGTAAAAATCAATCAAGTCATCAAGGATACCTCAAGAGAACCTATAGAGTAAACTTATCTGGGCCTATAGAAGCTCACAGAAACTGAACCATCAACCAAAAAACATACATGAGTTGGACCTAGATCCCCTACATATATGTAGTAGTTGCATAACTTAGTCTGTGGGTCCCCGGTTCCAGAGGGTGTCCCACTATGATCTCCCTGCTGAGGACAGAGTGGGAGCAGGGAGGGTCTGCTACCATCTCCGCCGCAGCCTTTGCCAGCTTCTCCACTGTCGCCACTCGGTCACTCCCAAGTGCTGCACCTGTCTCTCAGCGCTGAGCCCGCCTGGACTGGGCCAATAGGAAGCAGGCTAGCTGGCAAAGAAGCAGCTTGGTGCCCCAGAAAGGTTCCAGGAGAGCAGATCTCTCCCCAAGTGTTACAGTTCTAGTGTTACAGCTCTTGTGACAGAAACTCTAGGACACCCGGATGAATCTCGAACACCCCTTTACTTCTCCAGAATAGAGCCCTTATATACAGTTTCAGGGTGGGTTAGGGTCTGGCAGCAGATAATGCCTATTGGCTTGGTCTGAGAGGTTGGAGATACCTCATCTACATGTAGGATAGCCTGAGGCACTGTTCCTCATGACTGATGGTCATAGACCTCTCTTTGGGAGGGGTTGTGGAGGGCCGAAGCTGAATGAAAAGAACCAGGGACTGGGGGCAAAAGCCAAACACCTGCCATCCAGATAATGGTCTGGGTCCAAGACTTGCTCAACCACGTACCCAGCTGCTTCTCCCAGTCCAGCACCCCACATTAGTCTCCATGTAGATTCCGTTACAACTGGAGTGGGGGTTGTCTCTGACTCTATTGTCTATCCTTGGATCCCTTTCCCCTAGCTGGGTTGCCTTGTCAGGAATTGGAAGAGGATGAACTTAGTCCTGTTGTGACTTGATGTTTTGGGTAGTAATTCTATCCAATTCTTCACAGAAATTGAAAGAACAGTTTTCAGTTTCATATGGAAACAGCCACAAAAAAAGGAAAACCAAGGATGCAAAAACAATGAATCAATCAAACAAACAAATAAACAAAACAAAACCAAAAAGAACCTGAGTAATAAAAGAACTCCTAGAAGAATTACCACCCAAGATCTCTCAAGCTGTACTGATGAGGTACAGTAATCAAACCATTATGATAATAGCAGAAAACATACAAGCTGGTTTTTAGATTAAACTGATGACATGGTAATTTTATATACCTAGGACTCCTGATTTTTTCTTTTTTTTTTTCTTCTTTTTACAAAGGAGCTAGAAACATACACTGGAGAAAAGACTAAATCTTCCTAAGTGGTGTTGGTAAAAGTGGATGGCTACATGTGTAAGACTTTAAATAGACCCATATTTATTACTATGCACAAAACTTACCCTAATAGACCAAGAACCTCAAATCTGATAGAAGAGAATATCAGGAAAAGTGTTAAGTTCATTGGTACAGACTCTCTGAACAAGACACTAATAGTGCAGGGCATTAATATCAAGAATCTTTAAATGAAAACTAATAACAATGAAAAAATTTTGCTGCAAAAATAACAAACAAAAAATGCTGTCACTCAGACAAATAGGCAGGCTAAAGAATAAGAAAGGCTTTTTATCAATCATACATCCTAGAGAAGGTCAATATCTAAATTCTATAAAGAATTTTAAAAGTTGGACATCAAGAAAAATAATAACCTATACTAATAGGGTTCTATTTAATAGAGAACTCTCAAATGATGAAACACAAAAAATGGCTGAGAAAAACTTTAAGTGTTAAACATCCTGAGTCATCATGGGAATGCAAACCCAAAATACTCAGAGATTTCATCTTATAAAAGAAGATTAAAATCAATACAAGTGACAGTTCATTCTAGTGACGATGTGGGAAAAAGGGAACATGTATCCATTGCTGCTGAGAGTGTAAATTTGTACAGATACTATGGAAATCAGTGTAGCATTTTCTTAGGAAGATAAGAATAAATCTACCTCAAGATCCAGTTATAACACCCTTGGACATAACCCTAACTATGCTTCATTCTACAATTGAGACCATGTTCATTGCTGCTTTACTCAAAACAGTTTGGAAACAGTCTAGATGTCTATCAATAGATAAATAAATAATGAACATGATGTACATTTATGCTAAGGCAATGGAAAATTATAAAGCTGTTAAAATAATGAATCATTAAACTCACAGATAAATGAATGTAGTTAGAAAAAAATGTATTTTGAGATAACCAAGACCCCAGATGACAAATATTGCATATATTCTCTTACAGGTGGATAATATCATTTAAGCCATAAATAACCATTCTAGTGTCTATTTAACTACAGAGGATAGTTATTGAGCAAAGGACTAGGGACAAGGAAGGAAATCCTAAAGTATAAAAAAATAGAATGCAGTTTTAGGAAATAGGAGGCCTCTGGAAATAGAGCATTAAATAGAAAGTAGAGGGGAAAGAAGGGGAAAGTTAGTTAACAAGAGGGGCCATTTGAGAAGTTCTGTGGAAACCTAAAACAGTAGAAGCTTCTTAAAATTTATACATTCATCAATAAACTGTAAATGGAAACTCCAAATAACAGGGGAAAGAAGACCCGAGCTGGTTCTCTCTTGCTCCCAAGTGAAACCTCCTAGGGCTGGGAGACTGTTTGTCAAGAGGGCTTCATGGAAAATCCCAAACAACTCAGGGTACTGTCAAATCTATTGGTAGTTCTGCACAAACTTCTTCTGTTAGATATTATCATTTCCATCCAATTTCCATTTCCAAAGACATATTGCCTTGATTCCCAATTCTTAACTTTTTCTTCTTTTGATCTTCTCTGCTTGTCTGTTTACTTTGTTTTATTCTGATATTTCTTTTATTGGCCTGTATATTCTCTAGGGTAGGGGAGAAAAAAAAGCTATGAAATTTTGTGTGATGGGAGACGTAGAGGATCTGGGGGAGATGATCATGGGAGATTAGTCATCAGAATATATTGTAATTCATCCAGTGATGGCCCAGAGTACATTTTCTGTAGGTCTATGAAAAAAATACATGAAAATCTTCCTATTTTCTGGATATATTCAAGCCTAGCTTCCATGCAAAAAACAATCATGCTGGAATTGAACACTTATTTACATACTCAAAGCTCAAGGGACTTCAGTTCAACCCACATTTAATCATCAAGTAACAAAGCTTTGGGGTTAGCCAAGTAACTAAATCAGTGAGCTACTACAGAAAGACCAGTACCACATGGAAGAAAGAGGATTATAACATAGATCATAATGTGGAATTTGTTTCTTGCTAAAGAGTCAATAGAAGAGGATACTTTCCCTGCAAACTTCCCACTTTGGGAAGGTTTTTTTTTTTTTGTTTCTTCCTCACTTCTCCTCCATAAATCTACCACATTCATTCTATAAAAGAAAATAACCCATATGAATGTTCTACATGTATCTATACACACATATGTGCATACACACCTATGTATATACGTGTATGTGTGCAGATAAAAGTTTATGTAGTGCATTATGTGATCAATAGTTAATCTAAATAACTGTCAGATTTTGATATCCATTTCCATTTTTACACTGCCAAAATTGTCTGTCACCTAAACTTTTATATTTTAACCATTTAGAAATTTTAACTAATAAAAGGTTGTTATGTTGCATCCCGGATTTTACCTGAATGTTTCTCTCCAACATTCATACAATACCTGACATGGTCAAAGGCTCAAAAGTCATATTGTCAAAAAAAAGTTTCACCAACATTTTTTTTCACTGAAAGAACAATTTTCAGTGGAATCAAAGTAATCTTAGAATTATTTTTATAGTCTAAATATATTGAATTACTAAAGCAATTAAATATTAACTAACAACATGATAAAATAATCTCCCCAAATGAGCATCTCTGGTAAAAGATATCAACGGCAGTCACCACACGTAAGACAGGAAATATCCTCCTTTGTCTTCCTCAGTTTACCTCAGGGCTGTTCTGAAGAAGGGGGGCTTTGGGTTTCTGCTGACTTTTACTTGATGCTTCTGCAGGCTTGTTCCCTTCATTGGGTGGATTTACTTCCCTTATAAATTGATGAGCAGCATCTAATACGTTGGATAAGATTTGAGATTTTGGCTATTAAAAAAAAAGAGAAAATACTGTCAAGAATCTTAATATCGGAGTCTCTGTAATTTATAAAAACAAGTACGATTTAAGTATTGTATGACTCATTAAATTTAATATAATTTATATACAGTTATCTATTACTTATTTTTCATATCATAATATAATTATATTTCCCTCTTCCCATTCCCCCTTTCAAACTTTCCCAGATGTCACCACATATTGCTTTTGTTTTCTTTTAAATTCATTATTCTTTTTCATTTAATGTTTACATGAATACAAGCATATATATATATATATATATATTTCTAAATATAGCCTGCTCAGTCTTTGTAATATTACTTGCATGCATGTTTTCAAGGCTGGAAATTTGGTATTAGATAACCAACTGATGTGCTTCTTTCTCTTTTTTATTTTTATTAATTTTTTTTTGTTTGGTTTTTTCGAGACAAGGTTTCTCTGTGTAGCCCTAGCTGTCCTGGAACTCACTCTGTAGACCAGGCTAGCCTCAAACTCTCGAACTCAGAAATCTGCCTGCCTCTGCCTCCCAAGTCCTGGGATTAAAGGCGTGCGCCACCACCGCCCAGCTTATATTTATTAATTTTTATTTATTCTTTATTATTTTTTGACAATCTAGACTTTATCCCCTTCCTGGTCCACCCTTTGTTCCACATCCCACACCCCCTTTCCCTCATCTCCAAGAGAACGTCTCCACCTCCCCAGCACACCAGACCTCTCCACTCCCTGGGGACACAAGTCACTTGAGAGTTAGGTGCATTTTTTCTGACTGAGTCCAGACCTGTATATGTCTGCTGTATATGTGTTGGGGCCTCATATCAGCTAGTGTATGCTGCCTAGTTGGGGGCTCAGTTTCTGAGAGATCCCGGGGTTCCAGGTTAGTTGAGACTGCTGGTCTTCTTATAGGGTAATCATCCCCCTCTGCTTGTTCCAGCTTTTCCCTAATTCAACCACAAGGGTCACCATTTTCTATCCATTGGGTTGGTATAAATATTTGCATCTGATTCTTTCAGCTGCTTCTTGAAGCCTTTCAGGAAGCAGCCATGATAGGCCTCTGTTTGAGCATACTCGGGTAAGACCAAAGTCCCTGGAAAGTATGCAGCAGATGTGCAGCTCAGTCTCCATGTGGATCTCTCAAGAACTGGAGTGGGCTATCCCTAAAACAATTACCTGTCTGTGGAATCCATTTACCTATGTGGGATGCCTTGTCTGGCCTCAATGGGAGAGGTTGTGCCTAAGCTGCAGAGACTTGATGTGTCAGGGTGGAGGGACACATAGGAAGACTCCATCCTCTCAGAGAAGGAGAGGGAGGGTGGGGAGAGGGACTCAATGAGGGGTACTTCAAGGTGGAGACAGCGATGAGATGTAAAATGAGTAAATTAATTAATTAATGGAGAAAATAAATTGTCTGTGTCTCCTTAGGGCATATCTCTGGTCAGGGTAACATTGAGAAGGCCTAGTCTCTGAGGGGTCACCTACCAGCAAGTAGGCTACTCTGTCCCATGACACTACCAAATTCTGGATCTAAATTTAAACTAGTTTTCAAACGGAAAGCACAGGTCTCCAGAAGCTCTCTAAGAAACTTAGTGTCAGCAACACAAAAACATGAATCTCACTTATCAGAAAATATCCAGAGGAAGTGTACAGCAGGGTTCAGAAGTTACAATTTTTTTCTTATCTTCTGCCATGGCAGTATTTCTATTTAAAATTTTTCATCTAGTAAACAATTTAAATAGCTAAAATTACATTAGAATTTCTCAGATATGACCTTTTGCAAATCTATTAAGATGCATTGTCATCTGAAATGGTAATAAATCAGTGATTACAAAATCTAGAAGTGTTATTTCACACTGAATTTATAGACTACTCATGAAAACATAACTGTGTTCTTTACACAAAAATATTGGTGCTGCACTGTGCACAGACCTGTGAGAGCCACTACCCCCTCCATGGTTACCTAACCTCTGCAGTCTTTGTTTAAATAGACATTCAATCCACTGCTAAAAATCAGCCTGAAAGTAGTGACTGTATTTTAGTCATTAATTTTATTCAAGTAATTGAACAAAGGCCTGATTTTAAATTGTCCAGAATAAAGGTCTGTGGATTTCAAAAGCACTCAAATTGTTTGACATGTGTATAATATTGATAGCATCAAACGTATAGTAAATTTCATATAGTAAATATCAGAAGTATAGATACCCAAATAATGCCAAGAAACCTGATTCTTACTCTAGTATGAATCCAGCTATCAATGTTCTAATAGCTTTTATATCATCCATACGTAACATTTTTAAATGCAATTTATGACAGAATTATATTTTGAAGTTAATTTATGATTATAAATTAGTCTTGTCTTTTAGAAGATGGTAAATTTTACACAGGCCTGTCTGCTAGGGTCTCTGGGAAATGACCAAGGGAAACTTGGAGAACAGCTGTAAATTACCTTGAAATGAACCTATTCAAGTTAGTGAAATGCCTGTGAAATGAAAACTTTAAAATACTGAAGAAAGACATTGATTAAGATTCTTCATTCTAGAACACAGGAAGATGCCTTATGATAACAAATTGGCAGTACGAATATTATGAAAATGTTATAAAACCACAAATGTTTGATTCAATGAAATCCCTACAAAAGTTTAAATGATAGCCATCACAGAGATTAAAAACATTTTTCTTTAGTGGTCATATGAAAGCTCAAAATACCCAGGAAGCCAAAGCATCCTAACCTACACAGTGTTTGATATCACATCATATTCCAAAGTCATTGTACCAAGAACATCATGGTTCTTGGCATAAACAATGATGCATAGAATACAATAGATGAGCTATAAGTAAATCCACACAGCTCCAGCCACCTGATTTTAGACAGAGATCCCAAAAACATACATTTGAGAAATAACATCCTGTTAATCGAATGTTCCTGAAAAGAAGCAAACAAAAGAAAAAACCTGGGTATTTACATCCAGGAGAGTGAAGAGACACACCTACCTTTAAAAATAAAATAAAACAAAGCCACAGTGCTTTAATTCATTATTTGAGAATTTCATACAATAAAATTTGATAACATCTACCCCACACACACATACTCGTCCTTAAAAATTCTCCAAGATTCACAAAGACCTTACCAAATCTCTATTCTGTGTCTTTTTTCTTTTTTTAAAAAAAGTAATCTATTGAGTCCAATTTGTGCTGTCCACATACTAATGGGAGTGGAGTAACTCACTGGATCATGGTCGCCCTAACAGGTACCACACCCTTAAATAAATATGATCCCGGATGGAGAAGCCACGAGCTAACAATAGTTCCTTGGCTAAGGCTCAACAGACTAAAACCTTGTTATTGATTATAAACAAACAAAACTAATGATTCAAAGATCTTAATTTAATACCACAAAGGAATAAGGGAAAGCACTTCAAGTTTTTCTGGACAGACTGCAGAACCTCAGGAAATTGTTACTAGAATAGCAAATGATACAGATGAACTACAAAGTTGCTGTTCAAAGAAAAGAAATTTTAGTTGAGCTACAAACCACCAATAACTACATATACAGCTGGAGTCAGAGGTCCCTCCATGTATGGTGGTTTAGACCCTGGGAGCTCTGGTTGGTTGTTATTGTTGCTCTCCCTATGGGGCTGCAAACCCTTCAGCTCCTTCAGTCTTCTCTCTTACTCCTCCATTGAGAACCCTGTGATCAGTTCAATGGTTAGCTTCAAGTATCTGCCTCTTATATGTCAGGCTCTGACAGAGATTCTCAGGAGACAGGTATATCAGTCTCCTTCTAGAACTGACCTTAATACTTGCATGTAATTAAAATGGTATAGAAGCAAAAATGAGAAAGGAGTTTCTGGGGGATGGGAATGGGGAAAGGGGGTAACATCTGAAATGTAAATATGTAAAATATCCAATAAAAAAGAGTATAATATCAATATAATCAGATTTAAAACAAAAAACAAAATCAAACAAAGAAAAAAAACACCAAACAGAATGGAAAAACAAGCATCGCCAGATATATCTGTTAGAGAATTAATATCTAAAGTATACAAAGATTTCAGGAAAAAAAATTACAAAACACTAGCAAATCCAGCAACCCGGTTGATGAATGATGTAATGAACTGGTGAAGCACAAATGACCAATAAACACATAAAGCTATGTTTCATGTTTTTAGCCTCCAAATGAATAGAATTAAAAACTATTTTAACATTCTTTACCCCAGGAGGAATGACTACCATTCAAAATTCAAAAAAAAAAAATGCTAGCAAGGGTGTAAGAAAAAAAGGAGCAGTTGTATCCAGTTTGTTGAACACAAACTGATCAGATTTATCAGTTAAATCATGATGGAAGCATCACAAAATTTAAAAGAACAGATACCATGTGATCCAACTATAACATATCTGGGTGAATACACTGTAGGAACTCTGCATCAACATATACAGAGGAGACTATCATGTCCACGTTTATTTGTTATGTGTATGCACAGTAGCCAAGTTATAAAGCAGGTTAATAATCAATGACAAATGGTGGATAAGGTTTATGTGGCACACACATACATACATACATACATACATACATACATACATACATAGTATGTGCAGTTTTGTTCAATCATAAAAACAATGAAACAATTAAAAATACAAATGTATATCATCAAATCAAATGAAGTAAACCTGACTCCCAGAAGAAGTCATCATGTTTTCCATAGTTTGTGAATCTGGGAACTCCTGATATATGTAAAATGATGTATAAGTATCTGAAAGTAGGAGAGAAAACTGGGGGAGAAAGGAGCAAATGGAAAGGGAAAAAGGAAACAAGAACGACAAAAGGGAAGAAATGGAAGTTCGTAGAGTATGGCCAAAATTGTCTTATGAAATGCAGCAGTGCACATTGATTATATACCAAAAATAGCTTGCATAACTAATAAAATGTAACATTACTGAAATGTCTTTTATCCCTAGGAACATTCTTTTCTTTAGCATGAGGTTGTGTGTGTACACTTTATTATAGTAGTAGTAGTAGTCGTAGTATTTCAAAGGAGATCATACAGAGAAAGAAAATAAATATTTAAGGTCGTCAATATAAAACCAAGGAAAACTGACTTCAGGAAGCCCAGGTGAGATGACCATGACGATATCAGGGTTTGGATGGGATCTAAGTCGTCCTTCTTGCATTTTAATTCTTTCCCCTTGAGGACACAGGAAACACATTTGGTCTTTGTTTTTCTGTAACTATTAAATTTATTACTAGTAGATTTTTAAATGTTCCTTCTCTTAAAAAACTGTGTACAAAACTCTGGTCCTAAAAATAAAATCACTATGTAAAAATTAGATAGCAAATTTTTCCTTTTAACTTATATTAACTGTTTGCTTTTTTGTATTTAACTAAGCAGGTAAATATAAATTAGCATCACCTCATATTAAAGTCTTAAAATATATAAATTCTGCCTGGAATAAACTACAGTTAACATTTGGAAACACAGTTCTGAAAACTTTGTGCCTGTTTAGAGGTGCACAGTTAAATTGTGACACAAATCATATTATCTTTCACTTAATACAAGCACTACCATTTTTCTTTTATTTATTCACTTTACACTGTGCTCACTGCCCCCAGTTACCTTCCCACAATCCTCTCCCACTCCCATCTCCTTCTCTTCTGAAAGGCTAAGAACTCCTGGGAATCCCCTCACTCTGGCATATTAAGTCTCTACAAGACTAGGTATATCCTCTCCAGGATATACCAGGCCAGACAAGACAGCCCAGCTAGAAGAACATATCCCATGTAGAAAACAACAGCTTTTAGGATAGCCTCTGCTCCAGTTGTTTGTGGCCCACATGAAGACCAAGCTGTACACCTGCTGTGTATGTGTGGGGAGATCTAGGTCCAGCTTTTATGTACTCTTTGGTTGGTGGTTTAGTCTCTGAGAATACCATAGGTCCAGGTTAGTTGATTCTGTGGTTCTTCCTGTGGATATCAATCTGAGTGAGGAAACCCAGTCCTAAAAGAACATGAATGGTATGTACTCAGTTATAATTGGATATTAGCCATGAAGTATAGGATATACATGCTACACTCCACAGACTGAAAGAAACTAAACAAGAAGGAAAACTCAAGCGAAGAAATGAAAATAGTCATTTAAATGGAAGGTAGAAGGAGGAAACTTGGTGGGAGGGAGGATGGAGAGGAGAATGAGAGGAGGTCAGGACCAGGTAAAGAGAGGGACAGGAGAGATGGCCAGATGGCCATGAGACTAATGTCCATGATGACCAATACACAACAGACAGGGATGTGGAGCATCTCCAGGACATGACACAGACCTGTGACAATGGAGGTCCCCAAGAAGAATCAATGGGAGTGACCTTAGTTATGACACACAACATTTGGGGATATGGAATCTGAAGAGCCCACCTACTATAGCCAGACAGGAACCTCAGTGGAATAATAGGGACCCATCCACAAACCTTCGACCTAAAAATTATCCTGTCTACAAGAAATGCATGGATGAGGGATGGAGCAGAGACTCTGGAAATGGGCAACCAATAACTAGACAACTTGAGGCCCATCTCATGGGCAAGCACCAATTCCTGACACATGACAGAGTAGTGATACTATGTTATGATTGCAAACAAGAATTTAGTTTGGCTCTCCTCTGAGAGGCTCTACATACTAGCTGACTCAGATAAATGCAGATACACACAGACAAACAGTGGATGTAGCTTGGGGACTATTATATAAGAGTAGAGGTAAGATTTCAGGATCTGAAGGGGATAGAAATTCCATAGAAAGAATGAAAACTACCATCTTAAGTACTAAACCGCCAGTTAACAAGAATATAAAAATGATTGGGTTTAGAATATATTAGTCTATTGGGCATAATACTGTACCATATATTAAGAGATTAATTTCAAATTGAGAAACTTAACTCAAAGATAACTTTGTTTATATCTTCTAAATATAAAGATTTAAGTACAGCAGTGCTAATATGGAAAAAAATGAGACTGAGATTGTATATATTTACCTTGCAACTATAATCCATACTAGAATGTTCAAATTCAAACAGAAACAGCATTTAAAGAACATACCAAATCATATCTTTCACTATAGGACAGAAGTTTTTAGAGCCATGGAATATGATTTACTGCCAACATTTCAATGTTTTACCACATTCTTTTTCACTTCCCATGATTTGGCGGTGGGATTTCGTGTGCTAACTGTTTTAAATTCTCACCTCAACTTTCCTTCCCCTTAGAATGATATTATCTTTCAAATTATACTGAAGAAGAATTCATCACTCTGACAATATGGCATTAATCAAAATAGTGAGAGCTGATATTTCATAGTATTTTGGAGTGGATGACAGTCATTTTGTAGAAGTTAAGGTCCAGGAGTGAAAGTTTTATTTTTTAAAAGTGTAGCATGCTTGATGGCATCTTCCGTGCTGCAGGATGACACCTTTCACTGTCAGCTAAATCCTTCTTGGTGTTCAGTAATAAATACTAATGATCGCACTGACACAGCCCTAGTTCTTTAAGTTCCAGCTCAAGAAAGTTAACACACAGCCTACACCATCTTATTTGCAGGTTTGAAAGCAGAATTGGGAATGCCTCCATTCATAAAATCTTTTGCTTATGATTTGATTTGGTGACAAAAATGTCACTATATAATAATGTGAGACTGGTTTTGAATCTCTGGTCCTGGTGACTCAGCCTCCAGAATGTTACATACCACCACATCTACAACAATCCTCCTTCGAGAGTATTAACTTTCTTTGGTTTTCTACTTGCAAAATTTTAGAAATTATTTATTGTAAAAACAGTCTTCATGCTAACTTGATTATTTTAAACTTGGCAGAAGAATTCTGGTATACATTGAGATTAAGAGTTAAGGTAATACAAAGAAAAAAAGTGTATTTTAAAACCTCAGAGGATATTATAAATCCATTAGTTCCAATGTCTAATAAATATTGATCACTTGAAATTAGCACTAACTATACAATTTTTCTGCAAGAACAATTTGTTCTTCTTTGTTCTGCAAGAACTAAATTTACACATCAATGAATATAATTGTAACAGTCTTTGTACCTATCAATTAAAATTAATGCCTTCAAAAGATTTTAAGAAATTCAACTGATTTTTTTAAGTTAAAATTACTTATGTACAAAACCATACTTTTATACATCATAAGCAACTAAATAATTATGGAAATGATAAAGTGTTACACACAACTGTCAGTTACTAAATTATACCTCTGTTCTTAGATCAAACTAGTTTGTTCTTCTGATAAATTTGCCTTTACAGATCAACTTATTAGAAATATTTTTCCCTAAAAGTAGACTTTACCTTAACTGAATTATTTATCAGAATTTAAGGAGGAAATCAATGAATGACTGTTCAAAAGTTTCATCTATTCTAAGTTAGGACCAAAAGGCAAAAATTTCAAAATATCAGGCAATTGGGAAAAAAAACAGAATTTGTAGCAAATTCCCTACATATACATCTACAAATACAGAGAAAACCAAAATATTCAGACTGAAACATGTTGCAATGAAAAGACACAAAACAAAATCTGAATTTTACAGAATAGAAAAAGTGATCAGTGGGGGGAAATGTGCTTACTCGGCAAGCAGGAAGACCTTAAGTTCATTTCCTCAAATCACATGTAAAAAGACAAGTATCATCAAAGGCATACCTGTAAACCTTGTGCTGCAGGAAGATAGAGACAAGAGCAGCACTGAATTTTGCTGCCTCACTCTGGGTTCCATAAGATACTCTAGTTCAAGAGAGTGTGTGTATACAACACACACATACACACACACACACACGCACGCGCACACACATACACAGAGAGACACTGAAAATTCAACAAATAAAAATAGAGAAAGCAATCTTCACTTGGAAGCAGTCTGCTTATCATGTTGTTAAGAAAGTGAAAAATAGCCTCAGACGTATTAGCTCGGGGCAAATTTTCCTGAACAGAACGAATACCAATGATTCAGTCTCTAAGATAAATAATAGATAAATGGGACCTCATGAAAAGCTTCGGTAATGCAAAGGACACCGTCAATACCACAAAAGGCAACCTACAGATTGGGAAAAGATCTTCACTAACCCTACATGTGATAGAGGGCTAATATTCAACATATATAAAGAACACAAGTTAACCTCCAAAAATTCAAATAACCCAATTCAAATGGGGACAGAACTAAATAGAATTCTCAACACAGAGGAATCTCAAATAACCAAAAATCTGTTAAAGAAATGTTCAACATCTTTAATCATCAGGTAAATGCAAGTCAAAATGACCCTGAGATTGCGTCTATACCAATCAGAATGACTAAGATCAAAATCTCAGGTTGACAGCACATGCTGGTGAGGATGAGGAGGAAAAGCAACACTCCTTCATTCTTGGTAGGATTGCAAGCTAGTACAACTACTCTGAAAATCAATCTGGCATTTCTTCAAAACATTGGATATAATTCTACCTAAAGACCCAGAGAATACCTTCTGGGGCATATACCCAATAAATATTCTACCATCCCACAAGGACACATGCTCCACTATGTTTATAGCAGCCATATTTATAATAGCCAGAAGCTGGAAGCAAACCAGATGTACCTCAACAGAAAAGTGGATACAGAAAATGTGGTCCATACACAGTAGAATACTATTCAGCTATTACAAAAGAGGATATCATGAATCTTGCAGGCAAATTAATGGAACTAGTAATTATCATCCTAAGTGAGATAACTCAAATCCCAAAACATGCATGGTATGTACTCACTGATAAGTAGATATTAGCCAAAAGGTACAGAATATTCATGACTCAACCCTCAGAAGTTTGACAAGGAAGGAAGGGCCAAGTGAGCATGCTTCAATCCCACTTAGAAGGGGGAACAAAATAATCACAGTGGAGCAGAGGGAGGGAGAGACAGGAGACGGGGAGAAGGGGCAGGATCAATTTGGGGACAGGAATAGAAAAGAAGCACAGAGGACAAGAAGAAAGAATGAGAATATGCAGCTTCTGGGAGAGACCTGCCATGTGAGAAGCTCCCAGGACTCAATGAGGGTGACCTTAGCTAAAATGCCCAACAATGGGAAGACAGAACCTAAAGAGTAGATAGTCAGGGCCTCAAGTGGAGGGATAGGGTTACCAAATTCCAAAATTTCTGACCCAGAATTGTTCCTGTCTAAAAGAAATGCAGGGACAAAAATGGAGCAGAGATTGAAGGAAAGGCTGTACAGTGACTGGCCCAACTTGGGATCAATCGCATTGGTGGGCATCAAAGCCTGACACTATTACTGTTGATATGTTGTGCTTACAGACAGGAGCCTTGCATGGGTCTTCTCTGAGAGGCTCTAATAGCTGACTGAGATAGATGAAGGTACTTACAACCATTAGACTGAGGTCAGGACCCCTCAGGACAACTATGGCCGAGTTAGGGGAAAGACTGAAGATACTGAAAGGGATTGCAACCCTGTTGGAAAAACAACAGTGTCAATGAATCCGGACCTATAGGAGTTCCCAGAGACTAAGCCACCAACCAAAGTGCATACACTGGCTGGTCAGAGGTCCCTAGCACATATGTAGCAGAGGACTGCCTTTTGTGGCCTCGGTTGGAGAGGATGAACCTAATCCTATAGAGACTTGATGCCCCAGGGAAGGAGGATGCTGGGGGACAAGAGGAGCACCGTCTCAGTGACAAAGGGGAGGGGAAATGGGAAGAACTGGAAGAGATGGGACCAGGAGGTGGGGTAACATCTGAAATGTAAATAAAATAATTTAAAACAAACAAAAAAATCAAAACAAAGTCATGTGCCTGAGCATCAAGATCAAATCTGAAGCAGAACTTAGTCTTTAGAGCCATCTTTCTCATAAAGTGCTGGCTGGTTTCTCTCAGGTTTTACTAATCGCTGAACTAGTTTTCCTTTACACTAAGAAGGTAATCAAAATGATCAAGGGTCTTGACATTTGTAGTTTATTTGTTTGTAATTTATTACAGATGTAATCCATCATACAGCAGATAAATGGTGTCAAATAAATATTATCCAGATTTGATACTTAATACTATCATAAAGTAACAGACGAAAATGAAATAAAATACATCTCCTTCAGTTAAAATAATTTTTTAAAAGGACAAGATGACATGGGAATGCAAGTACTCTAAATATAATGTATTTTCAAACATGCAAGCATCCAGTCTCAGGAAAAGAAAAACATGATTTGCATCTAAATAATTGTACCTTTCAATTTTTATTGCATCAAGAATTTCTTAAGGAGCAATCTTTAAGGCAGACTAACCAAACAAAGCAACACGGGAAATTCACACCTGCAATCTTGCTACCTATTTGCAGTTTTGATGCCATATAATTATGTACTATATTAATTATCTTAGCAAGTTCTTGTTTTCAGCTAATATTACATGTATAATGAATGCATTCAGCTGAGTTAGCTGCTTTCAGTAATTACTCATATTTGAGTTACACGAGGAACAAATGATTTCATATTCAATTATTTGAATAGCAGAATTTTAGACATAGCAGAATAAATTCACCAGCAAAAGTGATCAAGAAACCTGTCTTATTTGGGTGTCAAATATAGTATTCTACCTCCATCACCACTGAACAATTTTATTCTATAAATAGTGGTGAGCCTAAACTAATTTAACCGAAACCACTGTAAAGCTGTCAAACCTTGTGAAAAGATCAGGAGACAATTTAGCCCTTACTTACATATAATAAAGGCTCCTGAAATATCTAGTATTGTGTCATCAAATAAAATTTAGATATTTGATGAGACGTCAAAGATTCCCCAAATAACGTTTTATTTTCCAAAATTTGAATAAGGAGGAAATACAAATTGGTAAATATGTGAAAAAATAAAAACTGAAACTTTCATCATCTATTTTACAAAAATTTTGCAAAATATGCTAATACATCCACATGGAAACAGCCCTCAGTGAGCAAGGCCTACTGACACTACAAACTGTGGTTATCAGAATGTAGAATTTACTCATCTCTTAAATACATTCATTTATAATTTTATGTGTTTGAGAATTTTATCTTCATATATATTTGTACAACACATGTGCCGGTTGGCCTCAGAGGCTAGAAGATGGTGTCATATTACCTGAAATTGAAGTTACGTCCATTATGAGCTGCCATGTGAGTGCCAGTACTCAAGCTTTGAGCCTCTGGCAGAGCAGCCAGTACTCTAAGTGGCTGAGCCATTTCTCCAGTCCTAAGAATTAACTCAGCTTTGAACTGTATCTATGATTTCCTTCTTCTATTGCTCATTACTTTTCATTATTGTATTTTGCCTCTACATTTGACTGTTTTGGTTATCATATACTAAGAGACTCATGTAAGTTTTGTCTTTTATTCATTTATTCATTACATATTTTTCTCTAGCTCCATGTTAAATGTCTTCTCTTCTAACACATATGGTCTAAGGGAATCAGGGTACTTTTATAATAATCAATTAAGTTTATTGTTATAACTAAGGTGATGATAATGGGTCCATGAGTATGTCAAAATTTATCAAACTTTATACAATAATTATGTGACTATTTTGTAATATAATTTTCCGTTAAGAAAATTATGAAAAATATTACTACATATAAAGGTTATTTTAAATTCTTTGGACTTATAATTAATGTTACTTGGTGTCATAAGCAAATGGCATAAGGGTAAGGTTAAAATTCTAGGATCACTTTATATGCATTAATAAACTTGCATATAGCACAAGCTACAAGCAGAAGAATTTTTATACCAACATTGAGTTGGCTATTATCCATAGTTTCTGAAAGTTTCTGAATTTGCATGTATGACTTTATCTTAAGACCCACTTAGCACAAACATGAAAGAGCACATTCTTCTCCCTTTGAGATTAGCTCACAACTTCTCTACATTAAATCCATTCACTATAGGAATCCTCTCTACTGTATTGGGTGCTCTACCTGTTACTCTTTCTATAATATATTTCCTAAGCCATCCAGGGTCTTGCTCTTGAATGATAATAGAAGCCCTACTATCTTTTCTGCCTACATTTCCAATTCACTTCATTTTATTTTCCCATGCTTTCTTGTCTAAGTAAAGGATTCAACTGACAAAGTCACTCTCTTGAAACTATGAGAGTCTAACTGAAGATCCCTAGAACCCATGTGAAGAGCCAGGTACAGTGATGTGTAACTGTATCTCCAACTCTTGGAAAGCAAATAGAAGGATTCCTAAGAGTTCCTGCGCTATGTAGTCTGACCTATCTAATGAATTTATTGTCCTATGGGAGACACTGTCTTAAAACAAGTTAGTCAGTAACAAGCACACATGAGATTCTGGTTTCAGAAGACTAAGAAAAATTACAAGTACAAGGTGAGTCTTAGCAATATACAGAGACTCTGTCATCCCCCTATAACATATAAACACAAAAGTAAAACAAACAAAAAAAACTTAAATTGAAAAATTCACAGCCTCAAATGTGAAGAGAATACAGATACTCATCAAACCATGAATGGATGAATAAACTCTGGTACAGTCATGTAACAAACAACATTGTTAGTTGTCAAAAAAAACAAGTGAAATAGTGAAGCAGAGTGACAATTAATGCTTAGAACATCACGGTAAGGTAAACTGATCACAAACAAGTTAAATATTGCAAATCAGGCTAATGCATAAGAGAGAGAAAATAGAAGATCATCGAGAATGAATAGGAATGCCAAGAATTTGACTAGAACAATGAAGGATCATTTGAGTTTCACTTTGACCTGATACATATGCCCAAAACTAAGACCAATAATTACACATATCAGCAAGAACACTAGCATCCACTGAACTGTACATCTTACATGATTATATCTGTAGTATCTTCTCTGTGAAATTATATATTCTCTGTGAAAAAATAATTCGATTAATTGTTCTCAGTAAAGTATTTTTATTAGTCTTCATATCAATCTAATTTTGAAATTTTGAGTACATGATCAAACACTTAAATGAAACGTTGACCAGGCATTCTGCCTGAGTTAAACTGTCAGACTCCCAATGCTCTCACCAAGCTGGGCAGCAGTTAACTCAGAAGCAGGCATATTGGCTTGCCAGCAGGACAGCTTCAGTGTTTGTTCTAGGAAGGGCCCTGTGTAGGGGTTCAGGCAGAAGCAGAGCTCTGGTATTTATAAGATGACTGGCTTTCACTTCTTATTTTCCAGAGAGCCAATGTGCACTCCATGGCTTCTGAAACCCCACAGGGGCTGTAGCAGTTATAAAGCTCTCTGCAGGTAGGGAGCTCTATTCACCCTCCGTCTGCAGTTTTTCCTGGCTAAAATAAAACTTGCCTTTTACAAGTCATATTTACTGTAAATATGTTTCCGAGGCATCTTTTTCTACTTCTCCAAAAACTACAAAGTTAACTAAAGGGCAAATTTGACATACACGAGGGAAACATTTTGTAAATTTTTCACCTACATAGCATATTAACATTTATATTATTCATTGTATTTTGGCTAATAAATTCTTTAGCTTTCAAAATATATAAAATAAAATAAAATTTGCTATCTAAAATCCTTATGCTATTTCAAGGACATGATCATATCATTCAGAATCCATTCACATTTTTATTCCCTCAAAAATTGATTTCTAAGGGACAAGTACAGGAACTGAGAATTCAGTCAGGAACAAATGTGAAACATTTCTTACAGAGTTGGAATTTTATCAGTAGACATGGAAGAGTAAGTAGCAAATAGTAATATAATTTTTAAGAATCCTTTAATTGAGTTGGCAAAAGTGATAATTGGATTAAAGTGGATGAACTTAGCCCTGCGGTGTTAGAATAAGTACCATTCAAACCCAGCAATAGTAAAGAAGTGACAGTGCCCAGCTGTCAAATATATTTTACATATTTTACAGCATTAATATTTATCAGTTTATATTATTTCCAGAATCATTTTGTAATTTGACTGTAATATCAAGCGAGCATGTGATAATTCCCTTTAAGGGTAACTTCTTGGTATCTGCTTCAGTCTACCTCATTGATGACTTTAGAAGAAGACACTGAGTGAGCTCAGCTCTGATCATTCACAGGTCCACAGTAGAACATGTTGCAATTTAGACATCAGTCAACTGTCTAAGTAATTCTACCTTCCAAAGAATATTTAGACAATTCTAGGAAGCAGCAATAAATTTATTATCTTAACACCCATGGCATGACTGGTAATTTTTACTGTTTCTGTAATATAGCTGCTGCTTCTATTTATACCTTCACTCTTGAATACTGACTTCTCAGTTTCTATGCACTGACCTTTAAAAAATTCTATCATTCCCTAAAACTAAGCCAATAACAAGCTCTAAGTTTACCCTGAATTCTATATTGTCATGAATAGAGTTCTCCTCAAAAATAATTGTAGAATTTGTCTTCCAGAGTTTTACTATAGAATGTTCAGGAAAAACCATCTTCAGGCAAGGTAAGAGTGAAAAGGAGGGTAAGAAAAAATGTTGACCTTAGTTCTGGAATTATAATGGTCACCAGAGTTAGTCCAAATTGAAACAAATTGGCTGTTTGAATTTTTGAATTTTGCGGGGGTTAGGAGGCACAGGGTGGGGATTATGCTATGGTCTGTAGGTCAATTCATTCAGATGTAAACCCCACTTGTGACATGCTGAGATGTGGTACCAAGTAAGATCTTTATATGAGGAATATGAACAACCAAATTATTTATCAATATTTCCCCTTAAAATTTTATCTCTGTCCGTGTAACCATGTAATGGTCTGTATAACCTCAAATCTCTGTACTACCTTGCCTGCCACAAGTCCCTCTTTTCCAGATGTAGTTCCTCAAATGTATCCCTTCCAGCCTCAAGAACTATGATCTGAATACAGTGTTTATTGCCTATAAATTATACAGTTTGTGTGGTATATTGTAATATTAGCAGAATACAAACAAACCAAGCAACCCCTTAAAAGTAGTGTTAGAATTGATAGATACTTTAATAAAGGAAAATTCTTGGAGAGAGTCTCAATACTGCTCCACCTGCATCAGTGTTCAAGCAGTCAAGGAAATGAGTACATAAGCTGTAACTAAGACAATCTGGGGGACACACACATCACACCCGTAATTCGCATGTGTATGGCAAATGGCCATTGTAAGAGTACCCAAGTAATCATGATATTCTCCACCATGACTAATCATTGCAAAAATATATATCATTTTAAACCTTAATGGGACAGTGATAATCTGAGCATAAAATCAAGTAATGAACAATGTCAACTTAAAAATGTAATAAAAATATAATGAAGTTAATAAGCGTAAATTGTATTCTGTCCTGAGATTCATTTACTCAGCAATTAATACCATGTATGATGATGCATACAAACATATGTTGCCAGATACACTCATGCTTATGTAAGCAGGGCTTCTCTTGGAGATAAGGGGTCTTATGCAATACATTATGAATTTCTACCCTGGATGGTCTCTTTTTTTTTCTAACCACCCCCATTCTGAGGTTTCAACCTTGCATTTAAGAGACTCTCCATTCTAATTAAGAGAAGCTACTTACTATAATCTATCTATTAATGATTTACTTAATCCATCCTCCCCTGTGAATGTCATACTTCACAGTAGAATGCCTTTTGTATTTTCTGCAGCCTTCTCTTTCTCTGATTAGTGTTCTCCTGTGTCTGAGCATTCATGCTAAAAGGAAATATGAATGCTTGATATATTAAGACCTTATTTTTCTTTTCATTTTTATTGGTTATTTTATTTATCTACATTTCAAATATTATCCCCCTTTCTAGTTTCCCCTCCATCCTCTCCCCCTTTCCCTTGCCTCTATGAGGGTGCACCCCCACCTGCCCACCCATTCTTTCCTCAGCATCCTACCATTACCCTTCCCTGGGTCATAGTGCCTCTACAGGACCAAGGGGATCCCCTCCCATCGATGCCAGATAAGGCAATCCTCTGCTACATATCCAGCTGTAGCTATGAGTTCCCCCCCCATGTGTACTTTGGGGGGAACCCAGGACTCCAGTTTGAGAAAAAAATCTTCTCATTTCAGTATTGACAATTTTTCTAACTAAAGAAATACAACTTTTGTAGGTTGCAAATGCTCCCACTCTTTTATACTTTATTCTGCACATGATTAACTATTTAACAGGGCTTGAAAGAGGCATGGAAACCTGACATGTTTCAATCATCGCCAAGCATAAATAAGTCATAAATCAAACAGAATATCTTTAACATTTGTGTTAGTCATCATGGGGACAGCAATAAACAGCTTGCTTTCACTATTTTAGGGATCTTTATTTTTTTTTTAAAGTAAAACTACGTAGCATTTTTCAAACACATGTAATGACTGGACCATAAGATGAACTGGACCATAGACCAAACCATTTATATGTTTTAAAAGTATGAAATTTGCTTATATATTATACAACTACAATGAATACCATAGGTTAAAGAATATAAAATATACTAAATAGCCATTAGCCAAGAATGTGTTCTCCTTACATGGCAATGTAATTTCTATAGCAATACTTAATATTTTGATATCAGTTATCTTGCCCAATTCTTAAATTAGGTATAAATCCAATGGTCAATGAAATCTCATGACTATATTCACTACCAAAATGATAAACATAAAAGACAAATATTTTTCATGAGATTTACAAAGTAAAGATTGGTAGGCAAGACCAATACCCGGTGGCAGGGGGGAAAGCATGAATGCACAAGAAATAACAGTGGAAAAGAGACAGAGACAGAGACAGAGAGGGTAGAGAGATGAATGCAGAAGAGGCAGGGTTCTCGGTATTAGATGGCAGTTTTTAAGCATCAAAACCTTCCAGGGAGTCAGGGTGGCTTCTCAGACTCGTTGATTCTTATACAGTTGAAATTCACTCGTGCTAACTTTTAGAGACAAATGTGTTCTCTTCAATTTCAAATTCCTAAGTATCTTAAATATCAATTTTCTATTTGTGGCTTACCAACATTTCCTCATCTGCAGTCAAAACTAGAAAGTACTATGGCAGCAATATTTTATGTGTTCTCTCTCTCTCTCTCTCTCTCCCTCTCTCACACACACACACACACAGAGAGAGAGAGAGAGAGAGAGAGAGAGAGAGAGAGAGAGAGAGCGAGAGAGAGAGAGAGAGAGAAATAAAATAGAGAACATGGTAGATGGAGTAAGTGATATATTCATTGGCTTGTTTTGGGTAATGTTTCTCAAGGCAGGGTTACCTGGAACCACCAAATGAGCTTGCACATGTTAAACTGATCTCTATAAATTATATATTAATAAAAATGCAAAAATAGCCTGCAGATTGCTGTAAGTGCTCTCTGCAACGGTGCTATGGATCCCGTAGGAAATTTACATTTCAAAATAAGCATACTCTAGTTTTAAAAATGTATAATAGTTAATATGTACATAGTAAATGCCTTCTCACTTTCTTGATTCTACATTTAGAACTTCACAGGATTTGAATCTGAAAAGATCAGATTAATAAAATTCAAGTTATAGAATATACTTCAATGATTCTGATAGTGGATGATACGGATGAAATAATACGGATGAAAAATGGCTATATATTGAGAAGGTACTCTCTAGTTTGAGTTGTCTTGATAAGCATGATTTGACCTACATTATATACACATATCTACAGAAAGTTGTATCAAAGTGCTGTGAAGGATCTGTGGAGACCAGACAGAAGGGAAGTGGGGAGGGAAGACAAAGAAAAAGAGAAATCAGTTTGGATACATTAAGAAGTTCAAGCACTAAGATGAAAGGAAGAAGGTGTGGTTCACCCTCCTTTATATCAGCATGACAAAGTTTTGTAATGTTTCAATTCACTGAGTGAACTGTGTTGAATGAATAAACCATCTAGGGGAAACTTTCTATTAGGAACTTATGGTAAGGTCATAGGGTGTTTACATTCATCATGAGCAATTCTACAGTAGTTACATTTTAACAGCTAGACTCTTTTTTATAGACTGATTTCGATTTCTAGAGGTATTCAGTTAAATTACCCCCAAGATAAGGAGTGTTTTGTTTTCCATGTTATTTGCCCTTTCTGTTTGCAGGCTCCAACACTGCATGATAATTGAAAAGTAACACACAGAGGATGATAAAGTAGCTCCTTAAGTAGGATGCTTTCTCAGGAAGCCAAACACCCAACACTCACATAAAGCCAGGAATGGTGGAATACATTTGTAAATTGGGTGCTGCAAAGAGAAAAAGATACCTATGACTCCTGGATCAAGCAGCTTATCCTAAGAAGCAAGCTTAGGTTCTTAGGGGAAAACAAAGACACAAAAACATGGTTGAAGGTTCATCAAGAATGATGGATGATGGCTTCTGCTAGCCTACACACACACACACACACACACACACACACACACACAGGAAGAGAAGGAGAGAGAGAGAAAGAGAGGGGGGGGTGATGTATGTGTAATGAAATTCAGAAAATATGAGGCACATCTATTAGATGCTTTGTTTTCCTCATCATAATGGGTCAGAATCTTTATGTGCTAAATATGTTTATGATATATATTATAAATATGCATATATAATACATATTATATATTTAATACATAATACATATCATATATCCAATATATGATATATGATCTATATGAATATATATATATATATATTCATATATATATATATATATAGAGAGAGAGAGAGAGGAAATGTAGATTAGAAGTAGGTTGTAGGTTGAAATACAGATATGAATCTCACAAATACATTTCCAAACACAAATCTGGTCATCTCCTTTTCATTCTCTATGGACTACCAGCATCATTACCTTTTAAGTCTCATTTTTGATTCTTATTTTAGCTCCAGATTCTTACCATCAGCATGCTAGCAATATTAACCTGTGTAATGTCTAAGCATTCACTCCAGCAATAAAGGAATTAATTTATGACAAATGATTATAATATTAATGATAACCAGTGTAGTGCCATCACTATATCTTACCACATCATTTCTTTAAATATGAACGTTTTAAAGGTGTTATTGGGGCTAAAGTTGAGGCACTTTACAAAGTAATCAATATATTTAAAACAACAAATAAAAAAAACTAGCATATGGAAAGAAAGGGATGCCCCTAGAGAGAGGAGCTTACCTAAATGGTAGTGCAGGAAGATAAATGTTTACATAAGGAAACAAATTTCTATTTATAAACCAGCTATAGATGGTACTTAAAATAAATACCTAACATAATACTGTGATAGATTAAAATATTGTCTCATCTTAATATTGTAATCAAACTAAGTGTTTGAGGGACTATATTAAAAGACTTTAAATATCAAAATAGAATCTAGATTATCATTCAGTGAAATAATTTTAAGATACTTGTCAAGGATGAATGTACATAAAAGGATTATAGAAATTAATGTATTTTTTTCTGAATTTTAACTTATAAGATATGTTTAAATGCATGTTACGTTATGTGGTTAACATCTTCGGAATAGATGCTGAAGAGTCCTACCTGTAAAAGAGTTGTTCTGTGGAACTTCAGTGCCCCCTTCTGGTGCATTTTAGCAAAGCATCCTGAACAATAGTCTTCTCCACATTCCAGGCATACCTTTAAAGACACACGTGTGTACATATGATACTGCACAACGACAGCGTGACTTTCAGAAAAGATTTGCACAATGGTGTTATTGTCTTCATATTTATTCCTCAAACTACTGTCATTGGAATGAAAAGGCACAGAAATGCCAACGTTTAACATGGAAAGACTACTCTCAGATCAAGTATGTATGGACTATACATATTATATGCATAGTAAACATGAATCACTTCATAATGACCATAAGACAATTTAATAGCACCAAGCCACTCCTTGAGCGCATGGAAGTAAAACAACACTGCAAGTTAAAACTCTCACTTTATTAATTTTTTTACTTTTATGCATATTGACACTAGCTGAAAACAATGTATAATGTCCCTTTCAAAACTTTCAACATACTCCCATGAATGAGCACCTTTCTTGTATGTTCCTTATATTTCCTTAAAATATAATTTAGAAGTTGTCAGATTTGTTCACAAAGAATGAATGAAACAAGATGCGTTCTTTGTGAGGAGTAAATGGTCACTAAGATGCTCATCATGAAAATGTAATGATTGGGCCCTGCAAAGCTAGGGCATGTAGTACACCTATACCTGTGATGTTGATAGGAATCCCTTCAGGTAGAGAGAGGGGGAAATGAAACTTTACTATGCTTGAAGGTGCTATTGTGTAGCTTCACCTTCACAGCACAGTGAGCTGTAGAGGAAATCACTAAGAGACTTCCTTTGTTTCCGTTTGGCCCAGGCTGAGAACCATGAATGAAAACATGAAAAAGAAGGTAAGCAGAAGAACAGCTTCAGAAGGTCTATGTCACAAAGAGATTAATATTGCTGACAATCGTCAGTGACTGACTGAACAGCAGTGTCTATCATGGTTCAGATCTGGAGCTTCACACCATATGGCATGGATATTTTCATGGCTTCGGCATTAGCTTGTATGTTTAAGCAGGTTAAGTATGATATAACAAAGGAGTCCATGCTTGTAAAACTAATAATATCCTTAAGAAAATAAAACTGATATTTTAGATGATTGCATGGTCTATTGTGAATTATATGTATTTTAAATGGTGAGTAAGAACACAGAGCTGGAATTTTTTTTATTTAACAAGAAAAGAAAGACACCCTCTAAAGTCTAAGTGTCATAACAAAAAGTCCTTAACTGTTTAATTTTGAAGTGTCACATAAGTGCTAAAGATACAGCTATGTGGTAGCATTATTATACAAAGACTTTTTCAAAATGTATTCTGCACAATTTTCTTGAATATACCTCCTAATACTTCACTCAATTTCTCATAAACCTTTGGCAGTTTCTATCACATAATATGATGCAGAAAACTTAAAATAGGCTGCAGCATATAATTCTAAGCCAAGTATTTATTAACAGATGCTTAAAGAAAGCAGCCCAACAGATATTTGTAGACTGAAAGATCAAAGCTAGAGTTGCCAAGTTAGCTCGCATATTTTGTTATACAAGCATATTTAGATTTAAATGGGTTAAAATGACTGCCAACTGGAAAATCTTTTTAGGCAGTTTATGCAACTGGCAGAAACTTACTAACCCATAGATAAGGATTCTATTCGGCTGCATAACTTCCTCAAACACCGGGGTCCAGTTTTAAAAACTATCTAGTTGATTTCGCAAATTTCAAATTGGCTGTATCAGGTTTCAGAACTCATTTCAATCTAATTAAATAATCTACATATGCCAAATTAACATGTTACTTGACTTTCTAATTTTAGCATAAAGAAATAGCCTAAAGCCACTGATATGTCATTATAAATTATACATTTGGAAGTGCTGGATTTTGCTAATAATTTTAAATGCATGAATTCTAAAGGTGATAAGTAAAGAACAAAATCATTTTAGTTATTGTCTCCTTTTTATGTGTTAGATACAATGGTAAGTATTTTATTAAATATAATCATCGATACCTTTGTGGCATAAGCCACAGGTGAGGAATCATCTACAGAAACACTCAGTAACTTACTAATGTCATACATTTTACAGGGAAATGACATGCAAAATTCCAAACTGAAAACCACTTCATCTTATTAAGATAAAACCAGTTGGATATGAAACTACTAAAAGGAAACATATGAGGAGCAGTGTCCAAGGTGTCCAACCTTTCAAAATTATAACAGGACATTGTGTTTACTCTAGAGATATTATTGCATATGTGTGTTGCTAAGCATGATTAAAAAGAAAAAGGATACAGCCTGTGTATGTTATTTGGTTGATGGTTAAGTCTCCAAGAGCTACCCAGCGTCCAGGTAGTTGACTCTGTTGGTCTTCCTGTGGTGTTACTATCTCATCATCAATCCTTCCCCCAACTCTTCCATAAGGGTCCCCAACATCTATCCAATGTTTGGCTGACTGTATCTATATTTGTTTCCGTCAGCTTCTGGGTAGAACCTCTCAGAGAACAGTTATGCTATTCTCCAGTCTCCTGGTACATGTGCAGCTCAGTCTCCATGTGGCTCCCCAACAACTGAAGTGGATTTTCCCCTGAAAGCTGTAGCCTGACTATGGTAACCATTCCCGAACTGGACTGCCTTGTCCAGTCTCAATCGTAGAAGATGTTTCTAATCCTTCAGAGATGCTCCAGAGTATGGGAGTATATGGGGGAGGGAGTCACCTTCCCAGAGGAGAAGAGGATGGAAGGATAGGAGGATAGACTCTGAGAGGAGGGAGTGGGAGGTGGCTAGAATTTAGGAAGTAAACAAATTTTTAAAAATTTTAAACATAGAAAGGAAAAAAACAGATATGATTTTAAATGCTATTAACCGAGAGTAGGAGGTTGATGTTCAGTGAATATATGGAGATGTTAAACTTACCTGTTATCACACAGTGAAACAGTAAGAAAAGAGAGTAGCATAGGGCTGTGCTATCGGGTTCAGGAGCGAGAGCTTTGTCTAAGGAGCTGTGAGAGGTCTATTCCCTTTGCACTGTAGTGTACTTACCAGCAGAGCAGCTTTGTTCTCACACTGTCCGCAAACTTTCCTTTTATTCTTAGGGTTTTCACTTCCAGTAGAATGTGCCATTTTGTAATTAACTTGTTGTTTTGCTGGAGCTAAAAGGGAAAGATATCAGGATCATCAGTCCAAAGTATGGTGTTTGCTTTCTTGATTAGCAATGTAATGAAACTATGAGCATTTCTAAATCCTCACACAGCACTTAAGCAGTAGCAGCACAAGATATGGATACAGGCAAGTCTGATGTGTTTGTTCATTGTAAGACCTGTAAAAACCTCTACCAGCTGTCATGAGTAAGGGCCACAACTTCTGACTACTTTGCTTTGAGACCCCGTTGACCTGAATATCCATCACTACACAATACTGAGAATGTTACACTTAATAGATTTCTTATGGATTATCCTTTGCCTGAGTACAAGAGAATTCCAGTTAGAAGACTTCTAAACAGACGGTCTACATTTGTAATTCTTATTTACATGCCTTGTTGCTGCAACTAAACACACCTGCCTAAAGCAATTTAAGGAATGGAGCATTTGGTTTTGCCTTTCTGTTCTAGGTGATATAGTTGTGGTAGAGAAGTCATGGAAGAAGGGTGAGAAACCACTTCTCATATTATATTCACAGTCAGGAAGAAGAGAGATGCATGCTGCTACCAGTTGTCTTTGTCCACTTTTTCATTCCATGACACTAGACTACAGAATGGATCCCTCCATATTTGGTGTGGATCTTCCCAAGTCAATTAACCCAATCTAGATAATCTCCCAGAGATATGCCCAGCCTCAACAAGTGTGTTTCAGTGTAAGCCTAAATCCCATCAACATGACAATGAAGATCAACTCACAATGTTTGTATGAATATTTTATTATAGAGTATTCTAGAATTTATTTCATCAAATTATGCTAATATTCATGTATAAATATGCTTAATTTCCAGAAAAATATTGTGTTTGCTTTGAGATCACTGTAAATTCAAATACTTTTTAAGATGTAAAGCAACTTTTAAATATTTGTATGTTCAACAAAGTACAAAAGAATAATGTTGCTGGGCGGTGGTGGTGCAAGCCTTTAATCCTAGCCCTTGGGAGGCAGAGGCAGGCGGATTTCTGAGTTTGAGGCCAGCCTGGTCTACAGAGTGAGTTCCAGGACAGCCAGAGCTATACAGAGAAACCCTGTCTCGAAAAACTAAAAACAAAAAAAAAAGTTGGGAGGAGTAAGGAGAGGAGGAGGAGGAAAAGGAAAGGAAGAGGAGGAGGAAGGGGAGGAAGAAGGAGGAACACGAGGAGAGATGGGGCAGAGTTGTAGTGCTATGGATGACCACTCATGTACCGAGAACAGTCCTGGGTAACAACTTATATACGGGTTAGTTAATTGGGAAACACCTCCAATTGGATGGGCATATTGTTATTGAACATTGTGAAACTTATAAAGCCTTCAGATATTCTAAACAGAGTCTCATTTATACCAGGCCCATGTGGATGGCAGGATGGTCTGGGTAGAGCCCAGCTTTGTGGAGACAGTGTGGAAGACTGGTGGAGCCATCTCCCATGTTGGTGTCTCGTGGGTGGAGGGCCTGGTGTTTCTGGATGGCCGTTTCTAGCTGTGGTGTGTGCATAGCCTCTGACCACTTCCAGCTGCAGTGCACTTGGCTTCAGGCCCGGTCTCATGGCGGCCTGAGCTAAGCAGAGCTGCCACCACATAGATAGTTGGCCGTCCAGCAGCCTTCATTTAAGTAATTACTTCAAAACTAAGTTGACATTTTGATGCAAAATACTAAAAATCTTATTCTGAAAATCAAAATATCATCATCTGGTAACTGAGGAGCTTTATTCTATATGAATTATTGCAGTTTATAGAAAATCTATGTGAAAACTCTACATGAATATATATGCTATGAAATGAACCTTAACTTTATTATATAATACAAAAAGATGCTCACCTTGAATCTCTTCCTTAAGTACCTTCAATTTCACTTTTCCAGGAGAGAGCTGCATTAAGGATACAGATGTTACTTTTCATCTATGCACTCTCTTATTCAAAGAAAGTGTAATTATTAATAGAATGTTAGATATCTATATCATTTGAGTGCATCTTACATACATAAAAATGTATTTGAAATAGTCTAAAATTAAAAAGATAATCAAAACTATATATTAACTTAAATTTTCACTGAAAAAAGAAAAATTAAATTAATAAAAGTCACACATATAAATCATGTTGGGTTTTGTTCTTTTGGATAAATCGTCTTCCTAGGTAGCCCAGGCTTACCTCTAACTCGTGGTCCTTCTAAATAAACTGATATTAAAAGCATGAGCCACCATGCCTAATTTATAGACAATTTTGCAGAACATATCAGGAATATTTTTCTTATTATATAAAGTTTCACAAACTCATTTTGATGCAAATTTAGAATATAGTTTAAGTATAAAAAATTATTATATGTCAGCATGAATTGATTTTAAGAAAAATTAGCATTCATATTGTGAAGGTTTGGAAGTCTCTTTCTCCTTCTTAAACTCTAGAGTCTGGTATTTGTACAGACCAAATCTACACTGAATTCTGACTGAACCAGTCACATAAGTGCAGAAGTCAGTGGTTTTATCTTATTTGTACAATTTAGAGAACCACATTTAAGCATCATGACCCTTATCTATCATATGTATTATTTATGATCCCAGAACTGGCTATGTGATTGCTTAAATATACTTGAGAAAGTAAAAGCCAGTACTGGGTATTTCAATATAAACAATCTCTGGAAACCTTTGGTTCTTAACATTGTAGGCAACAGAAGAGACCTGATGACTGAACACACTCGCCTGGGTCTTATTAAAACCAGCATTTAAAGTACACAAGTGAGCAGAGAGGCTGGTGTGCATTTACATACACACTGCCAATTCATGCTCAGCTTTCAATTTGCAATTTGCATGCTCAATTGCCCAATTTGTACATGAAGATATGAGAACAATGGCCGCCTCTATATCTATGGCTGCACCAACTGCAGTCATCTTTGAAAATTTAGGCCTAATTATTCTCTGTGGTTTGGCTTCAATGAGGCACTTATTGTGCGTATTCTTTGAGGGAGCTGTTCAGATGTTTCCTCCGCCAAATACAGCAGAAAAGAAAATAGAATTGAAATCATCAAATTTTATATGAATCACACTTTTTTTTTAAGTTGGCAATATTACACAAGTTACAGATAAGTCTAACCTCACTTTTTATAACCAAATTATCCAGTATGATTACTTTAATGATACAATAAATTGCAATGAGATCAGCCTGGCTATGGGCTCCTTAGGAAGAGTAGATAAGTCAGGAAATAAAGTAATTATTAAGAAAGTTTTATAATTTAATTTTTATTACTATGAGTAATATTTGTCTGTTCTATAAACATATTTATGTTTACTTCAAATTATCCTAATTACATAAAAATATTTGAGTGAATAAGCCACAAGCTCCTAGAAACAGTCTAATTGCATTTTGTCATTAAATCTGATTTTTGTGCTTGAAAACTAATTGAGTGATAAAGTAGCACTACGAGATGGATACTAATGCACACATGCATGTTTACATGCCTCTGAATATCTGAAACAAGAATTTAATACACTTATTGCTGTGCCAGAAGGCATTGAACAAGAGCTTCCCAATGCCAAGGCAGTTTAACTGGCCCTGCCATCCATAACAACTGAACAATTGGGGTAGATTAAGCAGGCATCACACGTCCCTGTAATTTAGCACAAGTGCTTTTGTGCATCCAAAGTGCCCTCAGAAGGGCACGTTTTCAACAATATTCATACTCAACCCACCTCCTGATAATTTTCCTTCTCTGCTTACTATCTGTATATGCAGACCCCCTTACTGTTCCATACAATCCTGTGTAAAATTCCACTTAATCATTTGTGCCTGATATCTCTCCTAAAAATATTTCACCATGAGGTTCACATTAACTGAAGCTCACTTTGGCCATCAAAGCTACTCTTGAAATATATTCACAGAAACTAGTTCCTTTTTGAGGGTTTTGTTCTTGTTTTTATTTTGGCAAGCTGGTCTTCAATTCACTATGTAGCTGAGGATTACCCTGACCTTCTGATCTACCTGCTCCTTTATACAAGTGATGAGTGTCATCAGGTCATTTATGAGATGATGGGGATTAAGCCCTGAGCTACCTGCATGCCAACTGAGGCACTTTCCAACTGAGACATTTTCCCAGACCAACTAGTTCCTGATTTCCTCCCTTTTACTCACTGCCATGTGGTGGGCTTAGGAAGTTCCGTACTTTTTACCTACGGTACTGTTACACTGTCATCATTCAGAAATTCATATCCACTGAAAATCTCTACTGTCAACATATTTAATCAATGTATAAGAGGTTCCTCTTCCACTAGATATAAGAAATCTACTCAGTATTTCTCTCTACACATTTCTCATTAATAACTCTAGAGACTTCAGTGCCCACATACCTGACATCCAGCACTGAAGATCCTCCAACACACCAGCTAAGTTCCTCTAGCTGCCCCACCATTGTAACCAAATCTTGCAGCTAGACATCATTCTAAATGTCCATTCCTTCCAAATCCCAAACACAGATGTTCTCAATGTCAAGCATGTTGACTTTTCCTTCGACTCTCAGCTCACCCTATCTGCCTTTTATTGTGATGAAATAATGATATGGGGTTTCCTGGAAACCCATGATGAATAACACCCAAGGGCACATAGGACTTCTTAGCCATCAGTTCAATCTTTTGCTGCTCAGCCCCAGTTATGATTTCCACAGCTGCTGCTCCAAACCTCCACCCTCAAGAATTCTGTCATCCTGTTTCCTATGGTTTACTCTTGACAGCAAGTGCTGTCACCTTCAACTCAGTGAGGATGCTGATAGCCTCTAACAGTATCACCTGTCATACCCAAGCTCTAGTATTGGTGTTTACTTCCATCTGTGTTAATTTCTTCTGTTTTTCTTGCCAGAGGGAATGCATTCTCTCTTCCCCAGTGAAGGTGTCTTTTTACTTTATTTTATTTTATTTATTTTATTATTTATTTACTTATTTGTTTATTTATTTATTTTAAACTCCAGATTTTATTCCCCTCCCATTCTACCCCCTGACTGTCCCACATCCCATACCTCCTCCCCGCTCTCATCTCCACAAGGATGTCCCCAACCCCTACCCTATGCCACCAGCTCTCTAAACTCCCAATAAAGTTGTCTTTAACACACCACCTTCTCAAGAAGCACTGGCATATTCTGTCATCTGCACCTTCAATTTCTGGCCTGCTCACATTTCCACTCCTGAGCCAGTAAACTGACCACAGTTCACCAACTTAGTGGAAAGAATTGAATGCTGTCCTTAAGCCTATCGAACCTTTATGTGTTCTTGCTCTTGTCTTCATTACTGTAGGTTTTGCTCATTATCTCCCATTCTTTGATTTTTAAATATTTGAAATATAGGGTTTCATTGATTTAATGATGGCTAATTAATTAAACTCCAGCCTTTTAATATTCTCATTTTCCATAAATATGCATTGGAACAATTCAAAGTATGTTCATATATAGCATCACTTACCTTGCTTACAAACCCTAAATGTTACAAATGTCTTATGAGTGCATAGCAGAAGTTCAAAGTGGTTGAGTTGCATAGGAGTGCAGCAGTGACTAAACGAATGAGAAGTTTAATTTATAGAGCCCATACACAGCTTCTCACCCTCCACACAACTGACACCATGGGGTTCTGAAGTGCACTGTAGCAAGTTCAGCAGCAGCTTTGGTCCTGGTCCTGCTCTATTATACATCTTCACCAGAACCAAATGGAAAACCTCTCTTGATGGTAAAAGTGACAAAAAGAAATCTTGAGACATTTCCAAATGTCTTCAAGGAAATATAATTGCCTTATTGAGAACCATTGCTTAAAACTGAAGTTTCTTTATGACACAACACATTTGGGTATCATCAGCATGTTCATGTGTTCTAACTCCCCCCGCCTTTAATCTTCTATGAAATCCTAAGCATTTGGCTCCATTCCTGTAGGCTCTCTTCACTGGACAAAAACTGGGAAATAATTTTATAACAAAGCTAACAACCTGATGCTTGACATTGAGCAGATCAGTTTACTTCTCTGATGGGAAATTACTTCATCTGTGAAGCCATAATTATAAGTTGAATCTTGGGATAGATAGAAGTGCCTGCTGTAGTAAAAAGCCAACAAAGAAAAGTTCATAGCCAGCGTAAAATATATTGAGTAAATATTAAATTGTAAGGGTTACCTTACACTGTACATGGACTTTCATTGGGTTTAAGTCTTCATAACGCTTTTGTTTATGTAAATTCTTAGAGATACATTTACTCAGTGTTACCTATCACAGGACAATTTCCAAAAAAATCTAAACTTATACTACAGACTTTTCTTTTTCCTTCCTTCAGGCTCCCTCTTACTCTATATAGCCTATATTATCTATTGTATGTTTTATTCCTCCTTTCCTCACTGTACTTTGGTGCAGTATTTTTCTTTACATTTTTTCTGTCACCATTTCAATTCAGATTTCTTTCATATGAGCTCTATGGTCTTTTTATAACCTTCTACCATCTCTGCACCACTGTAACCCTCTATGCCTCTGAGCCCACTGATCTCTAGAGCAGCAAGCACACATAATACCAACATCTCACAAAGTAACTGAGAAGTAGAAGAAGACACCTATTTCTACTTTTTTATTTTTCTATTAATTTCCACAATTAATATTATAATGTATATGTTGTGAATTGTTATGCACATAAATAAATAGAAGTATATGCATAGTAAGTTCATGTTCAAAGTCTATTCATTTCTGCTGTATTCCATGGTCAAAACTGTGTAGCCTAGAAAAACCATTGTAAATCATTCTTCTAACATTGCAATCCTACTGGTCAAGTTCTGCAGAGAAAGAGAATCTTATTCATCAAGTGAAATCCATTAAGGTACCTGAGACTAGAATCAGAAACTTCTACATCTTTCCCAGCCTCTAATTTTATGATGGCTACCTCACACACTTCCCAATTTTGCCTGCTTTTGTAATTAGGATGTTTGTGGAAACAAAGACTTTTTTTTTATTCTTCAAATATTTCCATACATAAACTCATTAACTAAGCTATTATTTTTCATGTATACATTATTCAAACACAAAATGATTATAACAAATGTTTTATATTGACTCTTACTAAAAATATTTTATTTCCTTGCATTTTCTATGGTAGATAGGAACTTATTTAAAAATAAGAAGTAAACCACTCAAAGCTCAAAATAGCTTTTTCCAAAGGCCATTGCCCACATGTCCATGATCATATGTTTGGTAATCACAACTAGCAGTTTTTCTGCTCTGTTCGGTTTTGTTTTGCTTTGCTTTGTTCTTTTCTTTTATGACTCAAGGTCTCACAGCATAACCAACGCTGGCTTCAAGCTTAAGCTAGTCCCCCTGCTTCAACTTCTGGAGTGATGGGAATACAAGTATGAGCTACCATAACTGCTCACAGCAAATTTTTTTTAACCTATTTACAATAAAATATCTGAAATGCAACACAGGACAGTACTGTGGGAAGACAATGAACAGTTAAAAGTGGCTTATAAATTTTTAACCCCAGAATGAAAGAAAGCCGCCTCACAAAAGGAATGGCACTGTATAATGAAATGCTTTTTCTAAAGCCAAAAAGTACAGAAGTGCCGAGTAAGATATTTGTAGGTGCCAAATGACCCAATGAAAGTTTAATGATAGGTATATAAAAATAAAATGCTGTGCAAGTTAAAATTCACAGAGTCACGAATCCTGTACCAAAGAAATCCAGAGAAAAAGTTTTCTTTATATAAAGACACCAACCAGCCTGCAATCATAAATGTAACATTTTACAATGCACAACAGAGATAAAGTAATCTGCAGCTTGGGAAGTGCCATGCAAATATCTCCTTGAACATCTTTATTCATGAGACCAAGAGTGTATGAATTATTATTATTTAAGAGGAAGACAGCAATGTTCAGGAAATAAGAAATACCATGAAGTTGGGACTGAAGCCTACAATCTGTTATATCACATAATATTAATGTTCACGGTAATATAGAACAATGCCATTGTATTTTATATCCTTTAATCCTCAAACAAATGGAGAAATTGTACTTGAAATTCAGAGAAAGGCAGAATGCAAAATTTCTCCCCAAAGTAATTTTTAAAAAACCTTCTGAAATATTTTATGTATATAAAATTTTTCTGTATGAAAGACAAAGGATATCTGAATAATTAAAGCCTCGTAGTAAGCTGAAGACTTACTAAATGGTGTTACTAAAGCAAGAAGAGTGAGTCCTTAAGTACGGGAGAGAATACAAAGCCTGACAACATACATCATGGCATTTTGCTTAGCAAATGGCATCTTTCTTACCTTATCTCTCCCTTTACTTTGTGAGGTTATGCCTGATGGGTTACGCAATTTGCTTACATTTCCAGATTTCCAGTGATATCCAGTTGCCCTTCAATAGATGGAAAACAAAAGGTAATTACTGAAAACCTTCCCTCTGTTAGGGAAAACAAATATATTTACCTGTGTTTAGGAAATATAAAATCAGGTGTTAGCATGTTAAAGAACTACAACCTGGAAATAAGATGTTAATCACACCCTGCATTATCACCACTTTACATCTACTCCTGTATATCTGTGACTTGTGGAGTGATGACTCAGAGTGAGATGTTTAAACACAGGTGAAGACTTAAACTGCCTGGCATTTACAATGACTGACTATTACCAATTTTTAGAAAACTTTATACATTGTTCTGGAATGTAGTTATTAAAAACTATGTATCCACAAATAAAAATGGGGGAAATAAAGCAAATCGGTATACCCTAATATACAGCAGATCTGCTGGGTGATAGATCTTAAAAGACATCTAAAAAGTACCCCCATAGAAAATAATACAGATTACAAAGAAGGCAAATTGTAATTCTACAGTTTTAAAACTGGAATTTGAACACACACACACACACACACAACATTTTTGAGGGTACAAAAATACAGAATCAAATTTAATTGGAAAAGCTGCCCAATGTCATACAGATAATGAATAGTAAACCCCAAATTGAAAATATAAAGCTCCCTTTCCTCGTTAATTTGTCGCAAGTCTTCACTTTCTCTGTGAACTCTCTGTCACTGAGACATTAGGAGAGAATATTACTACTCTAAAATCTCATTCAAGTTAAAGAATGTTTTAAAAGACCACCTAAGAAAAGCTCCACAGTTAAAGAAAATACAATCCAGCGTGCTGACTCAAGAGACTCCAATATTCAAAGGAAAATGGCTATCCATTAAGAAAGCCAAATCAGAAATTTTAAGGTAGGTCAGTCAGTCAGGCTGTTTATTTCATGAGGATTTAAGTTTGATGTTCATAATTTTTGAAGAGGGAGAAAGAAGAGAGAGTGGGGAAAAGGAATTAATGGAGAGAAGAAGGAAGGCAGGAAGGCAGGAAGGCAAGGAAGGAAGAGAGGAACAGATGGAGGGACAGAGAGACCAAGAAAAGAAGAGGAAAAAGTCAGGCATAGTGCTGCACACTTGTAGTTCCAGTGCTAGGGAGGTGGAGGCGTATGCACCTCTGGAGTTTTCTGGCTGCTTGGTGAAGTCAAGGCCAGTGAAAGATCCATCCTCAAAAAGAACAAGTGATCCACCCCTGAGAACTGATACTCAGGACTTTTCTAAGGCTTCCATATGATTGGACATAGACACACACATTTGCAGCCTCCCACACATGCATGTAACAAACATTCACAGAAAACGTAAGGTAAAAGAAAAACATCATCATTGAACTGGAAAGGAATGGTTACTGATCCTTATTTTTAAAACAAAAGTGCATGTCTGGCTATCTTCATGACAAACAGTCTGAAATGTCTTGATTAAACCAATGCTCTACTTACTAAGGAACATTTATATAAATTTCATGCAAATTTCTTAAAAGTCAAACTCTAAAATTAAATATTACTTAGGCTATAGTAAATACATTTGATTATATATCAATGGTTAATGATTGCTCTTGGTCTTCACTTTGAAGACCAAACAAAACTAAATCTAATACACAAAAATCATGGTGACATTTAATATAAGAAAATATGTATAAATTGTATTGTTTTATGCTCTATGAGAGATCTATAAATAAAATAACTTACATATTAACTCATTTATAAAGACACCAAACACACCCATATATTCCCACAAAAACGTGTACAAGGATTAGATATTTGTGGGAAAAAGAATTTTAATCATTAAATGGTTCAAGGAAACGGATTGGTTGTGATCCTAGATTTAAAGTAAAAGATTTTTTTAAATCATGTAACTGTCAGTTTCTTTTCATATATCAGCTTTACCTGTCAGTGTTATAAGGAAAAGAAACTTGCACAGGGCAATATACAAGCATAATACTAAGGAGATTTCATCGATAAAATAAAACAAATTCAACTATGGTTTATTTAAGCCATTTAACATATACCTAGAGGTTTAAATAATTCTGATGTAGTACATGGACACAGTTGTTCCTTCAGAGTTACACTACACAACAATGTCCTAAACATCAGTCTTGACTGCAATTGTTTCATAGCAAAAAGTCAAGTTTGCATTGATTTCCTGTACATTCCGGTCTTAAGTCACTGGGGACTATAATGTAAGAGGAAACCATGAAAAGAAAACAGCTAGGAAGCGTGAGAGGAAATGGAAGCCCTGGCAATTTTTTAAACTACTGTGCTGCATGTAGGTGACAGAAAGAAAGAAAAAAGTAAAGGAATTCAATAATTCCATATTCCTCAGAAACTGTTAAGGGTCATTAACCCATGAAAAACAAAAAAAAATTATGCAGAACAGTTCTTTCTGTAATTCAGTTAAATAGACAGGATGTTTAAATCTACAGAATATTGGGGAATGTCATATTTATTCTTCTAAAGCTCTATGATGAGTTCACTCACATAATTTCTTCCTTTCCCTTGTTCCATGTGGACTGAAATTCTCGTAATTTCTTTTCCATCGTTTGATTCTCCAGTTCTAGCTGAATTTTCTCCATTTGCAGTTCCTGTACACGTCTAAAGATGCAAGATTTGAATAGTCATTTAGAGCAAACAAACAAACCTCAGAGCAAGCAAATTTTATAGAAGTGTCTGCTCTTAGATTGCAATTATTAGTAAGGCTTAAGCGATAGCGTAGTTCATCCGCTGCCTTTGCACTTTTTGAAGTCTATTTTTAAAAGTCAGTATTTGCCTGCTATTAATATTCTCTTTAAGCAATGTGTCTCTTCAAATCTAAAAGTTGGAAAGCATTATTTGCTTTACATAGAATTCATGTTTTATATATACACAAATATCTGTGGCAAATAGAAGAAAGTTTCAGGTTTTTTCTTTTTACTTGTTTTGTGGTTCATATATATCATAGCATTGTAATTAAAACTGCTATTATTCTCCATTCATATAATGCAGTCACTCATATAATGCAGGGATGGAGATTAAACATGAAGCTTTGTACCTGCTAGATGAGCACGTTACCACTGAGTTATCTTATATCCTAAGCTTAAAAAAAACATTTACTTCCTATAAAAACTTTTTCTGTTGAACCAGCAACTTGAAACCAACCTTCCTTCCTTCCTTCCTTCCTTCCTTCCTTCCTTCCTTCCTTCCTTCCTTTCTTCCTTCCTTCTTTTCCTTCCTTCCTTTCTTTCCTTTCTTCTTTTCTTTTTTTTTGTTTTTCTTTCCTTTTTTGGAAACAGAATCTCTCAGAGACCTATAACTCTCTAAGTAGGACCCACTAGGTAGCCAGTGAAGCCCAGGGCTTTGCCTGTCTCTGCTTGGCTCAGCACTGGAATTATAAGCATGTAACACTGCACCCAGCTTTTGTTATGTGGCTTCTCATGACTGAACTCAGACTGTTATGCTTGGACTAACTAAGCCATCTCCATAACGTTAAAAGCTTTTCTTCACAGTACCTGAGGCTCCACCCTCCTGTTAGTCCTAGTTCCGGACTATTCCACAAGAAGCCAACCCAGGGGTCTGGATTTCATTATCTATTATGAACTTAAAAGTTTCCCTTCATAATTGTGTATATTATGGCCTGATCCAAACTACAGAATCATGGAGATAAGAAAGAAGATTAATGTACAGAGGTGACAAGCCTTCACTAAAGAACAGATGCACCAAGCTTTTGTCCTCAAGTGGAAACAATCCACAGCAATAACTCAAGGTGACAGGCAAAGGCTGACAAAAGCTCCAGATGAGCTGACTTAAGTACAGATGGAGAGACTTGACTTTACTTGCAAACAAAAGACGTGGCTTGTGCTACTACACACAGAACTGTGAGGGGTGACAGGAGGCAATACACAATTCAGATACAGACTGGCAGAAAATTCACACAGGCATGGTGTGACTATACTGTTACTGAGGGAAAGAACTGCTGGACTGTCCAGTTCTACAGTCAAAGGATAAACTAAAAACAGACTAAAGACATTTCTTTGGCTAAGATATACAAAATTTGAGCTTAGATATATAGGACTAAATAATTGAGCCAGCCAAAGGGAGGTGGTAGGCATGGGGTTCCAGGAAGAAAAAAAAAGTGTAGACAGAGGAAAGAGAAGTTAACATGTGAGTCAAGGAACTGAAAGCTCCTTCTGCAACTCAATAAGTGTGCAAACTTAAAAATCATTAAGAAACAGGCCTGTTGGGTGGCTGTTGGCCTGCTCTCAAAGAATCCGGAGAGTATGATCAGGAAAAGAGAGTTATTTTTCATGGAGAGTGAGGATCACATCAAGATTACAAAACACTTGATCAGACTTGTACTTATAAAGATCACTCTGTGTACCAAATTAGAAGTAGAAAGACTTGGATGCAAGACAAACCGCTAAGTTAGCATCAGTAACCTAAATTGTAGTGAGTATGGTAATATGAGGAAAGACAATTTGGAAAAAAATGAGAGTACCCGATAAGAATAAGAAAATAGAATTAATTAGGCTCATAATCTGTATCTGTCATACTGACAGATAGTAGATTATCTGTCTATGACACAAAGGCACAAGAGCAAATCTAAAATAATCCCAGACCAGTGAGAAGAACAGCTGGGATTACACCATTGTGATTTCCTAACTAGAATAAGGCTAAGATACAAAGTTAGTCTCATGGTGATACCATACTCAATGTTCCAAGAACTTACAGAACTTCACCTCTGCTTCCAAAGAAAGCATTGAAAAGGACAAACCTGAGTGTCATTTAATTTTCATAGAAGATACAGTATTTCCAAAGTCCTAACTATGATTGATAAATGGGGCAAAGCTGAAAATAAAAGGACTATTTCTGAAAAGTTGGCATGTTTTGTTCTGGGTTTTACAGGTGTCACAAAAATTAGAGTCTTTCAGGAAGAACCTTAAGCAGTGGGTTGGAAGGGCAGGACACCATGGCCAGCCCTGGAGAGACCATATGAACACAGCAATGATAAAAGAGAGAAGCAAGTCTGAAATGTGATGGATGCTGGGGAGATGCTGGGGGTGAGCCAACATCAGAGTGTCAGACAATGCAAAGATCAGGGGTAAGAGTAACACAGGATAGATGCTTAAAACAAGAAAGGGATGAGTGCCATAATTGTAGTGTGTCTCTTCCTAGTGTGTCTCTTCTTTCTTGCTCTTGTGGGTTTATGGATCACATATGGGTCTGTGAGACATAGGGAAAGAGCAGTGCCTTATTTATTTTGAAGGTAGGTATCAATTTTACCATAGCATAACCATTAGTTATTATATAGGCTTGACCCAAGTTGACTAAGTCTTTAAAATACTTTATGATGTATACACATCTGCTAGTTTCATCTAACAGCTACCAAAGTAACTCTATCCCTCTTAAAGACCTTGGGTATCTCCTCTCCTGGGCTCACATAGATTATGTTCTCCCAGGACCCTGGGCTTACATGTCAGACCATATTTCACACTACACTGTACTTGTACATCACCATACCCATGGCAAGCCACTTGAAGAGAATTTTGGTTTCCTCCCTTTGTAGTCATCACTTACTCTAAAAGTACATATATGAATGATAAGCATTTGCTAAGTGAATAGTTTGCAGGTATAGATACAGAGAAGAAACATCACTACATTCAAATAATGAATATTTCCTCTCCTTTTTCTAAAAATCAAAACACTTGTACTAAAAATTTGATGGCTTCCATCACCACCAAAACCTCAATACATCTAAATATGGTAGCACCATGTGTTCGCATGACATTTTCCAATTTCTGCAATGTTTTTATACCCAGTGACCTAGGAGTGAGGAAAGTATGACTTTGAAAAGCTCCAAAAACACCACATAATTGCAAAACCATTGATCTGAACTAGGAAACTCATAAAAAGGAATTTTAAACGGGCAACATTTCCCCCAGCACATTCTATCTGGCTTAGTATTTGAGGAGATTTCCAGTGACACTAGGTAATCCCTAAGGGAAATTGTAAGCATGTCACTTTAACATCCATGGGAAGTCATAAAATATTAAGCATACTCAGAATTGATATCCATGACACACAGAAGTACTTGGTATTGCCTTGATGGATTTCCAAGTTTATTTAGAACATTCTTTTCATTCTTGGAGTGGAATTTTCAACAAAATGTCCATGTGCAAAGATCTCTGACACTGATTGATCCTTTAAACTTAATTTCATTTTAAATTCTTAACCCTAAAAAACATATGTTAAAAAATATAACCTCCGCTGTATATGTAAGAGTGGAGGGCCCTGCTGGGCATAGGTGGGAGAAGAGATCCTTGATCCCATGAAGGCTGGACTCCCCAGTGAGTGGGAATTTGAGGGTGGGGAGTGGGAGTGGGTGGGTAGGTTGGGGTACATTGACAGAGAACCAGGAGGAGGGGTAAGGGGATAGGGGTTTTCTGGGTGGGTGAGGGATGGGGTAAGGGGATAACATATGAAATGTAAATAAAACATCCAATAAAAAAATAAAATAAAATAAAAAAATATAACCTCTTATACCACTTCAATAGTTAATAAATCTAACTTTCATTTATAACTTCACATTTCAATTGTTTTTAAATATTTTAGTACTAATATCAAAACTATAATAGATATTCTATTTGAAAACTAGTGTTATTAAAATGAATTTATTATAGATTAAATCACAGCAATGTAAAATAATAGAAGTAAGACTTTATGAAATTTAACTTTTGCCTATCTCTTGTTTAAAAAACATGTTTGATTTACCACACATAGAAACTTTAGCAAATATTTTACTTTGAAAATATGTATATACTTACTTATACTTTAGCTTTACAGAACTTCCAGGTTTTCCCCAGGGAATGACTACAAAATCTTTGGTATTCATGATTATTTGTCTCTTAGTGTTGTCTTTAAATTATTGTAGCTTTGGAAAACCTCTGAAAAATATAAAAATGAATCATTCCAGAGTTAAAGAAGTTCTAAATACTAAACAACACACATAAGTTGGAGAAACATCTATGTTACTTTGCTTTGATTATGCAGTGTTGACTATTGAGGAGAAGGCTTCTGAAATGCTAAGCATGTGCTTACTAGCCCATGAGCCCAACCCCCAGGAAAATGTTGACAATCAAAATCTTTACAATGCAAAAGCTTCAAAGGTTGAACAGCTAATATAAATATTTATGTCTGTTACATAAACACTACATGTAATTACATATACTATGGGTTACATAAATATATCATTTGATGAAACTGAAATTTCACTGGTATCAATGTAAATAATAGACTAAGACAGGCATGATAGCAGACATCTAAAGTTGACCTCAAAATCAGCTTGGGTGACATAGAAAGTCCTTGCATCTCAAACAAGAAAAGAAAAGAAAACTGGAAAGAAGGTAAAAGTAAAGAATCCATTCTTTTAGATAAAGAAAGCATATATTCTGGTTCTTTCTAGAGTTAGGTAGGTTTAAAAGTGGTGTATATTACAATAACATTAGGTCAAGAACAGAAGCCATATTTGACCACAGTTCCTTAAAATTATATCATCTATTGATGCTATAGCTATATTAGTTTGTACATGATATTTTCACAATGACCAATAACTTAAATATGCACTTCTTGAAAAGTATTCCCATCTTGAGAATGTATAACTCTTTATCAAAAATTTAGTCTTATTTAAAAATAAAAATCATGCCTAATATACTGAAAAATTAAAAGAACTCTTGAGCTATAACCAAAATATCATTTTTATATATACATTATTATTATTATGTAACAAAAATTAAGGTACAAAATAATTTTCTAAAGGGATCCTGATATTAATATATATGCATCTATATATACATATATGATAAATATTCTGATATTCTCATATATATGTGTATGTAAAACTTTAATAGTGCTCGTTTGCTAAGACTAGAAATTAAAATATTTCAAAAATAATTCTCCAATGAGAAATAAATTCAAAAATTTCATTTCTAACTCTGAGTTAAACAGAGAATTCAATTATTCAGAACATACATTTTGACTCTCTCAAATACTCCTGGTTTTGAAAGAACTTACACTGTAAAGCTGAACTACAGATTTCCATGTACCACTACTATTTTATAGCAATAAAAATTATTATTATCCAGGACTAGAGATATATCTGATTGGAAGACTACTTTACTAACATGTACAAAGCTCTGGATTTGAGCTCAAGAACTACATAAAGCAGATGAGGCTATGTACACATTCAGAAGGTAGAATTAGGAAAGTCAGAAGTTAAAGGTCATTCATCCACAATTTCACAGTTTGTTCAAGGCCAGCCATGCTAAGATATTGTCTCAAAAAAATCTAAATGACAAAACTTCTTCAAAAATATTGCAGTGGCCACCATTTTATATGTCCAATCAACTTGTGTTCTAGGACCCCAGGAAATATATACTATGACTGATGTATGCATGGTACTGTATTGAGATGTAAGGAGGGTAAAAACCTAAGGAAATTAGTTTTTTGAGTTCAGATGGCTTAGAGTCAAAAAGGGCAGATAAACTCACATATAGAAGACATATAACAAAGAAGAAATATTAAAGGACATAAAATTTACAGATATGAAACAGTCAAGATTTTGAGCTGACAAGCATTTAAGTTTTGAAGCATCAGGGCTTACAAATGAGAACATCAGTTGGATAAATATTTCATACTATAGGGGAAAAAATAGCTTTTAATGGAACTAAGTCTAGTTTGGATGATGACCAAAGCAAGTGGTGAGGGGCTATAAACCTGGGTGCAGAGGGAAGCTGAAGCTTTCTATTGACTGGCTTTTGTTTTTCCAGTCTTGGAGATCAAAACCAAAGTTGTGTATGTATTAGACAACCAATCTTAACACAAGGGGTCAACTCCAGCCTAGTCATTATCAGCCAGTGCCTAATTCAAGCATGACAAGTTTAATCTTCAACATGGAAGAACTGGTGAAATTTTTTTAAGAGAACAACAGAAGATAAACTTGGAGTATTTGCTCAAAGAATTAAGGAGGACAACACCAACACAGAAGTTTCCATGCCCACATGGAAATCCATGTACTCAACTCAATTTGTTGTCTTCTTCTTCTGCAGAACTGTCTCGGGATATCACCAGTGTGACCACCATCAAAGTGACTTTGGAATGCTTCTCTCAAAGCTGTCTGCAGATAACTGTCCTCTGAGAGGCTCTATCCAGCAGCTGACTTGAGACTAATGCAGATACCTACAGACAAACAGTACACTGAGATTGAGAACCCTATTGAAGAGTTAGGGAGAAGAATTGAAGCTTTCAAGGAGATGGCAACCCCACAGGTAGAACAACAATATCAAGTAACCTGGACACCTGGAAGCTCCCAGAGGCTGATCCACCAACCAAAAAGCATACACAGATTGGTCTGAGGCCCCAGACACATATGTAGCAGAGACCTGATATATCTGGCCTCAGTGGAAGAGAATGTATCTAAACTTGTAGAGATTTGATGCCCCAAGGTGAGAGAATAAGGGGACTGCCTGCCCTCTCAGAGGTGAGAGGACATGGAGAGAACTCTACCAGTTGGAAGTGGGAAGGGGCGGCATTTGGGATGTAAATAAATTAATTTTAAAAGATCTGCAGTCAGTCATATCCAACAAGCTGCTAGGTTTATTTGATTGTGGGGAGATAATAGAGGAAAATAATGATCATAAGTATGTGCAAATACATATTTATATATTTATCTCACACACACAAGGAGAGAGGGGGGAGGGGGGGGGCGCGGGGGACGGGAGAGCGCGCGGGAGAGGGCGCGGGAGAGGGAGAGGGAGAGGGAGAGGGAGAGAGAGAGAGAGAGAGAGAGAGAGAGAGAGGCTTCTTTCAGAAAAATTCCCAGACAATGAGATAGAGCCTATCTCCCTTTCTGATGCTAATCAGGAACTGAAGTTGCTGTCATCCTATCCCCACTTGATAACTTTATAAAAGCTTGTACTTTTTAATTAGCATTCAAAGGATAACACAAGAGGATTACCAGAGTTAATGTTTCTGGTTAATCAAAATAATCAGTGCTGTCCTAACTTGCTTTGCACACTAGGATCTGTGAGCAATGCAATCTTCTATGCATATGGATATGCAAGAAGTTTAACTTCTTCACAAGGATTGATTTTATCTATACAAAGAGTGAGAAAAGCATGTAAATCCCATTAGAATGAGATGATTTGGATTTACAGTACTGATGATAATGTGATTTAACCAATAAAGAATCTTATTCTGAGGGCACTTCACGTCACGGAATGCAGTTAGTGAAGCTTCCTTTCAATTAAGTGTTTATCAAGTCATGCACATAAGCCAATTTATTGTATGCATAAAAATGAAAGATTATAATGGTGAATCATGCTGTTCTGTCTTTTTCTTTGGGTAAAGCCAACAGAGGAATAGTCATCTTTCTCAGGACAGCACAGCTATAACAATGTCTGAATCATAAATAGCAAAGCATAAAGCTTTAGGCACAAAATAAAATTACAGGATACAAATAACTTCTTTTTACTAATGATCTGTTTGTTCACTTACTTATTTTATATGTGTATGCCTGAGTGTATGTATGTGTACCACACCCAAGCAGTGCTCAACAGAACTCATCAAATATCCTAGAACTGAAGTGACAGATGGTTGTAAGCCACCCTACACATGGTTGGGTTGTTTCTATAGTTTTCTCATACTAGATTCATTTTGACTCATGTATGCAACCAATATGATCTCAGATTTACTATTGCAATTTAATATTGGTCATCCACCTGTTTTCATGTTTGAAAAGAGCACTCTTTTGCCATAGAAAGGAAGAAGTGAGTATTGAATGGTCTATGAAGCTAGAAAATGATGTGCTAGAGGTGTCTCAGGTTCCCAGAGCACTTATTACTGTTCCACTGGTAGAATGAGAACTTTGAGAAACAGCTGTCTCAAGCAGGATTGTCCAGGCTTTGACATTGAGAAACAATACTATAATCCAATAATTTAACACTCAAGAACTGTGTCACTAAGACAAAACAGAAACTCAAAAACTTCTTATTATAGTTTAAGTAACCTTATGAGACTAGACTATGCTCATAGATATCCTTGGATCCACATGGCCAGCAGGTCAGAGATGAACAGACAATCCCTTAATTGAGAATGTTTTGTGATTTGATTCTTTTAATGACTCAGAGAGTCTTATATCTGAAAACTAAAGAGCTACCACTGAGGTTTTTGTCTCAGTTTAAGACATATTTTTAAAGTTTTAAACCATTATAATGTTTTGGGGAAAGTTAAAAACTCTGAGGTCATTAGGCTAATATAGTACATGGAAATCTAAGACACATGAAAAAACATTAAATAAAAATTAATTGAATCAGAAAATACTTGTTTCAAACTACTAGTACTTGAAAATCAAAGATTCATGAAAAAAATGGTAAATAAAAATAAAGTTAATTAGAAAATACTTTCTTCAAACTACTAAAGTAATGTTAAATTTATGTTTAAATATACCTGACATTAACATTTACTAAATTTATGTTGAATCTTAAGATTTTAGGAGATGAATTGATCATACATGATCTTCAGCCTAAGAGTCTGTGTGTGAGCAGCTCTCTGAGCAAACACAAAGTGTTTGCTCATGTTTTCTCAGCACAGGCCCTGAGTTCAGTCTCATCATCTGACTTGAAGTCTTTGGTAGTTTTTTTTTTTTATCAATTCAGGATATAGGACAAGACACAGCTTAGTTGTACTAAACAGTGTACATATAGTCCAATATTTCATGCACTAAATTAATTCTGTTCTATGCAACTGAAAGTGTATAGATATCAAAGTAAGATAGTCTTAAAATGATGAAAAATACTGAATTTAAGATACCTACATCTTGCATTTGACCTGCCTCAGAGGTAAAATGCCCTTTTAAATAATGAGGGAGTTGTAGACTTGAGCTCTTCCCTATTTCCCTAGAGAGTCTATGAAAAATACAAAGGTAAAGAAATTGATAGTAATTTTGAATTCAATGACAAGTAGAAATTTTAGATTATTGCAATCAACAATGATGTTTTACATATCTAAATTAAAACTTTCAGAAATCAAGTCCTTTAATATTTTGTCAGCAACATGTGGTTTCACATGATCCACTGTTATCTGGCTGTTTCCATAAGATTGTTTTAGGCATTAGAAAATTAAGCATGTAAGGGTGGTAAGAGAACCAGTATAATTGTTCTACTATTTGTTCTATTACAGATTGATTTTAACTCTAATTATAGTTCTACACATTCAACATCATTATCCAAATAAATAATAATCTGACTATCTAAATAAACCCAATGTTTTATTGGTAAATATTCTTTCCTCTTCCCTAGTTATTATCTTTCGCTCATTAGAAGATTACACATTTAAAATTTTATTGATGTATCTGAAATACCATTGAATGCCTTTCTGGAGTAAAGTCTCTTCTGTAGTTCTGTAGGGCCAGTTAGATGGCTCAGCAATTAGCAAGGTGCTCTTGCCAATAAGCCTAAGATCCTAAATCCAAGCCTAAAAATATACTGGGTAAAATGAGGGAACCTACTCTGCATTCATCTTCTGACCTACATATGTAACACACATACACACACACACACACATACACACACACTGAAATAAATGTTTCAAAGAGGAAAAAGAAAATTTAAATAATTCTTCTCTATACCACCAAAAATATGGCCCAACTACTCTGCCTGAACCTTACATACTATTTTTCTCTCTATTTTTGCATAATTGCTTAAATTGGTGCTACTTTCTGGGTAGGCCAGGCATCCTTCCATTGATTTTTGTATATCCATCAATTATCTGTGTATTTACACATCTCACAGGGTGGATAATAATGCACTAAGTTGCAAGTATCTCATTTTTCTACTACTTTTAACTCAATTCACAATCTTATCTAGAAAGAAAACGATTAACTCCTCTCTCCCACAAAACAAATCTGATTGTATTTTTGCAATCTATGACAAGATATTGCTTAGCATTCAACAAATGATATCAAATATTTCTGTGTAGTATAAAGTACAAAAGAACAAAGTGAGCGTGCAGTTATTACACCAACCTTTCTGAATATGTGTTCTCATGAAGGAAACAAAAACACACATAGTTATAAAAAACAATAAGTGTTTTGGAAAAAGAAAGGAGAGGGACTAATTCCAGGTAATTCTTTGTAATACAACTGGCAGTGTTATGGGAGTCGGGGCCAGCTTCTGTGGAGCCTGGAAGATTAAGCAATAAGATTAGGAAAAGAGTTGAGATCAACACAGGCATAGAATGTGCAGTTTTAATCCTCTATAGCTTTATTTTCACAAAATACTTTAGCATGATTTGCCAAAGTCTTTGTTAATTCCTGTTTTGTTTGAAAATAACGCAAAAAGAAAGAATAAAACACTCACTGCCTCAGATATTTCTGGAACCAGGAACCCTACTGGACTGGGCTTCTACAGGGAAGTGGGTCAGTGAGAACAAACACCAGAAAAGAAGCTCAAAAAGAACTATGTGAGATGGTTTCTCCAGTAGCTACATGTTTCACAGGGCACCAACGACTTCAAAAGATAAAAGAGGCGAGCATTTGAAAAAGAAGGAGCTTGGGAATCCTGTAATTGATGGAGGCTGGATGTTCTCTATCTGGGCTTCACCTTAGGTTCTTGTCTGCACTGATATCTGATATCATTGACCAACGTCTTTTTTTTTTTTTTTTTTTTTTTTTTAAGAATCGTGTTAACTCCTGAGCCAGAGCCCTATCTGGAACTCCAGGAGTCTGACATGGCAAGGGTCCCGCAAATATCTGCTGGATCAACCGATGTTGTCCTCCCAGTCCTGCCAGGTCTCGTTCCTCTCCTGTCGCTCCACAGTCTGTAGGACCCAGACCCAGCTGACACCAGGCTTTAGCCGCAATATCATACACCCTTCACCTGCTTCATGCACCCTTAATCCTCACTCACCTGCGACCCTTGTTGCAGCAGCTGCTGCAGCCACCACAACCCAGAGCTTCCGCCTTGGTCTCCTTGGTTACCGCGACATCAACACCCATAGCAACCAGAATGCTTGGGCTCCGTGCTGTCGCAGTCTACCTGAAGAGGGAGGAAGAGAGTCTATTTATGTGTGAGAGACAGCGAAGGCCCTGGGAAGGAAAATGCCATGAAATTCAACAGGTGTGTGTTCCTGTGGCCTCACCCTGGATTGATCTACGTTTACTGATCTGCTACAGCACTGCAACTACGGATCAAAGATTCTTACAAGTTAAGCAACAACTCCTAACAACTCAATGTATATGTGTGTACATTAAGGCAAAGAAAACTTAAGTAATTTACATCAAATTACAGAGCTAGGCAAATAGCAGAACCACGAATTAACTCTAACTGTTTAACTACAATTATTACCTGACCCATGCATAATGTTTTACTGCTTTTTCAAAGGCTGCCAGGAGTTACAGACAAGAATCTAGTTCTCATGGCAAATCCAGGACTCCCTTGATATGCCAAATACTTTAATACATGAGGCTGTATATTTTTACATGCAATAAACAAATATACTCAAATAACTCATTCAAAATGTTTTTATTTTTAACATTCACCGTGTAGAACACATTCTAATTATCTCCCTCCTATCCTTACCAATGCCCCCTACAAACCTCTTTAACACCCATATTCATGTCCTTTTGGCTTGTTTTGTGAGCCAGTGAGTTTAACCAGGACTATTTGTGTGGCTATGGATTTGAAATTATGCACTGGTGCTTGGAGAATTCCTCAGTGAGCGCATAACTAAAAGCAATGATTGTACTCCTCCCAGAATCTCAGTAGTTAAGAACTGATAAATGAGGAGAACCCTTCTGTCATAATTATATGTTGACAGGACAAGTTTTGTGCAGATGAAACTGAAATAATCAAAATTGTGTGGATCTGTGTTTACAATGAAGGGCCGTGTGGGCCCAGAATATGGTTCGCACACCTCTTCTCATGATCTTTCAGCTCACACATTCGCCCAGTCCTCTCTTCTACCACATGCTCTGAGCCGTACAGGAAGTGATTTAAAGAGCTTGTTTAGGTCTGAGCTCTCGTATGTCACTTACTCTCGGCATGTTTAGCATTTGTGAGTCTTGGAATTCACTGCCGTTTACTGGAAAGAGATTAAGGCTGACATAGGCATTCATTTATAGGTATAAACAGCAGTATTTATCAGGTAGTTTGACACTGTGTCAAATTAGCTAAACAGTAGTAAGTTCCTCCTAAGGCCTATGAAGTTGCAAGACATATGTTTCTGTTGGATTTACAGTACCAAGCAAGAGTTGTCCCCTGTGAAGCTGGCTACAAATTTAATCAGAAAGTTATTGGTTATCTTTGTAATAGTCACAGCAGTATTGCACAGATGCCTATACTTTGGCGAGTAAGTAGGTAATTTCATTTACAGTGTTTTGAACTGAATAAGACTTCTCTTGCCTTTTCTTCCAATTGCCTTCATAGCACCTTACAGAACTCTGAAAGCTGGCGAATAGGTAGGAAGCTTCCAACGATTTCGTTTCATTTCTCTATATCTCTATATCATGCAAACAATATGAGTGGTGTAGTCAGCAATACTATATTATCAACTGAGAGGAATAACAATAAGCTATGTGGTTATGAGGGCATTTGGGATCTCCCTGACAAGCAGTACTCATAAGGACACATCAACCACCCGGTGCTGGGATTTGTGTTTAGTAATTCATATATAGAAGCAGCATTATCCAGACATGTATGGTCTCTTATGATCATTTTATATGGTCATTTTAATTACATTTTCATTCGATTATAAGATAGTAGATTTTCATATTGCTGTTTAGACACCTTTTATATTTTTAACTTTTTTATGACTCCTCTTTTTATTTTTATGTGCATTGATATTTTCCTTACATGTATGTCTGTGTGAGAGAGTCAGAACTTTTGGAACTGGAATTTCAAACAGTCGTGAGCTGCCATGTAGGTGCTGAGAATTGAACCTGGGTCTTCTGGAGGAGCAGCCATGTCTCTGAGCCTGTCTTTCATTTTTATTTAACTTTTTCCCAAGTCTCCTTGTCTCCATTACCCACTCCCTACTCCTTTCCTGCCTAAACTTTTCTATCTCCATCTTTTCTATCTTTTCTTTTGCTTATGTTCAGGGTTCCTCCTTCCTTAAGGAATCACCCCCAAAAGCCCCTTTCTATTTTCTTGGCTCCCACAGATGCTCCAAGTTAAACATGCAACCTAAAGATTGAAGCTAAGAACCACTTATGAGAGACTGCATATGGCCTTTATGTGTCTGGGTCTTAGTTAACTGACTTGAGGATAATATTTTTCCAGTCCCTTCCATCATTTTTCTTTACAATTGAGGAAAATCTCATTATGAACACGTAATACAATTTGATTTTCCATTCATCAATTGAGTGGAAACTCTAGGTTTTTCCTATTATTGTCCAGCTATTTTGAATAGAGTAGCCATAGACACTGATGAGCCAGTACAATTACAGTAGGACTTTGAGTACTGATATCTCTGGAGTGATATAGCTGGGTCATATGATAGCTCTATTTCTAGTTTTTGTTTGCTTTTGAGAAACTTATGAGCTACTTTCAAAAGTGTCTATACTAATGTCTGAGTATCTAGCAATTGTTTCTAAATGAGAGATTGCTATAGAGATCTTAGTTCATTTAATTTTTGGCTTGGAGGTTGGGTTTTGTTTCATTAAATCCCTGTATTTATATGCTAAAGGTAAAAAATGTGATGGACTCTTCAGCCAGTTGCCCTATAACCTCTTATACTTACCCACATTGCATCAATCATTGTACTGGACAAGTACTGCTACCCATTAAAGTTGCTATGGTAACCTCTGCACCAGTGCAGATAGACTTGAATGTTCAGTATGATGCTATAAAAATGTATTTGGAATGTCACCATATTATACAGTACAGGCTAACTTATCTAAGTTGTCAAATAATATAGCAGTATACTTAGCCCAATCACTTTGATGTACATTAAATAAAGCAAATAACATCACACATATTAAGCCTCTAATTCTAAGCTACATCCATAGACAATACATATAAACTATAAAATTTACTGCTGGACACTGATAGTCGCTATTGTAGAATCAATGTCCTTCCGTTAAACTCAGTAAAAGGACAGATTTTAAATCGGCAGATAATACTTATAATATTTTTGTGTATAGTGTGCTTCCTGGAAATTTATTTTCTTCAAATTATCAGCAAAGATAATTTTAACATCCATTTGCTTTTTCACTTCTTTAACTTTTCATGTCTTCAGCAAGTGCTTGCTTGTCAATAGTCAATTGTCCTAGGTACCAAAATGTTTTATTGAAAAAGTCATTTCCTATATTCCTGCATTTTAATTTAATTTATTTTACTTTTTATGTGTATAGATGCTTGCTTGATGCTCATGGAAGCCAGAATAGGGGCATTAGATCCCCGGGAACTGGAGTTACAAACAGCTCAGAAAAAGGGGGGCCTCCCATGGGTATCAACCCACCTTGGCAAATAAGGTTGCATTAGGAGCAGACATGACTTCTCTTATTGTGGTTAGAAAAGGCAGATCAGTTAGGGGAAAGGGATCCAATGGTGGGCGACAGAGTCAGATATAGCTCTTGCTCCTAATGTTAGGAGTAACTCAAGAAGACCAAGCTACACAGTTGTTACATAGAGGGCCTAGGTCCTTTCCATGTATAATCACTGTTTGGTAGTTATCTATATGGGTCCCTAGGGGCCCTGGTTACTTGATTCTGTATGTTTTCCTGTGATGACTTTGACCTCTCTGGGTCCTACAATCTTTCATCCCCATCTTCTGTAGAATTCCCCAAGCCTCACCTGATATTTGGCTGCGGCTCTCTGTATCTGTTTCCGTTAGTAGCTGAGTAAAGCATCTCAGATGACAGTTAAGCTAGGCACCTTTCTGGAAGTATAGCAGAATATCATTAACAGTGCCCAAGTGAGCTCTATTTTATGGCATGTGTCATAAGCTAGGCCAGTCATTGCTTGGACACTCTTTCAAATTCTCCTCTATCTTTACCCCTGTACATCTTGTTGGCAGTAGAAATGGTTCTAAGGTTTTGTAGCTGAGTTAGTGTCCCAATCCCTCCGTGGGAAGACTTTTCTGGTTAGAGGAGATAGCCATTCAGGCTCCATGTCCCCCATTGTTAGGAGACTTAGCTATGGTTACCCTCATAGATTCCTGGCAGTTTCCGTTGTCTTAACTTTCATGCTCATCCAAGAGATGCAAGGGTTCCATTACAGGTATCTTTCCCTATACTTCTTCCTCAGTCTTCCTTGTACTTTCCATCCTGTTCCTCTAAAACCTCTTCCCAACTGAGTTCCCTCCCTCCATCAACCCCTGATGCCTATCTTTTTTGACTTCTCAGTGAGATTTAAGCATCCCCCATTGGTCCCTCCTTGTTACTTAGTTTCTTTGGGTCTATTAATCGCAGTATGGGTACTCTGTACTTTGTGGCTACTATTAACTTATAAGTGAGTGTATACCATGTTTGTCTTTATGAGTCTGTGATACCTCACTCAGAATGACCCTTCTTCTTCCATGGATTTGCCTGCAAATTTCGTGATGTCCATGTTTTTGATAGCTGAATAATATTCCATTGTGCAAATGTACCATATTTTCTTTATCCAATCTTCAGTTGAGGGATAGAAAGAAAGAAAAAAGAAAGATAGAGAGAAAGGAAGGAAAGAGAAAGAGAGAAAGGAAGGTAGAAATGAAGGAAAGAAAGAGAGAGCTAGAGTGAGCGAGTGAGAAAGCGAGAGGAGGGGGAAGAGTGGGGAAAGAGAGGGAATGAGAGACGGGTATAGATTTGAGGGAAAGAGTTATCTGGGAGATGTTGGGACAGAGGAAACCATAATCAGAATATATTTTATTTTTAAAAGCCTAATTTTGATAAAGGAAAATAAAAAATATTAAAAAGGAGTTTTGGATTTGAAGAGAGCAAGGAGGATTATATGAGAAGATTTAGAGGAAAAATGGAAGGGAGAAATTATGTAATTATATTATAGTTTCAAAAGCTAAAAACATAAAAAGAAAAACATTTTTAGTTCATTTTTTTGCTTTGTTTTTCAAGACAGGGTTTCTCTGTGTAGTCTTGGAACTCACTCTGTAGACCAGGCTGGCCTTGAAGTGAGAAATCCGCCTGCATCTGCCTCCCAAGTGCTGGGATTACAGGCGTGCACCACTACTGCCCGGCTTCATCTTTAAAAAGTATTCTCAAAATTATAATTTCATCTGTCACCAGTGACAGAAAATTTCAGCGAATAAATTTCTGTAACACAATAAAATTATTATTGATTTTCTACAAGTGGAAGAGAAACATCAGAACATGATAAATGCTCTATTTATGAAATGCATACCATACATGACAAAATTGAACAATAATTACAGAATCTTTTAAATGTCTATGCCTTTATTTAACTAGTTGCTTTCCTAAGATGAATGCAAAAAAAGAAGAAAGGCCATTGTTTATACTATGGATGAACTCAGATGAGAGACCACAAATACTTACTATGGTATGCATGAACTCCTACATGTATGAAATATAGAAGCACTCTATGATGCCATAAAAGCATTAGTAGCATTTCATGGGATTTCTGGATAGCTTAAAAATGGTATTATTCCATATATATATATATATATATATATATATATATATATATATATATATATGAAGGGCAATCTGTGCTGAGACCAGATTCAAAAGGACTTCATCCATAATGAAAACTTCAAATAATTTTAAATCAGAAAAATATTCATCTCAAGATCCGTACAGAAGCATATACCAAAGGTGATTTTGATGATGCCATGATATATTGTAGATGGAGACATTAAAAGTAGTTATATAGTCTAATATGGAAATGGCCTAAGTCTACAATAATGCAATGCAAAAGGCAGAGACAAGGTGACCAAGCTTGTAAATCAGGGGGGATTGACAAGCAAAGAAATGTGGTTGGTTCTGAACCACAGACACAGCTACTGATTTGATAGGTGACTCAACTGAGAATTCAGTACTGAAAATCAATCCTAGGACAATGAACAAGTGCACATATAGTGGACCCATGGAGAAAGGGGAATGAGTTCAACTCAAAAAAATTTAGTTTTGTAATATAAATAGGGAATAATTAAAGTATAGATCTATTTATTTGGGGAATAATGAGGGCTTGTAATATACATCAGTGTCATCAGCATACAGATAGTTATGAAAGCTAAAGGAGGATTTAAAATCTCATGAAAACCTTCAAAGATGAAGGTTATGTCATTAAGAAAGATATGTGCCTCAATAGACTGGCTTCAAACTAGCAATGGGTCTTCATTCTAAAGACCTTACTGCAAGTTTCTCAGAAATAAGGTTAACAACATGGCTGGTTTCTTTAACAACTAGGGGAAACAGATATTGTTAGTCACAAACTCCAATACTTTTGAAAGTGATGTATCCTTTAGTTTGTGCTAATTTTCTTTTGATAAAAGAAGCTGAACCACCATTCCTTTCCACCATTTTCATAACTTCATAATCTTTACACCACTAGACACACCTAGGAATGTTCTTGTGTACATCTAAAAGTATACACTGTAACCCTAAGCCAAACTTCTTCTCCTCCTGTGATGCAAGTAATAAGCCTGTCTCTATCCTTTTATCTGTGGCTGTACTTTTCAGCTTTGCACTGCACAGCAAGAAGAGAACCTTTCATTTTTAGTTACAAATTCATTACTGTAATCCTCAACTCTCCTCAAGTGTCATTCATACTTTTGTGCAGACAAGCAAAAACGTCGCCATGTGGTCACAAAAAAGGATTCAGAAAGAGAAAAGAAATAGCAGCATTCCCTAAGCCTGTCTTGTGAATGTTTCAAGTCTCCTAAGCAAAATATTTCAATTGTTTGTGAAAATGAAACCAGACACCTTAAAGGTATAACTCATATTATAGCAAACTTCAGAAAAATGAGCTGCAAAAGAAAGCACTTTTTTGAACATTATATCCTCAGATTTAATATAAGTGTAGCATTTCTTATTTCCACTGAGGAACTTTTAAACAGCTACCAGGAACACCAATAATCACACAGCCTGCTGTAGCAGGCTGACATCTGCTCTTGGGACTCCTGGCAGTCATTCTCGACCTCCTAACCCATCCTGCTCTCATCACGGCTTTCTTGACAGGTTTCCACAGTCTGCTACTCAGATTTCCACTCAGATTCTTCCTTCTGAGAATGTGGAACTGAGCCTTCCAGAGACTGACAAGGTAGCAACGTCCTGACAAGTTAGATCCTTAGATCACACAGAGGTAAAAACATGGATATCGGGGGAGGAGAGGGGAAGGAGGGCAGGAAACAAAGGTGAAAGACTCACTAGACCTTATGCAGTATATTCCTGGGTCCTTAAATTCTCTCTCTCTCTCTCTCTCTCTCTCTCTCTCTCTCTCTCTCTCTCTCTCTCTCTCTCTCTCTCTGACTGTGGGTGGCCTCAGAGGCTAGAAGCATGATCCAGATACCTTAAAGCTAGAATTATTACAAGAATTACAAGAAGTATTCAGTTGTTATGTCATGGATGCTGATAACATAACTCTAGTTTCCCCAAAAGCGGCAAGTGTAAGAATTACTGTGCCAGTTTTCCACCACCTCCCATCCTCATTTTTTTATTTGGACAACAATATACTGGTTTGTATTATAATCATGTATAGAATGACCACAAAAAGGATTATAGAATAGTAAAGTTTTATAAGGGGCAAGGCTAAGAATAGAGTCCTAGAAAAATCTTCCTATCAGAGCATTAATCTATACCTATCATCATTTTAAATTAGAATGAAATTGCAAATTTATTTTGGCATGCTTCAGAAGTCATCTGCTTAAAATTCTTAAATCTTCAGTTTACTTTTTAATCATTTTAATTTCTCAGTTTATTTGTTTTAAGTTTAGCTAAGCCCATTTTGCTGTATGCAATTATTTATAATTGATGTAGCTTTAGGGAAAAGCTAATTTTAAAAAGGAAAAGGCTTGGATTTCAGAGAAGAAGTCACTCATTTCTGATCTTTGCCAAGTTTTAATAAGTGTATTTTCCTGTCTTCTAGAGATTTATGCACTGTTAGCTAGACTTCATTTGGAAAATTTGCATTTTTCTCTTATGCACTCAAGCTGGGAGGCATGGAACAAGAGTTACAAGGCTTCTTTGACATAAGATGCCTGACAGTAATTTTCTTTCATCAGTTTTTATTGTTCTACAGTTCTTGTCCCCGAAGATATATTTTTCATTAGATTTTTGTAAAACATTCTATAACAACAGCTTTAGCTTCACAGTTTCTCCACAAAACATATCAGAGAAGTTTCTCTGACTCACTTCACAGAAGAATACATAGAATGTTTCACCTCTTCTGCTGGGAGGGAGAACAACCCATTCATGGACCCATTTTCATATTAATTCAGAAAAACTATAAATTATCTATTTTAGCTTCCTTTCTATTACTATAATAAAATATAATTGACAAAATCAACTTCAGTTGTGAAATGGTTTCTTTTGCATACAGATCCAGGCTACAGTCTACCATTGCAGGGAAATCAAGGCAGATAATTGAAGTAGTTACATGTATTCAGAGTCAACAGAATATTGTACAGGTTCACTACCCTATCCACTTTCTCCATTCCTATGCAATCGAGGACACAAATTCAGGGAATGACACTGCCCACAATGCGCTCATTTTCAAATCAACTAATGAAATCACAACAATTCACTACAGATACTCTTAAAAGCCAACCAGATCTAGGCAACATTTCATCTAAGTCTTACTTCCCAGATGATTCTAGGTTATGCCAAGTTACTTATTAAAATTAACTATCATACCCTTTAACATAGATAATTTGAGTAGAGGAGAGGTTAATTCAGACATCTATCAAATATCCATTCAAATCCAACTCTGTTTTCATGTATTCTGTCAGATAATGTTTATGATAGCAATGAACAAGTTAAGTATATTCTATGCATGAAGAACACCTGGATTTGTTTTTGTCCTAGGGGACAAAACAAGAGTTCAGAATGGTTACTAAAACTGAGAACATAGAGAAAGGAAGAATACTTGCTCAAGTATTGAGGATTAAGAAATATTTCTTAAGCCTTTTCCCTAACTCTTTTATTGGGGTCCTTGGGCTAAGTCCAATGGTTGACTGTAAGTATCTGTTTCTGTCTTAGGTGCTGGCAGAGGCTCTCAGAGGACAGCCATATGAGGCTCCTATCTGCAAGTGCATCTTGGTATCAGCAATAGTGTTTGAGTTTAGTGTCTGTGGATTGAATGGATCACACAGCGGGGTGACTTGATGTCCCAGAGAAGAGAGATGCTAGAAGGGTGAGTTGGGAGTGGGGGAGTGGGGGAATACCCTCGTAGAGGCAAAGGTGAGGGGAATGGGAAGGGAGGATTTATGGAGGCGAGACCAGAAAAGGTAATAACATCTGAAATATAAACAAACAAAATGATTACTAAATTTAAAATTAAGCAAATATTTCTTAGCTTAAAAAACAAAACAACAAAACAACAACAAAAAAAAACTATGTAATTTTGATACAGATGGTTAAAAAGAATCAGAGTGGTTTAATGTTATGAAAATGGTGAGTCTTCTGTGTATAGAAAAACATATGCACACTTTCCTACAGTGAATTAGAAAATGGCCAATTTAGATTTCAGAATAATTCAGTGGGGCAGTTGATGCTTCCCATGTGAGAGGGACTTGGTTAAATATCACACAAAACACATCTGAAACATACATCTTATGAGGAAAAGATAAGAAGACTGAAATAAATAATCCATGATCTGGCCCAGCAGGACGTTATTCAGTGATGAGTTCCTGAGAGAGCTATGATCAGCAGATCAAATGATAAGAGCATGAAAAAGTTTGGGATCAGGAAATCTTGTATAACTTACATCTTATGTTTATTAAAAGTATAGTATCATATATGCCACTTTTAGGGGACAAATCAGACAGGGTCAGCAGAATGCTATCACATATAAGCTTATAATTTTCAAAACCTACATTAGTAAGTGTATTTAAATATTTTCGCTTCTCTTCTAGCCTACCACCAACCAGAAATCATGGAAAGGATATGTTAGTAGGGCAAAAGAGAATGTACCTGTTTAGAAATACTTCTTTGGGATGAATCCAATCTGTGTTGTCAGGATATTAGCAGTTCAGTTCATATGAATCAGCAGTGGTAACTTTATCGACTTGCAAACACCATTCTCAAATCTCCAATAACAGTTCAATCCAGAAAAACCAGTGGGGCTCTGCTAGTTAGTCAGAGTAAGCAGAAGAGTCAAGAAGCTTCTGGAACACCATCACCAGTACTTTGGTGCATTTCTCTCTACGAAGTCACAACAAATGATGACCAGCAAAGAATGACAAGGCAAACCAATGCCATTCAATGTCATCCACTGTCTATCTGTTGGGTTATATTTATAACCTTCAAAACACTACATATTCTCTCAAGTGTCCCCTCTAGCAAAATATCGCATGCTCCTTTTCCATGCAACTTCCAGAAAAACACCAGGTGCCTCAGCAAAACATCCTTCTATATGTCTGCTTCAGTAAAAACATCCAAAACTTTCCACATCAATTATAAAATGTAATGAGATAAGCGAGAAGTTTATCAAGCAATGTTGCACAAAGGGAACACAGGATATATCAAGTGTGCCACAGACTGAACACACAGTGGTCTTAGAATTGATAATGATAGTGCCTTTGGTGACAAGAGTTGGTTTTCAGAATCCGAGGCTGCAGCTTCTCCACAGTCATGATCCCAGGCCATTAATGGTTCTGCCAAGTACATTCGTGGAGTTAAAGAAGGAACTTTGTTCCTTCTTCATATATCAGGGCCTCTGGGAAAAGCTACCAATTTCCTGGACCCCAACATTTCCTGGCTCTGTCAAGCATGTTCCAGGTTTACAGAAGTAACTATAGTCCTTCTCTACCCATCAGGGTATCAGAGAAAGCCTTGGATCAGCCTATCCCTCAATAGGAACATCCCATGAAAGGTGGAAACTAATCAAGAAGTAACTTTTGGAAAATGCCAACTGCTTGATGAAGGATGAAGAAAGCAAAGGTGAAGTAACATGAGCCATGCTATTATTTATATACTAAAATTATTCACTAGATTTGGAATTATATAGGTGAATGATTAATGAAGAATGAGTCCCAAGAGTTATAAGACAGATGATAAGACAAAAGTATGTTACATGAAACTCTAGTGAATAATTATTCATTTAACATCGCATGCTTACTCTACAGCAGATATTGATTTAGGAGATAGACCATTCAAAAAAATCAGACAAGTCTTTGTTTTTATTGATTTTTTTCCTTATTTTGAAAGAAAGTTATAAAATGCTGATGTCAATATGAGAACATTTCTTAGGAAAATGTATCTACAATGAGCCCATGACTAATTGGAAACTCCTCCCAGGAACAATTTGTTATATTTTTAGTAAAGAATCATCACTTCCCTTAGATAAAAAAAAAATGAGGTTGTGATTGACATGCAAAAAAGGAAAGAGCATGAATGGAGATGTGACAATACAGGCCTAGGGTAAACAGGAG
>NW_021620426.1:805145-816119 GCF_004785775.1 Grammomys surdaster | reverse complement strand
GAGAGCATGAATGGAGATGTGACAATACAGGCCTAGGGTAAACAGGAATGTAGATGTCTGTTGCTTTGAAACAGAGACATGGGTAAGGACTTTAAGTAGAGAATTTTATCAGCATAGAACATAGCCTGTGAAATTGACAAATAGAACCCACATAAAATCAAAGAGCTTCTGCAAAGCAAGGCAAACAACCTTCTTATTAAACAAATGACTTACAGAATAGAGGGAAAATATTTGTAAGAACCTGTGGTAGATAGTCTGTATTATCAACCTGACTTGATTTAAAGTCACCTAGGAAACACATTTCTAGGAATATCTGTAGGGATTTCCACATATGTTGAATTATTGTTCTACCAACAAGTGAATGGATAAAGAAAATGTGTGCATATACACCATCAGATCTTATTCAGCTATGAGGAATGAAATGAAATTTTCAGGAAAATGAAGGGAACCAGATATTATTATATTAGGTAAAATAACCAGATCAAGTAAATGATTGTGTAGTTTTGTTTATCATTTTGAGACTATACTGCTTTATTTTATCTTACTTATTTATTTTTCAGTGATGGGAGCCACACATATACAAAGGACTATACCACTGAGATATATTACCAGTTAGATGTAAACACACCCAAAGGGGTGGTGATTCAAGACAATAATAGAGAAGAGAAAAAGAAAGAGACTCTAAAGGGATAAAACAAAAGAATATGAGCTAGAGAAGAGAAAATAATGGACTATATGGAATGAAACTAGAAGTAAGAAACAGTTTGTGGGTTTAGAGAAATGGGGACAGTAAGATGAAGAACAAGATAGGAAGGAATAAGGAAAAGGTACAATAATATATGTGTGTAAACTCATTACTTAGAATGTTAACTTACATTTTATTTAAAAACATTAAAAAGAAAGACATTTGTATAGTATTTTGTTAATACTGAAATTCATCAACAAGTTTTAAACAGAGAAGTAATCAATAATTTATATATTCATGAGAGTACAATGATGATCAGAGGATAATAGACATAAAGAATCAACAGGAATACAGAAAAAGCAGGGAGGGGTAGGGTACTAATGCAAAAGTACAGGCAAAGTAATAACAAATTGATGGCATTAAGGACTAGATCTTTGTGTTACAATACAAGATGTCTATATAACAAGATCCAAATTAAAGGTAGCTGAAACAAAATTATCACTGACTTCCCTCTTAATCCAAACAAAATTGTGTTCTCAGAATAAAAGGAGCCTAAGATCCTTTTATTGTGTTTCCTGTTATCTAATACTTGACTTTCATTTATTAGTCTAAGAAAAATTACCCAACATCGAGCTACCATTGAAAGACAACTAACTCAAAAATGAGAAGAGAAAAGAAAATGGACACATATCTATTTTCGTTTTAGGGTATGTAGTGGGAGTGTGGGGGAGAAAGATAGAGAAAGAGAAGTGAGGAGAAAGGGAGGTATATGTATGTGTCCATCTCTGTGTGTAGCATGTATTTGGAAGCTAGAGCCTCCCATCATATTTTTCTTTCCATAATTTTTAAATTCACTTTACATTCCAAACACAGCCCCCTCCATACTTTCCTCCCAGTTCCACCCTTACAAATCCCTCTCCTCCCCATTAACCCACCTCCTTCTCAGAGAAGAGGACCTCTGTGGTTCCACTCACTACAGAGAGACATCTAGTCCCAGTAGGATTAAGTACATCTTCTCCCACTGAGACCCAACCTGGAAGTCAAGGTAAGGTAAGGGGAGCCAATGGCAGATGACAAAGTCAGGGAGAAACTCCTTCTTCAGTTGCTAGGGGAACCACATGAAGACCAAGTTATACATCTGTTATAAGTGTATAAGGTGTTGCATGTTCTTTCATTTGTGACACAGTCTCTGTGAACTCCCCTTGTGCCCTGGTTAGTTGACTCTGTAGGTCTTGTGAATCCTTGACTCTCCTTGCTTGCTCAATTCTATCCCTCACTCTTCCACAAGACTTTCCAGGCACTGCCTGATGATTGGCTATGGCTCTCTATATCAGCCTCTGTCCACTGAAGGATGAAGACTCTCAGAAGACAGTTATGCTTGGTTCTTGTCTGTAAGCATAGCAGAGTATCACAAATAGTGTCAGGGATTGGCCCTCTCACGTGGGATGGAACTCAAAAAAGGTCAGTCATTGGTTGGCTGTTCTCTCAGTCTCTTTTCCATCTTTATCCCTCCTCCTCTTACAGGCAGGACAAATTTGGGATTGAAGGTTTTGTGAGTAGGTTGATATCCTCCTTCTTCCTCTGGAAGTTCTGCCAGGCTACAGGAGATGGCCACTTGAGACTCTATATCTCCTGTGGGTAGGAATCTCAACTAGGGTCAGTTATAAAGTCTCCATAGCCTACCCCGTTCCAGGTCTTTAGGTAGTCCCAGAGATGCCTACATTTAGTTCCCATTCTCACACCCAGCTCTCTCCTGTCCTCCTCCCCAACACATGATCACCATCTCCATACCCCTCTTCAACCCATCTTGACTCAGTTCTCTCTCCATTTACTTCCATGATTATTTTGCTTCCCCTTCTTTGTGAGATTCATAAATACTCCCTTGGGCCCTCCTGATTACTCAGTTCTTTTGGGTCTGTGTATTGTATCCAGGTTATACTGCATTTTATGGCTAATGTCCACTTATGAATGAGCATATACTATATGTTTGTTTCTGTGTTTGCTTTACCTCACTTGGGATATTTTCAAGTTTCATCCATTGGCTGGAAAAATTTGTGTCCTTGTTTTTAATATTCCATTGTGTAGATATTCTTTATTCCTTCTTCAATTGAGGGGCATCTAGGTTGTTTCTTATCGGCTGTTAAGACTAAAGCTGCTATGAACATAGTTGTCCAAGTGTCTCTGTGATATAGTGGGGCATCTTTTGAGTATATGCCCAGGAGTGGTTTAGCTGGGTCTTGATGTAGAACTATTACCAATTTTCTGAGAAACTGACAAATTGAATTCCAAAGTGGTTGTACAAATTTGCACTCCCACCACCAATGGAGGAGCATTCCCCCTTGCTCCAAATCCCTGCCAGCATATGCTGTCACTTGAATTTTTGATCTTGGGTATTTTGACAGGTGTAAGATGGAATCTCAGATTTGATTTGCATTTCCCTTATAACTAAGGACATGGAAAATTCCTTTTACTGCTTCTTGGATATTCAAAATTCATCTGCTGAGAATTCTCCTTTTAGGTTTGTACTCCTTTTTAATTGGATTATTTGGTTTGTTGATATCTAATTTCTAGAGCTCTTTGTATTCTGGATATTAGGCCGCTGCCATATATAAAGGGGATGAAATTCTTTTCCAATTCTGTAGGCTGCCAATTCATCCTATTGTTGTGTCCTTAGCCTTGCAAAAGCTTTTCAGTTTCATAAGGTCCTATTTGTTAGTTGTTGATTTTTGTGCTTGAGCTATTGGTGTTATGTTGAGGAAGTTGTCCAGTTTTATGCTGAGGTCTTTGATCCACTTGTACTTGACTTTTATGTACGGTGACATACAGGGGTTTGTTTGCATTCTTCTACATGGAGATATCCAGTTAGACCTGTACCATTTGCTGAAGATGCCTTCATTTTCCATTGTATGGTTTTTTATTCTTTGTTATATATCAAGTGTCCATAGGTGTGTTGATTTCTGGTACTTTTATTCTATTCTATTAGTCTGTCTGTCTTTATGCCAATACCATGCAGTTTTATTACTATTGCTCTGTAGTATAACTTGAAATCAGGAATGGGGATACCTCCAGAAGTTCTTTTATTTACATGACTGTTTTAGCTATGCAAGGCTTTTTGTTTTGCCAAATGAAGTTGAGAACTGATCCTTCAAGGTCTATAAAAATTATGTTAGAATTTTGATGGCAATTCCAATGAATGTATATATTGCTTTTGGTAAGATAGCCATTTTTACTATGTTGATACCACCAATGCGTGAGCAGGGGAGATTGTTCCATCTTCTGATATAGTCCTCAGTTTCTTTCTTCTGAGATGTGAAGTTCTTGTCATACAAGTCTTTCACTTGCTTGATTAGAGTTACAACAAAATATATTATTTTATTTTTGTGGCTACTTTTTCCAGCCTGTATATCATTTGTATAAAAGAGGGTTACAAGTATTTTGGTGGGTTAATTTTGTTTCTAGTCACTTTGATGAAGATATTTATCAAATACAGGAGCTTTCTGGTAGAATTTTTAAGTCATTTACATATATTATCATATGATCTGCAAATAGTGATACTTTGACTTGTTTCTTTCCAATTCATATTCCATTGATCTCCCTTAGTTGTCTTATTGCTTTAGTTAGAACTTCAAGAACTATGTTGAATATGTACAGAGAGAGTAGACAGGTTTGACTTGTCTATGATTTTAGTGGAATTGATTTCAATTTCTCCCCATTTAATTTTATGTGGACTATTGACTCTTACTGTATGTTGCTTCTGTTATATTTATGTATACTCCTTGTTTTTTTTGATCTCTCTAACACTTTTAACATGAAGGCTTGTAGGATTTTGTCACAACCTTTTTGACATCTAATGAAATATCTGTGATCTTTTCTTTATATTTGTTTATACTGTGTATTGCATTGATGGGTTTTTTTTATATATAGAACCATAACTGAATTTATGGGATGAAGCCTACTTAATCATGGTTGATGATGTCTTTGATGTGTTTTTGGATTCACTTTGCAAGTACTTTATTGAATATTTTTGCATCAATGTTCATAAAAGAAATTGGTCTGAAAATTCCTTTCTTTGTTGAGTTTTTGTGTGGTTTGGGTATCAGGGTAACTCTGGGTTCATTCAATGAGTTTGGCAATATTTCCTGTTTTTGTTTTGTGGAATAGTTTGAGAAGTATCAGTATTTTCTCTTCTTTAAAAAGTCTGATAGAACTTTACTTTAAGGCGACCTTGCCTTAGGTTTGTTTGTTTGTTTGCTTGTGAAACTTTTAATGAAGTACATTAAAACCATTTGCTTAGAGGTTATAGGACTATTTAAATAGTTTAATTGATCTTTATTTAACTTTGGTAGGTGGTATCTATCTAGAAAATCATCCATTTTCCTTAGATTTTCCAATTTTGTGGAGTATAGCCTTTCAAGGTAACCTAATATTTCTTTGAATTTGCTCACTGTTCCCTGCTATGCCTCTCTTTTCATTTTTGATTTTGTTAATTTGGATACTGTCTCTCTGCCTTTTACTAGTTTGGCTTAGTGTTTGTATATCTTATTGATTTTCTCAAGAAATCAGGTCTTGGTTTTATTGAATTTTTTGGTTTTTTGTTTTTTTTTTGTTTGTTTATAATTGATTGATTTCATCCCTGAGTTTGTTTCCTGCCTTGTATTCTTCTTAGTATGCTTGCTGCTACTGTTTTTGCTAATTCTTCTTCTTCTTCTCCTTCTCCTTCTCCTTCTCCTTCTCCTCCTCTTCCTCCTCCTCCTCCTCCTCCTCCTCCTCCTTCTCCTCCTCCTCTTTCTCCTCCTTCTTCCTTTTAGTCTCCCTTTTCCTCATTCTCCTCCTCCTCCTCCGTCCTCCTCATTCTCTTCCCCTTCCTACTCCTAGAGCTTTTAGATGTATCTTTTAAACTATTAGTTGAAGAAATCTCTAGTCTCTTTATGAAGACACTTAGTGCTATGAACTTTCCTCTTAGCACTGCTTTCATTGTGTCCCATAAGTTTGTTGTATCTTCAGTTTCATTGAATTCTAGGAAGTCTTTAATTTTTTTATTTTTTCCATGACCCAGTGATCATTAAGTAGAGAATTTTTCAATATCTATGAATTTGTAGGCTTTTTGATGTCTGTTGTTGTTCAAGTCCAGCATTATTCCATGGTGGTCTGACAAGATAGAAGGCATTGTTTCAATTTTCTGGTATCTGCTGAAGTTTGATTTGTGACGAAGCATATGGCCAATTTTGGAGAAGGTGCCCTGAGGTGCTGAAAACGAGGTATACCTTTTTGTGTTTTCGTAAAATGTTCTATAGGTATCTTATAAGTTTGTTTGATTCACAACATCTTTTAGTTATATTGTTTTTGTGTTTAGTTTCCTTTTCAATGAGTTGTCCACTGATGAGAGTATGGTGTGAAAGTCTCCCCTTATTAATATGTGGGATATGATGTGCTGCTTAAGCTTTAGTATTTTTTATGAATGTCAATGAACTTGTATTTGGGGCATGTATATTCATAATGAGATCCCATGTTGGTGAATTTTTCTTTTAAAGAGTATGGAATATCCTTCCCCATCAATTTTTTTAATTTTTGTTTGAAAGTTTATTTTATTACATAGTATAATGGCTACTGCAGCTTGGTTCTTTGATCTGTTTGCTTGGAAAAAATTTTTCCACTCCTTTACTCTGAGGTAATGTGTATCTATATTTCTTGTATGTAAAAGAATGATGGATTCTGTTTCACATCCATTGTTCCTTTTTATTGGGAAAGTGAGTCCATTGATGTTGAGAGACATTAAAGACCAATGATTATTAATTCCTGTTATTTTGGTGTTGGTGGGATTGGTTTGTGTGTGTGTGTGTGTCTGTGTGTGTGTGTGTATTTGTGTGTGCTTCCCTTATATTTTTTCTACTAGTATGCAATTATTTATTTCCTGTATTTTCTTGTGTGCAGTTAATCTCCTTAGGTTGGAGTTTTTTCTAAAGTATTTACTGTATGGTTGGATTTCTGAAGAGATATTGTTTAAATTTAGTTTTGTCTTGTAATTTTTTTCCATTTATGATGATTAAGTTTTGCTGGGTATAGTAATCTAGGTTGGCATTTATGGCTTCTTAGAGGCTATAAAATATCTGTCCATGTTCTTCTAGTTTTTAGAGTCTCTGTTGAGAAATTGAGTGTAATTCTTATAGGTCTGCCTTTGTATGTTAATTAGCCTTTTTCCCTTGCAGCTTTTAATATTCTTTCTTTGTTCAGTAGCTACTGTGTTTTGATTATGATGTGGAGGGAAGACTTTTTTTCTGGTCTAATCTAATTGGTGTTCTGTAAGCTTCTTGTATGTTTATAGGCATCTCTTTGTTTAGTTTGGGGGAAATTTTCTTCTATAGTTTTGATGAAAATATTTCCCAGTCCTGGAAGCTGGGACTCAACTTAGCATCCTAATGCATTTCCTTAAATAATAGCATTGTAATCCTGGCCAGTAAAAAGCTCATGTCTATTTTAAAATCTTAAATATATGCCATCTGTCTTAACGTTCCCCATAATCTAAGTATTTCCAATATTAAACAAAATTCCAACTTAAAGTGTAAAATATAGGAAAATTCTTTCATGTAAACCTCTGTATATACAACAGAAATTGCCATGCTTTTGATGCACAATGGAACAGTTTAAGGTTCCCATTCCAATAGGAGAAAAGAAAATATAAAGGAGAAATAAGACTAAAGTGCATAACTGTTTCCTCCACAATACTACATTTTGTCCAAGAATGCACATAAACCTAAGGATCAGGGGCCTCAGCATAACATCTTAAGCTACCAGAGAAAGTAGAGATTCCACTACAAGATATGTGTATAAGGACTTTCTAAGGTCTAAATAGGACAGTAGTAATTTAAGATAAAATTAAAAACCAAAATTTAGTGAGGTTAATTTTTTTTTGTCATGACAGAGGATACTGTCAACTAAGTAAAAAGTTAGCAGTGAGTGTGGAATAAAATCTTTACCTCCTATTTTACACATATAGTAAGAATTAATATCTAGCATACATAAACAAATTTGGAAAACCAAACATGAACAGAGTTGTTAAAACAAGAAATATTAAATTCTTATTACAGAAAATGCTTTCAAATGAGTTAATTTTTTGTCTCCATGAATAACTTAATTAACTTTTTTGTTTGCTTTCAATAAATCCCAATGGCTTTCTCCTACCTCCACTTCTCCTGGTCCCTGTCCCCTCTCCTGTCTTCCCTATATTCATCCATCTTCCATTTCACTTCAAAAAAGAGCAGGCCTCCCAGAGATATCAATTGAATAAGGCATAACAAGATATAATAAGACTAAGCATATACCCTCATAGCAAGACTTAGTGAAGTAACCCAATAGGAGGAAAACGGTCCCAAAAGCCGGCAAGAGAGTCAGCAACACCCCTACTCTCAACTGTTAGAAGTCCACATAAACACCAGTCTAACGATATTCAGAGGACCTAGTGCAGCCCCATGCAGACTCCATGTTTGCCACATTAGTCTCTGTGAGCTCCTATGAATCCTGCTTGGTCGATGTCAATGGGCTGTGTTGTCCTACTGTCCTCGACCCCTCTGTCTCCTAGAGTTTTTCCTCCCCTTCTTCCATGAGGTTCCCCTGAGCTCCAAGGGGAGACCCCCAAAGATCTCTGGTTTGGGTTCTCTCTCCTCCTAATGCTTGGCTATGCATATATCTGTGCATCTGCTTCCATCAGTTGATGGTGGAAGCCTCGACTGAGTACCAATTTATGAGTATAGAAAAATATGAGAAATCATTTTATTGATTTTTTTTTTCTATCCTAGTTCTCTGAGCTATCCAGCCTCTGGTCATTCAGCGAGCATTATGCATGGGCTCCCTCTAGCGGCATAGCTCTCTAATTACATCAGTCATTTGTTAGCCTCTCCCACAAATTCTGTCCTTGATTGCATCAGCACATCTTTGAGGCATGATAGACTATAGATGGAAGTTTTTGTAGTTGTGTTGGTGTTCCAGTCCTACTATTGAAAGTCTTGCCTCGTTACAGAGGATGACTGGTTCGGGCTTTATTCTCCATTACTAAGAGTCATCATCAGTCAGGTTACCTCCTCGAATCCTGGGAATTTCTACTACACTAGATTTCCACATCCTCCTCCTCCACTCCATGCCTTCCAAATTCAGTCTCTTCTCATACTTTTGTCTGCCATTCCTCACTCTTCCACCCGATCCCCCCTGTTCTCATTATCACATGAAGTCGACCCACAAAATCTACTCTATTTCCCCTTCCCAGGGAGATCCAAGTATCCTATTTAGAGCCCTTCTTGTTACTTAGCCTTTCTGGATATGTGGATTGTAGCATGATTCTAATTTACTTTAAATATGATATCCAATTACAAATAACTATATACTGGGTTGTCTTTCAAAGTAAGTTACCTCACTTGGGGTGATTTTTTTCTAGTTCCACCTACTTGCCTTTAAATTTCATGATATCATTATTTTATATTCTATATATTTATCACCTATTATATGTTTATCTACTTTTATTTTACATATTTATAAAATATACTTTATTGTTTTATTATTTTTTTAGTAGCTTAGTAACAACACTCCATTGAGTAAATGTATCACATTTTCTTTATTCAGTCTTTGGTTTAGGAGCATTTACAATATTTCAATATTTCCAGTTTCTTGCTATTATTAATATAATCACTGTGAACACAGTTGAGAAACTGGCTTTGTGGTAGGATGGAGCATCCTTGGATATATGCCAAAGAATAAAGTACCTGTGTCTTGAAGAAGATTGACACCCAGTTTTCTGAGGAGCAGTCAAATTGATTTCTGTGGTGGTTGTACAAGTTTGCACTCCTACTAGCAATGGAAGAGTCTTCCCCTTGCTCCACATCCTCAGTAGCATGAGCTGTCACTTGTATTTTTGAACCTAGACATTCTGACAGGCATTCTCTAAGTAGTTTTGATTTCCTTGGTGGCTAAGGGTGTTGAACAATTCTTTAAGTTTTTCTCAGGCATTTGAGATTCCTTTCTTTGGAAGGCACCATGCAGAAAGAGATGCAATGGGCAAGCGAGCTCCCTAGAGACAGCCCACCACCTTGCTCAGTTATGATGGGTGCACTCTGTAAAGGTGTGGCCCTAGAGATTTTATCCCAGAATTGCCTCTTACTACTGATGTGCCTTCTCATGTTTGTCATTGCCATACCCCTCCTTTATTTGACTTGGTGTGAGTGAACACTGGGAGATCCTCACTGCAGGTAGATTGATGTGATTATTTCCTGTATGATAGCCCATCCTATTGGCCAAACACCCAGTAGATCTACACAAGAATGAAAGTTCTTGAGATATCATGTTTAGACGAATTAATGATTTTATGGAATTCTTCATTTGATTTTAAGTAGTTTTAGGAAGTTGGCTTGATTTAAATAGTTTAGGGAAGTTAGGATAGTTGATAGAAATTTTAAAGTTAGAATCAGGAACAAAATGTGCCCCTTTCTCATAGAATGGCAAAAGCTGCATGAGGTAAAGAAAGGACCACAGTGAGCATTCATGCACTACAAGCACGTAATTGTAGTAGTGAGAAAAATAGGCTTTGACAAGTTAGCAATCAAAGAAAGCACTCACTTCAAGCTGGACCTGAGTTCCTTGATTTTGTCATTTAGGGATGTGGTAACAGGTGTTAGCTGTGCACCATGAAATACAAAGATTTTGAATAAAGAATAAACAATTTCATTTTGAGTACAAGGGGAGAGAACATGTGATTAGCCAGTCTAGCCGATCAAGATGTCAAAAATATAATGTAAGACAGATGACCTTTTCCTTAGTAAATATAGATTGTCCTCAGCTAACCATAGGGAGAAACTTGCTACTACAGACTTGGCCTGCTTAAACTTCATTAATATATGAGAAGTGAGATACTGCTTTGGGGTTACAATAAGCTTGTGGAAGGAGAGATAGATGAGGATTGTTTATTTAGATACAAGTTTCAAAGAAGAAATATATAATCAATGATCCTGTTGTAATTTCCTTTTGGATAGTGATTTTAATCTGTTTTTGAAGAATATGTTTTTGTGGCAATTGTTTCTAGAAAATATGTAACTTGTGGCTATAAGATATTTTTCTTTCTAAATAGAAAAACTTTGCCTTAAGGGGCATAAAATGTAATTAAGAGAAAAAAATCAAATGCTGTAGGCTGCCTTTGATCTCTCCCTCCTTCTCTCCCACCTTCCCTCCCTCCCTCCCTCCCTCTCTCTCTCCCGGGGAAAGAAAGAGGGCGGAGCGAGAGCGAGCAAAACCGGGGGGGGGGGGGGGGG
>NW_021620426.1:801762-805045 GCF_004785775.1 Grammomys surdaster | reverse complement strand
GGGTATGTGTGTGTGCATGTGCATGCTTGATCTTCTCCCTTCTTTTCTCTGATCACTGGCTGCCATAGAGAGCATCCCTTGTTAGTCTCTGGACTGACACATGTCAGCACCTTCTAGTGCTGACTCCAGTCAGCTGTTTTCAGCACTGGCCCCAATCACTCACCTTGCTGCCTGACTCACTTTACCATGTGATGTCAAAGCTGGGTTTTGGTATCTTTTGAGAATTCTCTGTTTATATATTTACCCATTTTTTAATTGAATAATTTGGGTCTTCTTAATATATAGTTTCTTGAATTCTTTATTTATCTTAAATATTAGCCTTCTATTGGATGTGGAGTTGGTGACATTTTTTCCCATTCTCTACCTTCCCATTTTGTCCTATTGATGGTGTCCTTTACCTTATAGAAGAAACTTTTCAGTTTCATGAGGTTACTTGTATTGATTGTTGTTCTTAGTGCCTTTGCTATTGGTGTTCTATTCAGGAATTTGTCTCCCCTGCAAATATATTCAAGGCTATTCCCCACTTTCTGTTCTATGAAGTTCATTGTGCCTAGTTTAATATTGAGATCTTTGACCTACTTGGACTTGAGTTTTATGCAGAGTAATAAATATGAATCTATTTGCATTCTTCTTATATGAAGATATCCAGTTAGACTAGTACCATTTGTTGAAGAAGACCTCTTGTTGATTTTTAACTTACTATTTTTTATTTATTATTATTTCTTTTGTGATGTTTTTCCATTGTATATTTCTGGCTTCTTTGTAGAAATATCAGGTGTACATAGGTGTATGGGTTTATATATGTCTTTGATTTGATCCCATTGTTAAATGTGTCTCTGTTTGTGCAAATGCCCTGTGGTTTTTATTGCTATAGCTCTATAGTACAGGTTTAAATCAGAGATGGTGATACATCTGGAAGTTCTTTTATTCTTCAGAATTGATTTCGCTATCCTGGGTTTTGTGTTTTTCTATATAAATTAAGTATTGTCCTTTCAAGGTCAGTGGAGAATTGGGTTGGAATTTTGATGGGGATTGCATTGAATCTATAGATTGCTTTTGTTGTGATAGCCATACATTGATCTTACTGATTCATGAGCGAGCACGAAGATCTTTCCATCTTCTAATATCTTCTTCAAGTTATTTCCAAAAAGTCTTAAAATTTATCGTACAAATATTTCACCTGGTTGGTTAGAATTACCCCTAATTACTTTATATTATTTGGGGCTATTGTGAACCGTTGTTTCCCTGATTTCCTTCTCTGTCCTTTTGTCATTGGTGAATAGGAGAGCTAAAGGTTTTTTTTGTTGTTATTAATCTTGTATTCAGCTACTTAGATGAAGGTGTATATCAACTGTGGGAGTTTCCTGCTAGCATTTTGGATGTTGCTTGTGTATATTATGATACCTGTGAGTGGTAATACTTAGACATCATTCTTTTCAATTTGCATCCCCTTGATCTATTTCAATTCTCTTGTTGCTCTAGTTAGAACTTTGAGTACTTTGTTGAATAAAACAAGTGGACATCCTAGTCTTGTTCCTGATTTAAGTGGAGCTGTTTTGAGTTTCTCTTCATTTAATTTGATAATGACTACAGGGTGTCTGTAAACTGTCATTATGTTTAGGTATGTTTCTCATATCCCTCCTTTCTCCAACACTTTTATGATTAAGAAATGTTGGATTTCATCAAAGACTTTTTCTTCACTTAAGAAGCTACTCAAGTTTTTTTTTTTTCTGATGTGTTGATGTATTGGAATACACTAACTGATTTTCATTTGTTGAGCCATCCTTTCATCTCTGGTGATGGATTAAGGTAGATGATCTATTTAGTTATGCTTGGTTCAGTTTGTGAGTATTTTAATATTTTGGCATCAATATTCAGAAGACAAATTGGTCTGTAATTCTTTTTGTTGACTCTTTGTGTGGTTTGGGTTTCAGGATGACTCTGGCCTCAAAAAATCAATTTCATAAAATGTTCCTTGTAATATGGAACAATTTGAAGAATATTAGCATTAGCTCTTTTTTGAAAGTCTAGTGGAATTCTGAGTGAAAATCATCTAGCTCTTGGCCTTTCCTTCTCCCCCATACTCCATGGGGAATTTGGGTGACTGCTTCTACCCCTTAAAGGGCTACAGTTCTATTTACATTGTTTACCTGGTCTTAATTTAACTTGGATAAGTTGTATCCATTGAGAAAATTATCCAGTTCTTCTAAATTTTTCAATTTGTGGAGTGCTTGTTTTAAAGTTTGATCTAACGATTCTTTGGATTTCCTCAGTTATGGTCCCCTTTTGTTTCTGGATTTGTTAATTTAGATATTCTCTCTTCATTCTTTAATTAGTTTGGATAGGGACTTTCTGTCTTGTTGATTAACTCAAAGAACTAACTCCTTACATTGACCCTTTGTATTATTTGATTTTGTTTCTATTTAATTGATTTCAATCGTTGGTTTGAGAAAACCTCTAGAACAAAAAGCATTAAGCAGGCCCAAAAGGAGTAAACATCAGGAAATAATCAAACCAAATTAAAAATTTATCTTTTATGCCTATGGTAGATGAAGTCGGACAAATTCCTAGACCACTGCCATGTTTGCCCTAGAATCCATCTGGGATTGACCTCTGCTTGGCCATTGAATGCTTGATGAATTGAAAGTTAAGAAGAAATATATTTTTATATTTACCTCTCTATGTACCTCATTGAATCACCAAACACATGACTGCACTTCCTCCTGATTTCCAGCACTGATAAAGGAGAAAAACTTGAAGCATTGGAAAAGAGAAAGCTAGATGGAGCTAAGAAAAAGAAGAAGTTACCCTCAGTTCAGGCAAGTTTAAAGCCAACCTGAGTAACATGAGGTGCTATCTAAAACCAGCAAACAAACAAACAAACAAACAAACAAAAAGATGGATTGATGGATAAATAGATGTTATAGCTACTAAAGCGATGGCTTAGTTGGTAAATTGCTTGCTCTGCAAGCATGAAAACCTGATTCTGATTACTAATACTCATATAAAAAAATCCAGGAAAGGCAGCATGCGCCTATAATCTCATTACTCAGGAAGCAGAGAATCCCTGAAGCTCACTAGTCAGCCAGCCTAACCAAATCAGTGAGCTCTAGGCTCACTGCAAAATTCTATCTCCAAAAGTAAGGTGGAGAAAAAGTAAGAAAGACACACAACACAAAGGAGAAAGCCTCAAAATTGTTCTATACTGTCTTCTTCCTGACCCTCAGCACAACGTGGCAAGCCTCTTTCTTCTCCTGCCTATGATATCTTCTCTACCATGATT
>NW_021620426.1:795988-801752 GCF_004785775.1 Grammomys surdaster | reverse complement strand
GCAAGCCTCTTTCTTCTCCTGCCTATGATATCTTCTCTACCATGATTGGATAGTCCAGAACTATAATACAAAATAAACAAGTTCATTAGGTAAAAGCGCTGGGCCCTAATTCTGATAACCTACCTGAATTTGATTCCTGAGACCCATATGGTAGAAGGAAAAGAACAACTTCCATAAGCTGTCTTCTCACCTCCTCATGTACACTATGGCATGTTTGCCCCCAAATACTCTCCAAATAAATAAGTAAATAGATAAATAAATAAATAAATAAATAAATAACTTAAATACATTTATTAATGGATAAAGAGGACAGTTTTTATACTTCACAACTCTTCATCATTTAGAGAAATAATTTTAAGATTAGAATATCTGTGCAATTTCAGCTTTTTCCTTTTTGTTTCTAAAAATATGCTATTGGATCTATGCCATGATTTATGTTTATACTCACCTTTGGCTGATGGTAATTGTTCTAATATTTATCTATTATAAATAAAGCCACTGTAATATTTGTTTATTACACAGTCTTTATGTTAATAATTATTTTCTTTAAGAGTAAGAATTTTAATTTTAGTAAAAAATATTGAACTTTAGGTCAAATGGTAAATTTATTTTTAACTTTAAAAGGAATTGTTACACTTTTCAAAGGCATTCCTACCAGTAGCTGACCCAGTTCTGTCATGGATATGACCTGGAAGTTCCACTAGTGTTTCAAGCTAAGTCCCTATAGAAAAAAAAAATCTTAATCATTAGAACATGTCTGATTGCAAAGAAGATAGAAATGCAGTCTGAATCTGGGATGAGAGGTTCTAACTGACAACACTGGTTTTTAATCAAAAATAAAAAAAGAGAGGGAAATGTGAATGGTTACCTTTCATTGAAATAGAAGAATTAAAACCAGATTCTAGATTCCGTGTGAATATTGGTGTCAGTAACTGATTCAACATGTTAAATTTGAAGTGGTGTTAGGGAATTGCTCACGACACCAATCTGGAGGTTAAGGAGGGAAGCAGAGTTGGAATTATAGATGTGTTAATGAATTATTAGCAGATAGGTAGCATTTAAAGTCATGGAATAAAATCTAATTGAAGAAATGAATGTAATAGCTGTTCTTCAATGTTTTAAGTACCTTAATATGAAATAAAAACTCCATTTACTCTCTTTCTACACTCTTGCAATATATTCAGATAATATGAGACTACATACCATAGCTGCAATAAAATAGATCTGAATTTTGAATTCTAAATACTTAAATATAAATTAAAATCTCTTTGTATGCACTGATGCATCCCCCAACCAATCTTGTCTAAAAGAAAACCTTAACATGTATCTTAAGATACTGTGTTTGGCCTTTATTTATTTAATTGCTTAAGTCTTGTCTTATATGATTTATGAAGTATATCCAATCATTTCTTAGGCTCAACTAAACAGATCTCCACTGACATTTACTTTGTTCATTTTAATTGAATTTATCACAATCTTGTTTGTTTTTTTAGGGTTATTACTTGGCTTCATTTTTCAGAAAGTATTAGGTTGATTTGATTTCTAAACTCCTGTTATTATATTGCCAAATATTAATGAATGTTTTCTTGGTATATTTGTGATTATTTCCAGTTAATGACTCAGTGAATTATTGATTCTAGAGTGAAATTTCAAAAATGAAAATCTAACGTGGCTTTCTGTATTTCACTAAAGAGGAAACTCAAGTAGATATATTAAATTATTTCCCATAATAGCACACCGAGTTAATGGAGAAGGTGGAAGTGAAATGCAATTATCTCACTTATGGTTTTATTGAACTATTGGATTACAGGTCACAAGCAATTATGAACATGACTCAAGAGCAAAGGGAGGAATATTCTTTTATCATGAAGAAAGCCAGCTACACCCTGGAGGACTTTGGAAAGTTGCTTATAAAATAATATTTATGGACCATTTTGGCTAAGTTTATGTAAATACAAATACAGAGATAGGTATAAAATATGTAAAAATACCTTCAATACAGGGAATGCATTACTGTAGTTCTCTTCCCATACCAATGTGTAATTCATCAGATCAATTTTTCCTTAAGCACCTTCTAATGGTCAACACTAAGCTCTTTTGACATGGCAGTGATTAGTAGCATAAATTTCAGGTGCATTAGATAAACACAGAATTGCCTTTCTCAACAGAAGTGAAATTCAATAGAAATCCATGTAGTGGAGGTATCCTATAACTTAACACATGAAAATGTTTCTCCACATTGACCTTTGAACTTTAGCCTTCATCCTTACACAGATAATCACTATGCACTATTTCTCACTGAAGCCTTTAAAAGTGTTTGATTCCAACTAGATACTGTTCAACAGTACTTAGTTTAAGTGTTACTTTGCTTCTGCTTAAATAGGGCACAGATGCAGTGTAGGATTTAATAATCCTTTCGAAGAGCATAGTTGTGCATTTTCTCCCAAATATGCAGCTTAAGGAGATTAAAGAGAACGTAATGACTGATTTGGAAAAGCTGCTCTTTGCCCTTTCAGCTCTCAAACTTTCAGCTCTGCCCTGTGTAAAAAAACTTGATCTTTTGATATTCCATTTCCATGGAGACAAAGGCTGATATATTCAAGTCCAGCACCATTGGATCCTAACAGGCATTGCAGAAAGCTCTCAGAAGTTCGATATATTACAAGGGAGCTAACTCCACACAGAGGTTTTCCTGCTTACATAGTCAGGCTAATCATGCTTCTGCTGTACTGCTGACTTAAAAGTATCTACATCAAGCATCCAGCCTGAAGGTTTTCTGACTTAGTCTGCTGACAATTTCTCGAACCTGCAAGTCTTATCAGCACTTATAAGTCGGAGAATGATGGGACCACAAAGATACTGACAAAACGCAGGAACCCAGCATAATAATTATCTAGTTTTTAATTGCATATTTCTCAGTCACCAAATATGGAAGAAATAGAATTAAGTTAAAATTTTCTCTCTTTTTCTGAAACATTGATCCTACAAGAAATGGCTAAAAATAGAGCTATGTGAAAAAGGGTAATTTCAGGAATACAAATATCACATATACTCTGTGATAGGAAATTAGAAGATGCACTTTTGGGGAAGAAGGAGAAAACAAAAAGAAGCTTATAGATGCGGTGAAAGAGGCAAATAAGGGAATTACGTGATTGAAGTATATTACATAGACATATGAAAATGCACAATTGTAGCACATTGTGCACAATACTTTTAATACTAATAATACACTAACAAAGCATTTACTAATTGAGGTTGTACCTTAGCTCATTTAATGATTATCTAGTGTACATTAAGTTCAGAATTTCATTTACAGAAACATATAAAGTCAGGTGTTATAATACTGGCCTCTAATATTCCCACTCAGAAGGCAGAAATACAAGGATGAGACATTGTGGTGAACCTCAGCTGTATTGTTGAAGGTCAGACTGAGATGAGAGATTCTGAATATAAGTGAAAAACAAACAAGGAGAGTAGAGATAGGAAGGAAAAAAGGAAGAGAGGGAGGAAGAGAGGACAGGGAGATGAAGGAAGGAAGAAAAGAAGAGATGGGGATATTATTTCATGTCTCAGTGATTACAGGAGAATCACAGCATCTTCGAAATGAAAGATACATTACAGGACTATTTTTCTAAACACCAGTTTTATTGGAGAGACTCGTCAAAACTCCGTTCTTCTGATCTTTGTTAGATTTACTGTGTAAGAATTTCTAAGAGGTTTTATATTAGTGCTCTATCACATTCCCATGCAGAGCATCGCTGAGGTAATATCATTTAATGCTAAGGAATGCCATGCTTCCAAAATGAAATATGTTCTATTATCAGTACTTCAGTCAGTAAACAGTAAGGAAGATAAGAATCCATACATAGGGTAGAAGCAAGTAGTATAATTGATAATATTATATTTATGTATTTACTTTCTTAGCTTTAAGAAAGAATCTCATTATGTAGGGCTTAGACGGCCTGAACTTGAGATGTAGACTAGGATGCCTCAGGATGACAAATGTCTACCTGTTCTTGCCTCCTGACTCCTGGTATTAAAGATGTTGATCACCACTTCTAGCTGGTGAGATTTATGACTATACCCACTAGTGCTTTGTTAACTCAAAGTATATTTATAAAACACTATTTAACAAATAAAAATGATCCAATTCCAGATAAAATTTTACCTTTAGCTTTGACCTGGTCTTATTTTAAACATGTTCTGTATCCATAAAGAAGAATCAAGGCTCTCTACACTTTACCATGGTCTTCTCTCCATATATATATATATATATATATATATATATATATACCCAAGTTTCCTGAAGACAGGTACCATGACTTATTCTACTTAGTGGCCATTTTTCCTGGGCATACACAGACCTTCTTTGCATTGCTCCCCCTATTGGAATGAACAAGATTAATTAGGGTCATGTCTTAAAAGGGCCAAACTGTCAACATGTAGCTCACCTCCTTGGGGTTCCACATTACTATTACTATTATTATTATTATTATTATTACTATAGCTTTATGTCCTAGAATAAAGTCACAAAGTCAAAGGACTGAAGGTCCTGATGCATCAACATTTTAATCTTTCTTTTGTCACATAATTGTAAAGTTTAGACATATGGGCCTTTTCTGAAGTCACTGAGGATATCCAGCTTGGGTAGACAGAGAAAAAGTTGTTCTATGTATTCATACTTTTCCTTTTATGTTAGTTCAATTCACTTTTTTGTCCTATATTCCAAGTTACATATTTAAAGGTCCTAATCCCAGAATTTGGAATGAATACAGGAACGCTTTTGAGCTGTTTAATTTTGAAAGATTGTCTAAACAGGTACACAAGGAAGCTACCATGTGGTCATTATAGCACCATGACGTTTTACTTTGATATTTTAATCCAAAGCTCAGCCAAGAAAAAATGTATAAAGTAACAACTTGCTTGTTTTGCATTTTGTTTCACTTAGGGTCACTTGAAAAAGAAGATCACTGCCCTAGTATGATTTCGTAGTACACCATTCCCTCCAAAAAAAATGCCTCCTTAATAAGACACATTCTGATTCGTTCAACACACTGTTGCTGATGAATCATTTCAGTTGTGTTGATCTTGGATTCATTCGCCCTCTGGTCTGTCTGCTTCCTCTCTCCTCTGCACTCTCTAGTAGTGAGTTAGTTTCTGTGGGATACTCTTGTTTGGTTTCTTGTCATCTGCTCCTTTTTTTCTCTTGGTGAATATACACATACAGTAGGAATGGAGTAGAAGTCCACCTGGTTATAAGTCTGAGTTTGGTTCAGGGCCACTGTAATGCACAGTTCTGGAGAGCAATACTCACTCTGAAGTATATTTAATAGAATAAGATACAATTGCTCAAAATGTAGCCCATGTAGCCACTATAAGTTTGTGATGCCAGAAGCATTAGTATACATAAAGGACCAAAAAAAAAAAACCTGTTTTGGTAATAATCTTATAGATTGAGTGGAATGAAGAAAAACACTAGATTAAAGTCAGAAAAGCTAGAACTACTACTTTATTATAGATGTAAAAGAGAAAAGAATTATAATGATAAAAGAACTTGGTACATTATAAATATTTAATTTTTATGACCAAGAGAAAGCAACTGGCAAAGTTTATATTTAAATATTTTAAAATTTATTTTGCATTTATTTATTTATTCATTCATTTATTTATTGTGCATTGCAATGTTTCTGTCTGTTTGTCTCTCTCTCTTTCTCTTCTCTCCCTCTCCCTCTCCCTCTCCCTCCCCCTCCCCCTCCCCCTCCCC
>NW_021620426.1:773745-795888 GCF_004785775.1 Grammomys surdaster | reverse complement strand
ACCATGGTTCCTACTTGTTTGCCTTCCCTTTCCCTCCCCCTCCCCCCCTCTCCCTCTCTCTCTCTCTCTCTCTCTCTCTGTATGTGTGCACATGCATGTCGTGTACATGTTTGGCTGTATACATGGCACGTTGGGCATGTGATAGTCTGAGGACAATTTTTAGAAGACAGTTACCTGCTTCTACTTTGTAGGCTTTAGAAATAAAAGTCAAATAAGTAGGAACCATGGTAAATGAATTCACCTGCTGAGCAAGTTCACCTGCTTCCCTATGAAGATTTTTAATCTTTTATTAATTTTTTGAGAATTTTGTACAATGTATTTCATCACTACACCCCATCCTCATACTTGTCTTCCCTTCCCCAATTACTCAACTTTTCTTTTATTTTTTTAAACTGTTAAGACAAATTTGCACTGCGTAAATATCGTTAGTTGTGTGGCCTTCTACTGAAGTGGATGATTTACCAGAACATTCTTAGGTACACTTGAATCTTACTCATCCAGCATCTAACAAACACAAAGATCTCCAAGGCTAAGGATGAAATTGTTAGATCCAACTCATTTCTCAATGCTGGGATTTAATATAACTTAGGCCTGGACTGGTCTTTTGCCTGCTATCACAACCACTATCCATCACTGTGCATACTTATATCTGCATCTGCCCTGCTGTGTCCAGAGACATTCCTTATAGTTATCCACTGGTACTGTCTCATAAACCATCTCTGCCACCTTTCTCACAATGATCCCTGACCCTTGGGAAAGGGTAGTATAATATATATGCCCCATTTAGACTTGAGCCATATAAAGTCTCTTATTGTCTATACTTTGAGAAAGTATGTGTCTCTGTGTTAATCAGTATCTACTGCAAATAGAAACTTCTCTGATTCAGGTCAAGAGATGCATGAATGTATAGACATAATGATACTATGATCATTTAGCAAAGTAATAGTAGATTCTTGCCCCCTCCCAGCCTCAGAGCCTATGACCTGTCAAACTGTAGGTTCTTGTCCTGATAACTTTACCAGGTATGTTTTTTTTCAAATCCAATCAGGACTCTAATCAAATCAGAGTGTGGCTGCTTGTTACCATGGTGATGAGGTCACTCTTGCACCCAAGGGCATGATTTACTCAATGAGTAATCATTATCGCTTGTAGGATATATATATATATATATATATATATATATATATGTAAGCCTAATGATTGCTTCTCTCCTCAAGAATTGTTCATTGCACCATCTAGCATTGTGAAGTTATTAGTAGGGATGAAGCCTCCATATCAGTACCAGCTTGACTTCTCCATGTTCTATATATCAAGTATATGATGTTTTCAGCAATGGAGTCTTAGAATCAACTTTTGTGGGGATAAACAAGAGTGGCAACTATTTGAAAGTCTAGGAAGTCACTGGCCAACAACTCCAAAAGAGGTAATCATTTATGCCACCGGGCTTTTTATTTGTTAACCAGTTATGTCAAGTAGGAGTCCATTATATTTGGCTCATTATAGGGTAACTGAATTTTTATTTTATATATGCATGTATGTATGTATGTATGTATGTATGTATAGTATTGTGTGTGTGGAGGTGTCCATAGAAGCCATAATAATGTGTCAGATCCTTTGGGGCTGGAATTATAGATAATCATGTGTAGCAAGTGCTTACCCACTGAGCCATCTTCCCCATAAACCCCCAATATATATTTTATTTATTTATTTATTTATTTATTTATTTAGAAATGTCGTTGTTTAATGGTAAAGCTCAGCACACTCCAGCACCAGGACTGGCATGGAGTCAAAGCAGCAGGGATGGCTGGGTGACCCCATGGAGCCTCACATGGCAAAGAGGATGAGGAAGGTGACCATCAAACAGAAGAGTCCCATGGCCTCAGACAGGGCAAAGCCCAGAATGGCATAGGAGAAGAGCTGCTGCTTGAGAGATGGGTTCCTGGCATATCCAATAGTCAAGCTACCAAACACTGTGCCAATGCCAGCCCCTGATCCAGCCACACCAACTGTGGTGGCCCCAGCACCAATGAACTTGGCTGCCATGTCGATGTCCCGGGAAATAATACTGGTCTGGAATTCCCGTCTGGCCACCTGGAGAGGAGAGCTGCTGCAGGAAGGCTGTTTAGATGGGGCCTCTGGTCTACTCAGGAGGGAGGCAGACACAGGCCTGATTAGACCCCTGGTACGGGAGCAGATCAGAACTGGAGAAATGAGCAGTGCCTTGGTGGTCTGCATTTTTCAATCTCCCAGCTTTAGCCCTTGGTCTCAGTGCTCAGCTCCCCCACCCACATCAGATATTTTAATTATAAAGATTACATTAACAAGTCTCTTGCTCTTTTATTCCAAAGGACAAGAGATATTGAATTTTGAAATACAACAAAATTAAATTACTTCCCTGACATTTTATTTAAATACTATGAAAAAGCAGAGAATATTTGTGTTTCTATTTTCAAAAGTGTGAGAGAGAAGCTTACTTGTCCTCTCCCCGTTTCCAGTACTTAAAGAAATTATCACCACAATGCTTTATCTTGTTAATATTGGAGACTGATGATCTGTAAGAAAGGCAAAGGCTCTTGCTCACATGGCAAGCACAGCATTGTTTGCACTTTCTTTTCCTTTCTAAATAAACTCCTCATGTTTCATTTATAAACATAAACAATTTCATGATTCATGATATGTTGATTAAGAATTCCTTTCTGTGGCATGTTAGTTTTCTTACCAGGTTTCCTTTGGATTTGTCAATAGTCACCAAATGAACACCTAAATTTTAATAAGGAAGCAGCACCTGGAACTAATGTTACCCAAACAGCTACTGAACTATGTGTTGATATCCCACGATGTTGTTCTAAACATAAAAATAGTCCTGAAATTTCTTAGTACATACAAACCTAAACACAGTTACTTTCCTACTTTGTGAAAAAATTGTCATGTATGTATTTCTTTACTTTAGCTTTCTTGAAACATTGTCTAGTATTATATAACAATATTTCACTCCCAAATGTAACTTGTCAAAATAGACTTGTGTTGACCAGCAGAAGGCATAGGGTTCAAAATTTCTCCATCTCCTCCCCAAAACATTGTTTGCACAGTAGCCAATAAATAAAAGAAAAAGTCAGGAGGGAGCCTTTTATGGTAAGAGAAATGCAGACGATGACAGAAGTTATAAGACTAAGAAAAAACAAATCATCCTTAGAATTTTCCTTTGAAACAGCATTGCCTTTCAAAAGGAAAAATGTCCTGCTGAGTCAGCAGCCTTTGAGAAGGGGTAAATTTTAGGTGATTTCTGAAATGCTAAACAAGCTCCCTGGCAAATATATAGAGCAGAGATAGATAGTCTAAATGGGCTTCTTTATCAAAATTAGCCTACTACACTCAGAATATCACAGATTGCACACAAGTAAAATCAAGTAGAGAGGATGGAGACAACAGTGGAGCACATCAATCCTGATAGTCTCCTGATAGTCAAGAGGAAAATGCATCGTCTGTAGTATTCCCACTTTTATTGGTCCTTTTTGTCTTGCTATGTGGAGAAAAATATGAATGAGCTCTAATTCTTGTTTAGTCATAGGACTGTTCAGTCAAGAAAGATGATAATGAGTCTCTACAATGGGAAATTGATTGCAGGCTCTCAAAAATCTTGCTTTACATATGGTTCAGAAATGTGGAGATGTGTCAGGATTTCTTAGTGGGATTTTTTTTTTCTTTTCGACACTTTATCTCATGAAAAGCAGATGATGACTAGTGAAATGCAAATATATTTTGTCTTGAAGTGTCGACCTACAACACACATAAAAAAGAATAAGATTTTCTGAAGAGCTCTATAATCTAGTCAGTAAATATAATTTCACTGCAGAAAAGAATCTTCAATAGCACCTTGAGTGATTGGTTACAAGATGACCATATTGGTAGCAGCTGAATGAGTGTGTTATTGTTTACCAATTGTGTTTACTTATCTTATCTACAGATAGAATCATGCATACTCTCTGCTACATGCTGAAGTCTTGTTGATTTTTAACTTTTGATAATAGTTGTGTGTGTAGTTTATGTTAAGACACGATGAAATATACTATTTATATATGGTTTTGCTTCATGACATACTTAATTGAATTAGGTGATGGTAGCAATAGGTCAGGTCTAAAAATCTTAAATAACTTTTGATAGGAAACCTGATAAACACCTTTCATCAAGTAATCTGAAGGCAGAAAGTCATGTGGTTGAAGAAATGCCATTGAATCCACTTTCAGGCACCTTTGCAATATCTGAAAGGAATTGTTGGGAATCTCAAGCGAACAATAGAATTTGTAGTGTAAGAGTCCAGAAACAGGACATGCTATGTATGGTTATGATGGTTGAAATCACAGTAATGTTTGAAGAGATCTATCATATAATAAAGAAAAACTATATAGAGAGAGAAATAGATGTGACTCTAACATCACAGAAGACTGTAGAAGACAATACTGCAACAGAGACCAAAAATGATATGTGCGGAAATGGCATGGTATTCAGAAAAGCGCATTATACCAACCAATGAGAAATAGGAATTTTAAAAAACAGCATTACTTCCAAGCAAGCTAAGGAATACAGAGATGCTCACCAGATGCAATAAGGCTTCTAGTGAATAAAATTTGCTCCCAAATTCAAGAATTAGGATGAGAATCTTACTGTTAATTTGAAAACTGAAAAAAAAAAGAGATACTGTGGAAGAAAAATCAGTGTATTCTTACAGATTGCTTTACTTTAAACTAAATTGATGCTCTTGACCTGACATCCGTCATTACATAAGGTTTTCCCAGTACAGTGGTGTCACTCACTATCTAAAAGCCTGACACTTAAGTTGTGAGAAGAATGCAGCAGGTACTTAAGCAACCAATGTATTCATGTTCTTCCCAGAGGGTTATTACCGCTTCTTCTGAATTATTTTAATACAATGTATCTAACATCTAAGAGATACTTAGCTTTTAGCCACATATTTTTTGAGCAGCCCTGTCTGTGTGCATGCTCTAAATGAAATGATGAACATAATCTACTCCAGGTTTTCATAGCAATCAGTGAGCAGGTTTGGTCTCCCTTTCATCAAAGCTTACAATTAGTTCCAAGGAACTCATGACATTGGAAGTTGTATAAACTGATGAAAGTGGTTGAGAAATCTAAATCAGGCATGTAAATAAAAAGTCCCCTATTAGAACAATCTTGGCTTAACTACCATGGATAAATCCAGGAGAAAATTTCATAGGTCATATCTCATGGTAACTGGTAAATATTCTCATTTCTCTGTAATGTGTTTGAAATTCAGGAGAGGAAGAGGCACCAGGCAAAAGCTCAGTAATTGACACCTCTGTGAGAAAAGAAGTGGAAACCTTACAACCTAGAAACTTTCATTTGTAGAAATTGGCAGTTGAAAAAATAGCAAGTTAATTTTTAAAACAGCATCTTTCTCTTAGTATGTCTGAATGGCCTGCTTGCCTACAGATCCTGGGATGAGATAAAGAGCAGCTACTTGAATTCTAGCTCTGCCAAAGTCATCCCATTTCTTTCCCCCACCTTCAACAACTCCTCTCACACATGAACACAAAGCAGTCAGTGCTCATTTGGTCTGCTGGGTGGCGCCAGATCATCACGTAAGTGAAAGATCCCTGAAGCAGGAATCATTTCCAAAGTTTGAAGTGTGTGGCTGCACACACAGATCACACACACATACACACACACACACACACATACACACACACAAACCCTGAAGAGTCATGTTTATTACCCTTGTTATATATTTTAAGTTTCTCTAACAACCAGGTAAAGATGATAGGAACAACAACAACAACAAAATTGGTTGAAGAAATATTTCAGATATAAGTACACTGAAGATTTTTTCTTTTATTAATGCTAAAATATTTTACATACAGAGAGGCCTCAAAATAATGCCTAAATCTATGTTGTTGTTGTTGTTGTCATTGTTGTTGCTGTTGTTGTTATTGCTATTGTTGTTGAAGTGGTGGTGGTGGTTTTCCAGTTGAAGAGGTAAAGTTAAGCACAATACTGATTGCAAAAACTGTATATAAGCCTCTTGCTGAATGGGCACAGCAGAAGTGGCTGCCACTAGGCTCTGCCTGTCCCAGTCTGAGGGCTGCATTGATATTTATGTACCACATTGCCAAGGAGGGCTTTTCAGATGTCTGTGGTCTGAGGTCTGCCTGTTGATGTTGGTAGGCTGTGCTGCTGCTGAGGGTTGTGTCTGGGCCCGTAGTCCCACTGCAGCCAGAGTCTGTGTTGAGGTCCCTGTGTTACTACCAAAGTCCATGTGGACATCTTTGGTCTGAATTACCACTGAAACCATGTCGGCCTCCACGGACTCTGCTAACACTGCATACTGACCTGAGTGGAACTGTGCTGCCACATGAGATCATGTTGATATCCATGGACCTGACTGCCTCTGAGGGCCTTGTCTGGGGACCATGGCCCTACTTCCAGTTAGAAGCTTTGTTTGTAGTCTGTGTTGTCTTTAGAAGCTACTATAAACAGGCAGCTTTTGTGGAAATTTATCAGCCTCAGTAGTCATAGACCTTGTAAATAGGTAGCCTTGGCAGATATTACCAACTTAGATAAGGACAAGAGAATCATAAGCAGAGTCATAGTAACCTGTCCCCTGAACCTTCACCCAGATGATATCCTGTTCTGAAAGATATCTGTACTCCCCCTAAACACCCACTCTCCAGTGTCATCCCCTTCCCCATGCCCTGCCTTTTTGTGTTCATAACCACTGTGTGAATAAGTAAAAATTACAATTTGATTTAAAAATAAATAAATTAAAAATAAGTAAATCACCAAAAAAAAAAAAAGAAAAAAAAAGAAAAGAAACTGGAGAACTGTGATCTGTGATCTGCTGACTGAAGAAGACGTCTACTGCTTCTGTAATACAGATGTCTACAGACTCACAGTTAAGAGTGAGGGACATGGAAGGTTTCTGTTACAACCCCCAAATCTCCTATCTCTTCTGTCTCTAAAGAAACTAACAGCCTAAACAGGAAGTCACTGAAGAGAACCCTTAAGAACTGTTATGGGGATCCTCGAATGTGACTCTCCACAGTTGATGGCAGGGTTGTGAGAAGGGAAGGACTCAGTTCTATTTAAAAGGAAGACCACTAAGAGTTTGACCATGCTCCACTGAGTATGTAGATGACATAAATTGTACTTTTTTATTCTTATTTTCCCTGTGTGTGTGTGTGTGTGTGTGTGTGTGTGTGTGTGTAGCAAACTAGTCACAAGGGTGAGGCAGGGGCAGCAGATAAAAAAGGATGTGAGAAATGAATGGATTAGAGTTCATGATGTGAAATTTTCAAAGAATTAACAAACCACTTGGGTTAGGGAAAAAAAGCTACATAAAATATTATACCTACAGATGTAGTCAGTGCTGAGCTGGTCTTGCACTGTTCTACCACTAGCTTGTTTCAGGACCTCTGTTGTATCCCTAGGCAATTTTCTCCAGTGTCTCCAAGTCTACCTTTGGCCATGGCATTGTTCTCTGAGGTTATCCTAGGCAACTATAGATGCTCTCTCTATCCAACTCAAAAGGAGGCACACCAATCCTACAGAGAACCGATCTGCCCTTTTCCCATGGAAACCATCTTCCTTCTTGATCCTATAACTGCAGCATCATATTGGAGCAACTACTCTTTTGTTGACAGAGCTGTGCAGAAAATCTTAATGTTCTGAGTGAATCTGGGAAGGACCATTCTGTTGTTTATTCAAATCTATTATGGTATTCTCCCAAAATAACAGAGCTCACAGGTTATGAGATTACCCAGAGAATAGCTACATTTTTCAGACTTCTTTGCACTTATTTCTGCTCTGTAACTTAGTTGTCTTCAAGAAAATGTATGTGAAAGTGAAAAGTGTAAAATCTGCCTCATTAGTTTTGTAAGAAGATTGCTAGCCCTTATCCTTTTTGATCATGCAAGTAAAGACATTTCCCAAGGAATCACAAATTGTATTAAGCTACTGTATTTGAGATCTACTTTAAAGAGTAGCAGCTTATTCTTTACCTAACTAGTACTGACATTAATAGACCATTGAATTCCATTTCCTTTATTTGAATTTTTAACATAGTCAGCATGGAGCTCTAGTTGCTTAATGACCAGGAACAACTCTTGTATAAGAATTTCTACTCTATGACAAGTCAGCTACATCTGCAGGTCTCACAACACTTTGTAGTCAAACACATTGTCTTTCCACTTCCAACAGAGGAAAGCTTTAGTACAAGGCCAGCTGTACAGTTGCTGTTTAAAACAGGAACAGAAAATGCTTGCAACTTCTAAAACTAGGGCATATTGGTAAACTCCTTTACCTACAGAAGGTTAGCTATGGAAGTGGTAAGATTTATAACAAGGAGTTACATAGAACATCAAGCTTGAAAACAGAGCACATTGCAAATGCTTAGCTTGATTTTTCACATTTTGACCTGCCAGAAAATATGGCTGTTCATTAGATCAGCAGTGAATAATGTTGACATTATTAATGTACTAACATCTGTTTTAATATTAGATCTCATAAAGTAGCATGAATAAGGAAATGTTTTAAGACTTATTGCAAAACAAAGAGAGTGACCACTCTGGAAGTATTCCATCAGATGAAGAATGATAAGAAATTCAGTTTTATTATCCTGTTGACACCCACAGATCTTCCTGTTGCAATAAAAGAAGCTGTGTCTGTGCAAGTTAGAGAACACACACACATACACAAGGAAACAAACAAACAAATATTGATCTCTAATTGAAGGATCATCATTCTCTGAAGCGAATTGCTTGAGAGAATTCTCTACTATGTTTTATTCACAAAAATTTCAGCTACCGTTGTAGGTATGCCCTGCTAGTTCTAGGTACCCCAATGTAAGAAGGCTCAAAGGTACTTTTCCTATCTCAGTTTAGCAAGAAAAGAAAAAAAAATGACTAAAGAAATAAACATTCCAACCTATATCTGTTTAACTTAATGTGTTCTCCAGAAATACGAAGGGCACCTTCATAGTACTACTTGGTACATCTTCATTAATAAATCATGGTCCAGCAAATAGAAAGTGTCTATCAGGACTCTAGGTAAGGCTTAGAGAACAGAATCCTGGAATAGATGCATTTCATTTGCTGTTCCCCAGGCCTTATAGTGAAGCATGTCTCCTTTAATCTCTTTTAAAAGGTATTTGTTAAATTCACATTCCCTAGTTCTTGAAAATCAAATGAGACAGGGTTAAATGTAGGTGTACACTTGTGAGAGGCATAAACAAGCTTCTTTGTCTGTTTTCATTCTAGTTTAAGCCATCTGGTTGTAAGCTAAAGAATTTTCTTTTATCACTATTTCAACAGCCTCACCTACAAAACAATCTTATCTAGAGTTGAGATAAGCTATTGCATTTTAATAAAGCAGTTGCATTTTTCTTGACACTCCTATGAATCTAAAATGTTGACTTATTATATTTGAAGGTCACTGGGCAAGAGTGCAAATGAAGGCTCATATGTCATGTATAAGTCCTTAAAATGTATAATATATACCATAAGTTCAAAGGGAGTAATGGTCACTCATTTTCTAAATAAGTGAACTTTCAAAACAGCTGGTAAGTGTGGCTCTATGAGAATTCTTTGCATTCACTGAATTTCTTCAACAATGTAGAAGCTTTAAAAGAAGCAGCTCTTAGTCCCCACAAGGGCACACTCTTGTCTTTTACTCTTGCCTCTCTGATCTACACTGTTGTCTCTAGTGGCATGTCCATCTAACTTCCAAGTCCAAACTCCATCTGTGTCCTTATAAGCACATGGCTTCATGATCCTTTCTTTGAATCTTGAAGTATATTCTTCAGTAGAAAACACACAATGGCAATGAGTTTCAGAAAGCACACTAAGCAAGTGTTGAAGGTGGTGTGGGGCTCTTTGCACATATCTAAAACATAATTATAAAAACAGATTAGGTAGGCTTATATTTTTCAAAACCTACAATAATACATGTACTTCAATGCTTTAACCTCCTTTCTAGCCTACCACCCACCAGAGGTAGTAGAAAGGAAAAGTTAATAAGCCAAAGGAGAATGTGGACCTGTGTAGAAATAGTTCTTTCAGTTGAATCCAGTCTCTGTTTTCAGGATATCAGTTGTTAGACTTGGTTGCACAGCTTAGAACAGACAATACCAGACCAAACGGTTCCGGGGGGGGGGGGGAGATTATTCACGGCAAAGGGCAAAGGTGGGGGAAGAGAGATAGAAGAAGATGGCAGAGAAAAGAGAGCAAGGTCAGGGAGTTCTGCCAGGTGAATTCTGGGAGTGTATGGTGGTTGCCTTGGCAACGATGTAGGGTCACCTAGGTCACCTAATGTGATGTCACTGAGTTCGGGCCTGATACCAACATACCTCCGTTTTTCTTATTATAAAGAGAAGAAAAAAGGGAAGGGGAAGCCGATGGTGAAAGGGGAGTCGGGGCGCCATGTCTCTTAAACTACTTCCTGCTGTGTAGTTGCATAGTCTGTTGTGGGGAGCAGCTGGCCTTCACCATTGGGGTCCACTCTGTAGATGTGTGTATCAAGTTCCTCTGTGGACAGCAGCTGGTAATCCTGTAACAGGAACTGATTAATAAAGTGGTTAGAAATAACACCGGGAGGATGAATAAAAAGGGTGTTACAAGAGAGTATCTGATTTTATATGGATTTTAAATTCTCAGAACTGGAGATCTCACATTCCCTAAAAATGGCATTCTTCTTGGAGGAACTGGTGAAGACCATCTTCTTTAGCTGTCAGGACATCTGGTCCCTGTAAGTTCTGAAGCACCATAGCTGGAATCCCCATGAGTCTTGTATGTAGAAACAAGTGTCTTGTGGTGTTGGTAGAAGAAATGGTTGGTCCATGAACCTAGCATGTGTATCTGACAAGACCAATATGGGCAGTCCCCATAATTGTCTGGCCAGTTTCTACAATAATCTTTTATCTGGACAAAGAGAAAGCAAGTATAGAGAACAGATACAGGGATGATGGCAATTTGGATTGGTTCTTGGCATCTGGCTATGGAGCATTTTACTGACCCTGTTTGGAAAGACTGTTATCTGTGGGTGTCTCTTGTACTTCGAACCTCCAGATGCAAGGACTGACCTGGATAGAAACAAACAGCAGGGGGAGGATGAGAAACCCCTGTCTAGTCCAGTGAGGTTGAGCTTGGCTGCCAGAGTGGAGTCTCATTTTCTGGGATTGAGGACAAGGTGGGTGATTTTGATGTCCTCTGGAGCTTAATAGGATACAGTCCTGTTAGGGTTGATGTGTATGAAGAAGAGTTGATTTTAGGTGGAGGGATGAAAGGCTTGCGGTGAGACAAGTGGACCCATTGAGGGAGTCCTTCAAGTTTAACAGCTGTAGGGGTCACAAGAATTACCTTAAAAGTGCCCTGCTATTTGGGGGAGAGGGGTGTGGGCCGATGATCTGGAGGGGAGAGAAGGACTTGGTCTCCAATGTTGACAGGCAGTGGACATGAGACAGTGTATGGTTGAGGTCGATGGTGGCCAGAAAAGTTCCACAAGAGAGAACAGAGGTGGCAAAGTAATGGGGTTAGCAGATGGTCTGAGAAGAGAGAGCATTTAGGTGAAAGACCAGGAGTTAGAACTAGATGTCTATACATGAGTTCAAAGGGTGAGATGAGAAGAGGCCACTTGGGGAGAGCTAGTAGCCTGGTAGAGTCCAGTAACTGGATGACAACAGGAGAATGATGTTTAGCAACAGAGGGGTTCTGGACTTCCCTAACTTGGGGGTCCACCTGAGAAGCTGGTAAGGGAAGTAACATGTTACTGTTAGTAGGTTGACTGGCTAAAAGGAGGAGCAGAGGAACTGCTGGTGAGCTTGGGCTTAAGTGAATTGGTGGAGCAAAGAAAATAGAAGCTCCTAACTTAGCTAAAATATCTCCTCCCAATAAGGGGACAGGACATGTTGGCACTACCAAAAAGGAATGGGTGAGAGGTACACCCCTAAAAATGCAACTAAGTGGGGGGGTCTGATGAGGAAGGTAAGGTTGTCCTCCTACCCTGACAATAGGAAAACTTGAAGGTTAGGTGGGTCCCCAAAACTCTATCAGGACCGATAAGTGGCCTCAGTGTCCAAGAGGAAGGAGATGGGTCTTGCACATACCATAATATCTACTCAGGGCCCCCTGCTAGTGATAGACGGGGTCGGGTTGAGAGAGCTCGGGCTCCGTCAATCCTCCATAGCCAAGCCTAGAAGGTCAGCTGAAGGGTTTTGCTGGGAGAGATGTCCCTCTGTTTCTGAGCAACATGAGGGCAATTGACAGCCCAATGTCCCTTCTGATGTCACCTAGGACATGGTCCCCTTGGCTTGCTGGGGTTGGGGCAAGCCTTCGCCCAATGACCATGTTGACCACATTTATAGCAAGGGCCAGGTGGTCCCTGAGCCGTCAAAGACCAGGAGTCTGGGGTAGTGGCTGAGGCTGGTCGGATAGCCTTTGCCAGCATGCGGTATTTCTGTTTTCGGGCTTTCTCATCCCTCTCATGGTACACCTTGAAGGCCAGAGCCAAGACTTCTGCCTGTGGAGTTAGGAGTCCCCTCTCCAATTGCCTAAGTTTAGCTTTTATGTCGGAGTAGCTCTGGGAAAAAAAGTAGGTCATCAGGAGTTGCTTGCCCTCTGGGTTTTCAGGGTCCAAATTAGTATAGTGCAATAAAGCCTTTGTAAGGTATTCTAAAAACTGAGACAGGTTTTCCTGTTTGTCCTGGACAACCTCTTAGAGTTTCTCAAAGTTTACTGGCTTTAACGCTGCCTTTCTTAGGCCTGCCAAAAGACATGTTATAAATCTGTCTCTGTCTAAGATACCACCTGAGGAATTATAATTCCATCAAGGATCTGCCTCTTCCCAAACTTGCCTGGGTTCATCAGGAAGCAAATTGTTAGTGAGAATCATATGAACATCATGGAAAGTCAAGCTGTAGGATTCGGTGATGTACTGGAACTCTTTGATGAAGGCAGAGGAGTTAGAGGTATGAGAGCCCAGCCTGCTCTCTATTTGAGAAACTTCACTCAGTGAGAAAGGGACATGTACTCTGACTAGACCATCAACGCCAGCCACTTTCCTTAGAGTAAGAACAGATGCTGGTTTAGGTGTCCTTGGAGGATAAGGAATTGGAGGTTTGGCCATGGCCTTAAAAGTCGTGATAGGAGGAGTAAAGGTTGGTGCCAACACAGGCTGATTACTATGACTTGCAGCTGGCACAGAAGAAGGGGAGGAGTCTGGGGAGGTATCCTGGTGAGAAGAAGAAACCAAGGCAGCAGTTTGGGTGTTTGGAGGCTTGAAAACAGGTCTGCAACGGAGAGGAGGAGGTTCATCAGCTGAATCTAAGGGTGTGGGGTCATCTAATGGGGTTTGAGTAGGTTTCATGGCTAAGAGAACCTGGGGTAGGGAACAGGCAGAACACACAAAAGGATTAGAGCGAAGGTAGATAAATGCCTGAATATAGGTAATTTCTTTCCATTTAGCAGACTGCTGACAGTATGTGTTAAAACCCTTTAAAATGATTGGGTCTAGCATGCCATGAAGTGGCCATTTTAGTCCATTACCTAGAGGGTACCGAATCCAGACCTTATTGCAGAGGTGTATCAATTTGGAAGGCCTCAAATCAGGTGTTAATTTTAGAAATTTGAGGTTTTTCAGGAGACAACCCAGTGGGGTGTCTGTGGGTGCAGTCGAAGACAATTGGGTGATGGGGGTTGTTATCGGAGCTATTTGTATCGGTATCCTGAAACAAAAGCCTGAAATGAAATCAGGCAAAGAGCCTATATATCAGGTTGTCACGAGAATATCTAGAGGCCTCAGCTGTGGTGGAACTCTAGTGTTTCGCCAGAAAGTAGCCCAACCTAGTACTAGGATTTCCAACTGCTGCAAGAGCTTGAGGAGAGCTGTGAACTACTTTTGAGGGGAGTAGTCACCCAATGGCCAATGTCCTAAGTCATAGATCAGCTAGAGGCCAGTCATATGGACTGGGGCAATGAAAAACCAACCACTTAGCCCAAGGAAGACTGGCCAGGATCGCTCCTGCCAATTGGAAGCTCCTTACCAATTAATACGCCAGTGTGCATTTGCGGGCTTTTACAGTCTGGTATCAGGAAAGTTGGAACCATGAGGTCTGTGTGGGCCCATTTGGCTGTCCAGCTCATGTGGCAGAGCACCATGTGGGGGCCACAGCTGCACAGCTCATGTGGTGGAAGTTTTGTGACCCTCGCAGCAACGAATGGAGTTGTAGCAGTGGTGGAAATTTATGCGGTTGGTGACGGAAGAGGTGGTTGCGGTAGTGGCAGTAATGGCAGACCACATTGTTTCAGTCCTGTACAGGGTCACAGCAGCCAGCAGCTGGCGGGAGCTGCCTCAGTACCCGAAGTATTCGGTCTCTGCCCATGCACCAGTGTTATACTTCAGAGCGCAGTTTAAAAATAGACCACTCCAGACCAAACGGTTCCACGAGGGGAGGGGGTTTATTCAGGCAAAGGGCAAAGGTGGGGGAAGAGAGATAGAGGAAGATGGCGGAGAGAAGAGAGCAAGGTCAGGGATTTCTGCCTATTTATATGGTGCCTTTTCCCAGGTAAAGTTGAGGTAGCCAGGTTGATTCTGGGAGTGTATGGCGGTTGCCTTGGCAACAATGTAGGGTCACCTCAGTCGCCTAAATGTGATGTCACTGAGTTCAGGCCTGATACCAAAATCAGTAGTTCAGTTTACATGAATTAATAGTGGTAGCTTGGTTCACTCAAAAACACCATTCATGAATCAGCAATGGCAGTTTGGCCCAGAAGAAACCATAAGGCTCTGCTAATGGGTCTGAGGCTGATTAAGTGGCAAGAAGCTGCTGAAATACCACCAGAATTTATTTGGTGTGTTTCTTTCTACAAAATCACAACAAATGATGATCAGCAAAAAATAGCAAAGCAAACCAATACCACACAGCATCGACCACTGTCTGTTAGGTTATATTTATACATTTTCCAAATATTATGTGTTCTCTCAAGGGTCCACTCTAGTAAAATATCACATGCTCTTTTTCTAGATTGCTTCTAGGAAAAAAAAAAAAAACCAAACATGTCTGTTCTGAGCAAAATATCCTCCCATGTGTCTGCTTCAGCAAAACTATCCTCTCATAAAACAGTTTCGAGAAAAACATCACATGACACAACTTAGTCTCCAAAGAAACCAGAAACAAACACTTCTGGATTATTCATGTTCAAGAGGGATAAGGATAAGCTACTTAATTATGCATGCTTTCAGCTTTTGGGAAAAACTTGGCCAAACAAGGCCCAAAGGTTTGTAATACGCTACCGCTACCAAACTCTCTTGCATTCCCAGGGATCTATACAATTTTCACATGGATTATTTATAAAATTCTACTTTGGCAATGTATGCTATGTTGACATAGCTAAAATATGTCTGATTAAGATCTATCTGAAGAGTAAAGTACACGAATGATTCTCTCCTTTCAATCAAGTTATTTAAACAGAAACAGGTGCTCACAAATACTATAAAATACCAGCACACCTCAATTTGACTTTTAATCCTAATCCTTACAAACTAAAGATGGAAAAATGAATGTATGGTAAAAAAAATCACAACTTAAGAATGATGTTTTCTCAGCATTCTTTAGAGAGGACTTAAGGCTGGCAAATCCCATTTCTCCCAATAGAAGTCCATATTTTGGGGTAGGAAGGCCTTTGTTTGATGTCAAACCAAATGATACACATTCCCTTCTTGAAGTCTGTTAGTGAGGAATGCCATTTAGGCCTCTCTCCTAGGGGTGAAATAGCATTTAAGAAACAAGGCTTTAAATTTTAGGCTAGAACAAGGAAGTAGGCTTCAGATATGAAAATGACTTTGGGCTAGGACAGGTAAGTTGGCTCAGATAATTTTGGCCATCCTGATTAGCCGTTTGAAACAGTGATCACAGAAGTGTTCACAGAATTTTGTTTATTGCCTTGCTTGTTTGTTGACAATTTGTGTTTATTATCTTGCTTGTTCCTTGACTATTTGCATCTATTGCATTGCTAGTCCCTCAACCTAGAACTGACCTGAATATTTGCATGTAATTCAAATGGTATAAAAGCAAAAAGTAGGAGGAGGGAGGGGATGGGGATTCTAGGGAGGAGAAATGGGAAAAGGGATGCCATCTGAAATGTAAATAAATAAAATATCTAATAAAAATTATTAAAAACAAAGAAACAGGGCTGTAACATGTTTTCCTATGCTAGTGTATCTGTAGATTGTATGTATCTACTGCATGCATAAACACTTCTACAATTGTTCTGAGAAATTGTTTCAGCCTACATTTATATGCTAGTTTGAATTAATTTAGCGAGAATATGGTGTCCAAAGGGGACATTTCTGTCATAATCATTTCAATGCAGCAATTGCTTAGAAGACTCAATAATTCATAAGAAAAAATTATTTAGACTTTTATAAAGGAAATTTGTTACCTACAATGATATATAAAAGATATTTATTGCAGTTTCTAAAGCTAAGGTAATTAGATGATAAAATCTGGGCTGAGACCTATTAGGATAAATAACTTACTCAATAACAGCTATTTTGGAGATATATTTATAAATGTCATTTCTGTGCAATAGCCATGTTTACACAGCTCTAAAACCACTTTTCTGAAAACTAACATGATCTATAGCATCTGTTGTGTTGTACTATTAAACTGGGCAGATATAAATAAATGTCTACTCATTCCAAATAGGTAGCTAACAACAGATCAATGTACAGATAGCACAAAATTCCAAACTAGCGAGCCCAGTAAGTTTTATCGTTGTAACTTATGGAATACAGTTAAGAGGTTACTTACAGGAGCAGAAATAAAGCACTCCTCAGCATGAGTAACTAGTCACAAAAGCTTGACACCTGGAGCTCATTGTACAACTTGCAGGCAGCTGAAAAAGCTGGAGAATATACTTTCCCGACAGGTCTGTTGGTTCAAGCCTATCCTAGGCAACTTAAGTGAGTTGTTTCTTCTAAGCTGCTTGGCTTGTATCTGCTTCCTCCGTTATGCTTTTCCAAGCATCTTAGCTTGTCTGAGGGTGACTTAGTAGTCACTATTTTTTGAGATATAGAGGCTAAGTGAATCCTGTCTGTTTCAGCGACTTCCTGAGCTAATTTGAGTTGTTTGTTTCCTGTCTTAAGGTGCTTGTTTGCTGAATTTCAACTCCTTTCCTCTAGAACACCCCTGAAAACATCCTGTCCTAAAGTATGCTGCTGTTTCACTTTCCTTTAATATCCTGTGTCTTAAGAAATTTCCCTCTGATATGAAAGGTTCTAATCCCAGAGGAAATTGCCACACAACACCGCATTAATGCCTCCAAATCCTCTAGAAAATAGCTAATGTAAACAAAGGTGAACATATATCCCAAGGTAGACCAGTCAAATTATTTCAGTCCTTTGGAGCTGGCATTGAAAGATGCTGGCCATTTTCTGCCATTGGCTTGTATAATGGGATCTTACATAGTTTCTACCAAGTGATTATATATGTGAAGCAGCTGCAAAGGCTATCTTCAAAAACAAATCAATTTTATCAAGACCCCTCAAAATTAGAGAAAAAATCCATAGTATTTTGCAAAGAAAGATGATATTTAACAATTTTCTGCATACTCATTGTGTTGCTTATCTCTGGAGGTGGTATCTGCAGAAGCTGTGTACTTTCTTCTTTGTCAACACATTTCTCTGTATACTCAAATTCCTTTTTCTTGTATAACATGGATAAGTTTTTCATGGGCAAAAACCTTGAATAAACATTGATGAATTTCTAGTTTACCCTATAAAGGCCTCTATAAACACCGAGGAAATCAAATAATGTTTCCCCTTCCTTGAACAAATTATCCCTAAAACAAACTCTATGTTAATGTGTACCCTTAGTGAAAAGAACATTTAGAAAACTTGTTCATTGAATCTCTGAGACCTTCCCTATGGCTATATTTTAGTTGTTCCTATCTGTCCTGTAGTCACATACAAACATTTTATTAATATTCTGCTTTCTTCTCAGGCATAAGAAATCATGGGCTGTTGCTACAGAACTTGAAACAATTACCTACAGTATAGAGCTGTGCTTTGTCTCTTCTCAAGTATCAGATACTCCTGCTCTTGCAAATTGTAACTTCCATTATTTTCTTTACACTTTCTATATATCTTAAAATAATGTTTGTCTTATGTCATTGAAGCTTATATAAACATAGGAAACAGTTGTGCAAGGTTTTTGTTTTGTGGCCTATTTCTATACTTAAAAGTCTGTCTTTTTCTGCCTTTATAAAACTGATATAATCCAGAAATATTAAACATGATATTTCTATTAATAGCAAAATTTCTAAAGAACTGCTGAAACTATAAGCCTGCTCCAATTAAAAGTTGCCTCGGTCATGGTGTCTCTTCACAGCAATGGATACCATAATGAAGATAGTAATTCAGACTCTGGAAGACAAACATGGTATGTACTCAGCTTCATCTAAGGATCCACAGACCTAGAGAGGCTAAGTAAGAAAAAGGGCTCAAGGAGGGGTCGGGAGGAATGGTATGGGTATGGATCACCTTTGGAAGGGGAAATAGAATAGATTATGTGTGTGGACTAGGGGTGTATGAGGATGGAAAGAGGAGATATCAGGTAAGGACATGGAGGAAGAGAGTCCCAGGAGAATCAACTGGAATTGGGAAGCATTGCATTTCAGGTATTATCTGAAAACCAAGTATAATAGAAATTCCCTGAAATCTGTAAGGGTGCCCATAATGAAGATTTCTAGTAATGGAGGGATATGTAGACTGAACCAGCCATCTTCTGTAACCAGGGCAATACTTCCAGTGAAGGAAGTGGGACAACAACTGAGCCAAAAATCTTCAACCTACAATTTGTCCTACCTTCAAGATATGCTGGGGTAAAGGTGGCACATAAATTGTGGAAGTGACCAACCAATGACTGGTATAATTTGAGACCCATGCCACAACATGGAGGCCATGCCCTGACATTCACTACCTTCACTACCTGGCAGGCCAGGAATCAGAGACTGGAAATCCCAAGACCTGGGATAAAATAAAAAAACCAATTGGAATAGGAAAAAAAGTCAATGAAATGAGTCCTAATGATATTCTGTTTATATTCATAGACCAGATTCTTTACCAATCATTATCAGAGAGGCTTCATCCAGAAACTTATGGGAACAGATGCAGAGTTACACAGCCAAACATTAGGCAGAGCTCAGGGAACTCTAAAAGATGGGGAGGAAGATTGCAGGACCCATTGTGGTCAAGGACACCACAAGAAAAGAACCTACAGAATCAACTAAACAGGGCTTAAAGGGGCTCACAGAGACTGAACTGACAATCAAGCAGTGAGTATGTGACTGACCTAGGTCTTCTGCATATGTATTATGGTTACATAGTTTTTCTTTTGAGATACCTAACAGTAAGAATAAGGGTATCTCTGGCACTTTGAACTGCTCTTAAGAACTTTTTCTTCCTACCAGGTTGCCTTGTCCAGCCTTCACTTGAGAGTTTATGAGTATTCTTATTGTTACTTTAACAAGTACTGTATTTGATTGATATACCTGGGAGGCTTGCTCTTTTTTGAAGAGAAATGGAGAAGTAGATCTAAGAGAGTAGGGAGGTAAGGGGAGGGGCTGGGAGGATTGGCGGGATGGGAAACAGCAGTCAGGATTTAAGATATGAGATGGATGGATAGATAGATAGATAGATAGATAGATAGATAGATAGATAGATAGATATGGATTGATGGAAATTAATATTTAATAAAAGGGGAAATTATAAACTAATAAATATTAGGTAATAGATCTTTATTGAATAAAATCCCCAAACCATAAAACAAATCCAAGTTATACCCAACATAAAATACTAGTATGCTGTAAGATATTACAATAGACACTAAACCAATTCATGAAAACAAGAAAAAAATAACATTTAAAAAGTTAGGATCCTGGGATAAGAGTCCATATATATAATTAAAAACCAGAAAAGCTAGCTAGAGAAAAAGATGTTTGGAGAAATAGTTGCCAAAACCTTAAAATTGTGTTTTGGAAAGAAATTTTTAAAAATTTTCTTCAGTTCTTGAATTTGGTGAAGTATAGATTTGAGTACCTTGGCAGAGATCTGTTGGGATTTATGCCAGATATCCCCATTTGCAAAATCTCAAGTTAGTGAAATGTTGATTATTTTCAGCCTAGTATTTGTCTAGCCTTGGAAGTTAGGGCTGACATTATTAGTAAACACTGTCATGGCATCCATGTAGAAGTTTTAGAATCTCCTAACTGAAAAGTGCAGTATCCCTTTTTGCTTTCACCATCTTAAAAATATGGGTTTGACCACTGGCCCTTGCAAAACAAGTAGTAGTTAAGTAACATACTTGTGAGCATAAGACACTGTTATTCCAAACATGGACTGAGAGTCACCAGAAGAAGTCTTTTACTTAACAAAGAGAAGAGTATCTGTCATTTTTTTCAATCTCCGTGTAGGAAGCTGAGGAGCTAGATTTGGGGGATTATGAAAGTAGTTGAAATCCATCCTCTCACACCCTGATATAAATCCTTGATGCATTACAGAACAATACTGAACAGGCACTGTGATGATTTAAATATGAATGACTCCCGTAGACTCATGTGTTTGAATACTTGATAGGTAAGGAGTGTCATTAGTAGGAGGTGTGGCATTGCTGGAGAAGGGGTGGCTTTGTTAGCAGAAGTGTGTTACTGGGAGGCAAGCTTAGAGGTCTCAGAACCTCAAGCAAGTTCTCTGCCCTCTGCAGGCTTATCCAGATGCAGAACTCTCAGCTCCTTCTCCAGCAACACGTCTGCCTGTGTGAGCATTCCTGCAGGCAAGTTCCCGTACTTCCTGCCATGAGAATAATAGACTAAACCTTGGAAACAGTAAACCAGTCTCCATTAAATGTTTTCCTTTATAAGAGTTGTCAGGTCTTTCCCTATTAAGAGGTGCATCCTCATGGTATCTGTTCTGAGCAACCCTAACAAATTTTAAGCTTTCATTTATTTGTCATTGAAAAAGTGAGAATCATGTTTAGATACAACACTAGGCAATTGGCAATAGCTGCAAAATCACAATTTAATCTAACCTGATTTCTGTATCTCTAAACTTGAAACCATAATCTATAAACTTCATATAATTATTAGACATAATTCAGTGAACCAATCATCATCAGACAAATCAGCTTAATTGATTCTTTGGACATGGATAAATATTAACGTATTAACAACCCATCATAAAAGAAGGTTAAAAACCTTTAGGCTTTATAAAGTGTGCCATAGACACTGGCAGGTGGACATTTTATTCCATGATTTGAAGCTTTGGCCTTACAATCTGTAATTTTAACATCAAAGAGTTTTAAGACTAGTTTGATGGGTTGTTTAGCAAAAGAGATATATGAATTTATTCTCAGAGTAAATATTGCTTCTAGAAGTTCTACAGACAGATTTGAAAAGGAAAAAATGTTCCCTGGCAAGGAGGAGTTTTAAATAATCACTGAACAGGGGCAATTAGGCCTGATGGTCAGGCACTGATGAATGACAGCTAGAAATGAACAATGTGTCTATGAAAGGCCATGGGTATTATCTAGAACCCTAGAATCTTGTTTTTATTCTTCTTGTACTAAGGGGTAAAGTTGTCTTTGTTAATTATATATCATTTTCCTTTTGATTTTTAACATAATCTTTTCTCATTGTTCTCTTTGTTCATTGAATATGATGGCTTCTTTTCTACTTTAGAGTTAGAACACTGAGTATAGAAAACTCATAAAAGATAATAGGTAAAGTACTCTTCAGTGAATATGAAAGCATGACAGCCGGTCCATCAGCTACATTAGCATTTCCTATAAACTTGTAGGAATATAAATGCTTGATTGTAATTATCTTAACAACTAATATCCACTTTTAAGTAAATACATTCTGTATTTCTATTCCCAGAGAGGCTAGGTAGAGGGGAAGGCTCTAGAGGGTGGGAATGGATTTACCTGAGAAGGGGAAATAAAGTAGATTTTGTAGCTGCAATTGGGGCTGATGGGGACAGGAGGAAGCATATCAGAGTGGGGGGGGGGGGGGAGAGAGAGAGAGAGAGAGAGAGAGAGAGAGAGAGAGAGAGAGAGAGAGA
>NW_021620426.1:609803-773735 GCF_004785775.1 Grammomys surdaster | reverse complement strand
AGAGAGAGAGAGAGAGAGAGAGAGAGAGAGAGAGAGAGAGAGAGAGAATAGAAAGAGATAGGTGAAAAGGTAGCAATTTTGGGAGCAATGTGGAAACCTAGTGCACTGGAATCTTCCTGGAATCTGAGGTGAACCTAGGAGGCCTCCTAGTAATGGAGGAGATGTTTCCTGAACTGATCATATTTGTAGCCAAGCAAGGTTTCCAGTATTAGGACTGGGTTGCTTTCAGTTGAGTTGCAGGCCAAGGAGGTTCCCTGGAGATCTATAAACAAACCAAGCTGATGCCAGGGCAGAATGTTGTTCTCTAAAATCTAATAGTAGGGCCACATTCATTAGAACAATATCTACACAGACCATTGAACATAGAGAGGCATAACTTGGGCCTGTATGAATCCTTCACCCCTATTTCTAATGTCTTTGGCATGAGAAGGTACTCTGCAGGCTACAGAAAGAGAAACCTGGACAACCCATTGACAAAACTTGCCAACTATAATTTGTCCTGCCTACAAGATGTGCTAGAGCAATGGTGGCACAGAACTTGTAGTCAACTAATGTGTGTTTTAACTTGATGCCCAGCATTGTTTGGATGACCAGACCGGAAAGCCCAGAATACAAGAATATAAGCAAGCATGTCAAGCAAAAACAAACAAAAAAATTCCTAATGCTGTCCTGATGTATTCATAGATTGTTACCTTGTCCGGTCATCAGAGAGGATTCATGCAGCAGCAGATGGGAGCAGGTGTAGAAACCCAAAGCCAGTCATCATGCAGAAAGATCTTAACTGGGTCCCTCACCTCATATATTGACGAACCCAGCAGAAGAATGGGAAGAAAGACAGTAGGAGTAAGAGGGGATGGAGAACACCAGGAGAACATGACCCACCAAATGGTCTAAGCAAGGCTCATATAGACCCACAGAGACAGAAGCAACAAGCACCAAGCCTCCATAGATGTGCACCAGGTCCTCTGCATAAATGCTTTTGTCCTTAGCTTGTTGTTTTTGTGGGACTCCTAATTGGGAGAGTGGTATATATCATTTGCTTCCTCTTAGGTCTCCTTCCTTTTACTTAGTTATTTGTCCATCCTCAATACCAGAGCTTTTGCCTTGTCTCGACGTTTTATCTTGTTTTGTCCTGTTTAGTGGTTGAGGCCTTGAAGCCTGTTCTTTTCCCAAAAGGAGACAGGAGGAAGGATTTGGGAAAATGGAAAGTATCATGGAGCTGAGAGGAGTCAATGGAGAGAGGGAAAACTGATCAGATTGTATTGTATGACAGCATATGTTTTCTAAACAAACAAATAAATAAATAAATAATTTCCAACTCATACCCACCAAATGGGGACAAAAGGGACTCAGACCGAGCCACTTGTGTTTTAACAAACCTACCAGGTAAGTCTCATTCAATCAAAGTGTGAGAACTGCTACTAACAAATGAAGAATCATGTGATAAGAATCTTCAGTGTTGAGTTCACTAGATACAGAATCACCAGGAAACACACCACTATATACATCAGCGAAGGCATTTCCAGAAAGGTTCTAATTGAGCAGAGAATGTACACTGCACCATTCCATGAGCTATGATCCCAGACTGAATAAGGAGAGCTTTGGAAAGCAAGCAATGCACCTCCTGCCATTTTTTGATGGGAGGCACAATCTGACCATCTGCATTATTGCCCACCATTATACTTCCTCTACCATGTACTCCCTACCATGATGGAATGTACCCCTTTAAACTGGTCCAAAATAAGCCCATCTGCCTTTAACATGCCTTTATTAGCTATTAAGTCACTGGATTAAGAATAAGTTAGAACCGATGTTCCATATTTCAAGTAACAAATCTACCATTCACTAAATGGTCCTTGAGAAAAATCACCTTAACATTTTAGAATTCAGCTTCCTCAGTTTTAAAAGTATGAAATATTTACAAAGATTGTGTAAGTTACAGAAACTCTATGTTACTCAGATTTAAAAAGCTATCCCTAAAATAAGCTAGTACTACTTACAATGTAGGGAACATTTATACAAATTTTCTTCTGAACATGTTCATGGATATACAAATACAAATAGTGTGACACAAATCAGGGAAAATCAAATGATTCCAGTCTGGCATGTCTATAATTAAAAGGAAAATCCATTTCTGATTCTATAAATGCCCATAAAGAACTTGCTCAAATCAGCTCTTAATTTTCTCTGATGCATTTAAAAACATGCTGTCAAGAATTATTAGGAAAACAGGGTTGTGGTTGTTTGAATATGATTAACCCAGGGAATGGCACTATTGGGAGGTGTGGCCTCTTTGGAATAGGTGTGGCCTTGTTGGAAGAAGTGTGTCACTGTGGGGGTGGGCTATGAGACCCTCTCCCTAGTTGCCTGGGAAAAAGAGTTTTCTGTTTGCCTTCAGAACAAGATGTTCTCTTAACACACCATTCCTGTCTGGGCACTGCCATGCTTCCCTCTACGATGATAATGGACTGAATCTCTGAACCTGTAAGCCTGGCATCTTCTAATATGACCTACAGGGTCACTTTGAGCATCAGCATCAAGATGGTAGAGAAGAAAGCATTTGAAACAGTCTACTTGTTTCATCATCATCTGGGCTCACAGAGTACATACTTGCCTCTACTAATAAATATGCTTCTAAGAACAAATTATAAGGCTGTGTGGGTTAAATGCAAGGGAAGGTGAAGCAAGGTTTCTGCCAAAGTGATCACTGACTGTCAACAACTTTGCACAGGTAAACTCTGGACAAAAAGACATACTAGTTAGATGCCCCTCCCAAATGGAAGCAAAAAGATTAAATATCAAAGAAAGAGCTGGGGATATAGCTCATGGGTAGGATATGTTAACAAGCACAATGCCCTGGGTTCAATCTCTAACATCACAGAGGTATTACTAAGAATTATCAGATCTCTAAGGAAAATATTATAAATGTCCATAATGTAATAGATCAAGATCCCAGTGAGAAGAATACTCTAGAAATTTATGGAGTTTTTTTGTTTGTTTTGTATTTTTGCAACAATACTGCTTATAACAATAATAACACAAAGGAGTTAGTTCAAATAATAATTCCTCTTTTGAGTACTCCAAGGTTGGGAATAAAAAATTTTAAAACTAGAATTTCTAACTCTTTTTTGTACAGATGAGGACACTGAAGCCCAAGAGACTTGAGGTGACAAGCCAAGAAACATAATGTTAAAGAGTGAAAAATGTCTCCTCAATAGCATGCTGTCAGGAGCATCACCTGAGACAAAAGAAAGCAAAAGAAACTATGTGTATAATTTACCTCTTATGCTGCAGATTTAGAGATGATCACATATGCACCTGTGGTGGTGTGAGGGAAATGATGTATACAAGAGGACATGCTCTGGGCAAGCAAATAGATTTAGGGAGACCCACATCTTCCCCAAATTCAGGGAGCCAGTCTCAAGCTAGCCCAATCTTCTATGTCCTTCATAGGACAAATTTCCATTTTCAGGGGCCACGGTGTATTTACCTTTAAGAGAGTTTAAAGTAAAGAACTGTAATGATACTCACCTTGAGTTTTCTCTGTGTTTTTATGAGTTTCCAGATGTTTATGTAATTCAGGATAATTTTATAAACTTACCCCCTAAAATTAATTATTCCTTATTTGACTTTCTGCTTTCTGATGCCTGATATCACATATGTCTCTAAACTCTGCCCTATATTATAACTCTATAATGTCATTGGAAGTCAGTTTCAAAATGTCCACTGCAGTATGCACAGCTGAATGAATATTTTGTCTTTAAAATATAAACAATATGCAATTTAAATAAAAATGTATTGTATAGTAGATGTTTATAAGGAGTGTTATTTTAATGATATTTAACATATGGTAACATACTTTTCCAAACCTTAAAGTTTTCAAAAAGTTTTATGATGCTGAAAATTACTTCATATTATCATTTATTTAATGAAAGATATATGTTTATTTAATAAAAATGGTATATATTTCAGATATAGTCGTCATGATGTAGGGCTACATTAACTACTGAATTAACTGCAATTTAAAGGAGAGGGGGTTTGAAAGTGCTAACCTGGGAAGTAAACTGCCAACAGTGCTTCTAGGTCAGATTCAATCAGGGACTATGTAGCTTGAACCCGCACCAGAAATTTGTCTCTCTTCCTTAGCAGCTAAAATTCTCTTTTTAAACCAAATAACATACCCGTAAAGAGAATGAAGTTAAACAAGAAAACAATCAGTCTTCCATAGAACATAGCCTCAACAGTAGAGATTAAAAGCAAGCATTTAGCAAATTTTATTGAAGAAAAACAAATGCACTTTGTTTTCAAAAACGTGTTCTTGAACTTAAAATTAGCTTCACCTAATTACAGCATCTCAATTATTAAAGCCTCTCTCATTTCCTAATCGTTGTTTTTATTAAGGCCATTTATTTTACCATTTGCAATCAGCTTCTTATTGTATTCGCACCATTTACTGCCTGTCAGCAACCAGCAACACCACCTGTGTTCTCGGAGGTCAGAGACCTTGTTAGTTTTGTGCATAGGTATATCCTAGTGCCCAGAATAGTGCCTGGAGTCTTGTGGGAACTCCATTAATATTTGAGAAATTAATAAATGAAGTCCCAGACCAGGCTGAAATCTAGAATCTGGAAGAGGATTAGGGCTCCAGTAATACACCCAAAATAGAAAACATATCATATCTTAGTGGAAAGAACTCTAGTCTCAACTGAAATCTATTCTTCCTAAAAGAGCAAAGTGTGTTTGTTCTTGTATTTTGGATGTTTATGCATGTGATGATGTGCATGTATATGCATGAGTTTTCTATGTATTTGTATGATATATGGCCACATGTTGTGCATGTACCTGTAGATACACAAGGGTTCAAAGGAGGATGTCAGGTATCCTGCTCTATCACTTTTCAGTTTATTCAGTTGAGTCAAGGTCTCTCATGGAATCTGAGCTAGGCTGGTGACCATCAAGCCTCAGTGATTATCCTGTTTCCATCCTCCACAGTGCTAGGGCTACTACAAAGTAACATCCTATGTGGGCTCTGGAATCTGAGCTCAGTTTCTTATGCTGAGTACCAAAATTGTCATGAGGGTTATTTTTATGTAAATGCAATTCAGAAGCAAATACAAGAAAAGCTCTCTACTTCCCCTTCATTTACCTTAAAGAAGAAGATATATGTACAGAACAAACTTTGTCCTCTTGCTATCAAGATGGCAATTGCTGAACATAGAATGGAACTTTAAACACATCCAGACTGGTGAAGACATCACAGATATCTGTATAAAACACTTTGCCAGTAAGCCTTTATCTACTATTTTCCTGCCTTCCTACATAATGCCAGCTCTTATAGACTCAAGACTGTGTTTTTCAATTTCCCCCAAACTTTATTGTTCTTTCTCAAAGATGCTGTGTATATTTTATCATTCAAATCATAAACGTGAAATTTAATCATTTCTCCATAGATTTCTTCTATATGTGCATAAAATATATGTTAATATGCATGTTTATTTTCTCTTACTATTCTACTTTTGTTACAGGAAGTATCAAGTAAAACCTTTGTACATCAGAAAGAAATTGATTTTTCCTTTCTACAAAGGATTAATTTTTATAGAAGATAGTTATGAATCCATATTTATCTATTATATTAATATTTTCATGCCATTGACTAATTTCTAGAAATTCATTGAGTCATAGATTCCACTGGGAAGCAAGGTATTTCATAAGATTTTGACTATATTTAGCATAATGTACATAGATTACCTATTTCATTGCCTGACACATAACTAGGGTTCAATGTGAGTAACTATTATCATTAAGTTCTCTATCAATAATGGCCATGACAAACAAATGAAAAGATATTTTTCCATCACTACCACAAAAATGGTAAAAACTATGAAGCCTCTGAAGTTTTATTGCAATTTAGCAATGTTTGATTTATTTTAAGGTTCAGATATTAGATATTAGATTGTAAGACTGACCTAGTTAGTTTCATTGATAACTTGACACATCCAGAAGAAGGAATCTTAGGAAAAGAGCTGTTTCAATCAGGTTTCTGAGACAGTTTCTTGATTGCTACTTGATAGGGCAGAGCCCAAGCCACAGTGAGCAGTGCCATCCTCTCTTGCAGGGAGGCCTGGGCTGGATAAGGAGACTTGCTGAGACAGCAGTGTTCCTTCATGGTTTATTGTGCCTGCCTCCAGGTTCCTGTCTTTATTTCCTTCAGTGAGTTGCTGTTTCCTGTAGCACAGTGTTTTATCACAGCAACATACAAGCAAATGAGAACAGGAATCAAGCTTCTCAAAACTTTATGCCATCATACAAAATGATGGTTTTTATGATATTTTCATGCTTTTGTGTCATTGTCCTTTGCTTGTAACCACTATCTCATTGGTCACCTTACTACCTGTTCTGATTCTCTTTTTACCTGTGTCCTGAAATTTGAAGCTACGTCCTCCTGCTTGCAAGGCAAACCCTTTACCACCTGAACTATCAGCCCCTACAAAATAAATCTGATATCAGATTGTCTTAGAATTTTTAAACAATATAGGATTAATTTATGTTTTATATATCAGATTCCTTATTAAAAGCCAAAAAAGAAAAGCATTTATATCTGTCTCTTTTTATTTTATAGGCACAAATTTAACAGTAACGTTAGAAAATTTTCAGAATGATGGCATTTCATCTATCAATCATTTTCCTATAGATGTCTTGTGTTCCAAGACCATCAACTTATTCACAGTGAGTCTAAATCTCTTCCTTTCATTGTTTGGATCTCAGGATCTGTCACCTTTCCCATAAACAAAATTGATTCTAGAAAAAAGAAGAAAAATACTTTAGAAACTTCTGGAGGAAAAGTTAAGAATTATTTTCTTCATTATTTAACAACCCTTTACTCATTCTTCTCTATTGGTAAACTCTGATGTCTGGACCCTCTCCTTTGCTTAAAACACTTTGACCATTATTAATCATTTTTGTAGTTCGAGATGTGAGTAAAACCCTACAACAGTTTGTCATGAAAACTGCCTCAGTCTTGTTTTCCATGAGAGCTTTTCTAAACATAGAGCCCAGCCAGGCAATCACAGCATAATAAAATGGTGATGAGCACAGCACAGCGTCAAGTCTGAAGAATTGGCAGTCATCATTTTTATGCACAGCCTATAAGCCTCAGAGTTAAAAGTGCAGTTTCCCAGACTTCCTTTAGTGCTGAGGAAAAGCATACTTCAATACTAAAGACAATATTTTCATATTGCTAGTACTTCCAAGTGCTCACCAAAATGATATAGCACTGAACACAAATGCAAACACCTGGTTCCAGGCATTCTGTGTTTGGCAGTGATGTGGAACAAAGAACAAGAGGACAGACCAGGAATTAATGATGTGTCAAACCTATTCACCTTACATTTCACCTTGAAGAGAGAAGTGGCTGAGGGTCAATGACAGAGGCTGCCATGAACTTCTTAATTACAGGTGTAATGAAGGTTAATTTTGAAAGTGGCAGAATAAATTCTGTTTAAATTAAGCTAATTAAAGCAGTTAGATATATTTGAAATAACTGCAGGAAAGTCCTATCCTTAGTTAACTCCTTGCCACTCAATCAAGTGACAGACACATGAATTTAAAGAGAGTGGAAAGGGTTGTATGGGCAGGATGGATATATAGGAGGGATTAGAGAGAGGAAAGGGAAAGAGGAAATAAGGTAATTGTATTATAATTTCAAAAGAGGGATACAGATATGATCTTAAGGGACCCAGTAACATGGATAGAGGTACAATCTTCAACTATGTTTTTCCATTTATTTTTTCTTCAAAATCCCAAAATTATGTCAAGAAAGAAAATAAACACCCAGTTTTCTGGTAGATGACAATGTACCTTTCCCAGGATGGCTAGTGCAGTTAGCCCTACAAGGAAGCATCAGTGATTTCAGCTTTCATAATGCCCTAGCATAAAATACGTCTCAGAAATTTTAAGTGACTCAAGTCACTTTTGTAGGTAAAAATATCATTTAGAATTTGAACGCTGCCCTGTCCAACATTTCACAAACACTCTTGGTCCCAGTGTTTTTCATCTCCCTGTTTCTTCACAGAGAACTGTACTTCAGGTAGAGTCTTTACATAATCGACCACTCTGGTCACTACTGAGTTCTGAGAGTTAGAGAAATGTTCCTTAAACAAAAGAGTTTATTCATTCATTCATTCACTGGAATGAAGAGTAACAACAGTCAATACTGGTTATGTCTTTACTTCTTCCTATATACGTGTCCACTACACTTAAGTGTTCACTCCAGCTCTCCATCACATGGAAGCAATTCGTAACTCCTACTATTAAAATCCACAACACTACCATATGGCTAGATTCCAAGATTTAGTCATTCATACTATTCAAGCTGATTCCTCCTTAGTTCAAGTCCAGACTTCTAAATGCATTAATTTTGTTTTGTTTTGTCGGGACTACTGTGGGGTTGAAAACTGTGACCCACTACTTCCTAAAATATGGCAGAGTTCATGTACAGTCTTTAATAATTTTCATCTGGAAATCCATCTATAGAGCTGGTATACTCCCTCAGTTTAAGAAAACAAGTATGTTGCTTATCTCTTATAACTTTAAGAGCTGCAGATAAATGTACTACAATGTACAAACCCCTTAGAATGAAAATCCAAATGATATCCAGAGTTTTTGCAAGAGGAGTATTTGATAAGAATAAAACTTTAAATTCAGGTAAATATTAGTTTGACAAACCTTAAGTAATCTGTCTCCATACTTCAAAAATGTCAACTAAATATACTTTCTGTAAAGCTTAAAGGCACTTCCTGATCTGCCAAGTCAACATCTCACTGCTATGTGGAGTTCATTTCTGGGAGAGAAAAATAAGCATCACAAGAGATATACTGCTTTGAGATAATAGCCCTTTATAAAAGACTTTTAAAAATAATTTCCATTATGTGCATTAGTGTTTGCCTGTGTGTATGTCTATTCATTGTGTGTTTGTGTGTGTGTGTGTGTGTGTGTGTGTGTGTGTATGTATGCCAGAAAAAAAGAGTGTGCTTATTTCTGGGAATTGAACCCAGTTCCTCTACAAGAACACTAACTGCTTATTGTCCGAAATAATCTCTTCAGCCCTGTTCTAAGTTTTATATCTCAATTAAGACCTCCTTGCAAATGAGGGTGGGCATTTATATTAAGCAATATTTTAAAGGAATAATCATACTTCAGAAAGCTTCATTACAATAATGATCATAGAAATTGTCGCTAAGGGTCTAATCACTAAACATTATCACAAATGAACAAGTAGATGTGTTATTTTAGGTTTGAAAATTTCACTGCTGCAATATAGGATGAAATTACATGGCCTTAGAACAAATCATCAATTTAGAAAATAAAATCAAACATAATGATCCTAGATGTCATTTACTTATATGCTTATGTCCAATGTAGAATCACTCATTTTTTGTTTTTCATACACAATAATTCTATACACTAAGTATAAAAAATGATGATTTATTCACGGTTTAAGATGTACATATCAAACACCATACTCTGAATATATTTTAATCCTGAAACATTCGCTACTGGAACTGAAATTATTTTAATACATTCTCGATAATTTTATATTTGTTGTAAAACTCTAACACTAAATATTTTTGAAAAGGCCCACTGGCATTAGCATTAGAGAGTTAGAAAAAAAAGACTAGTGTATCTCTACACTAAGGATAGTGTACCGCATTTGAAACCTCTAGTTAATGTAATAAATTCACATTCTCAGATTAACTATGCCTCTTTTCTTTCAACCCAGTTTACAGGACCTTTTCAATTATTTGTCCTCGATTTACTACTATTTATGTTTGTTGATTTATTTGTAATAAATCTCACTTAGTACTAGGCAAAATGTTTTAAACCTTATATGTTTTTTAAATATTCATATTTTAAATCGTGAAATGGTTAAGTGTAACTTAGGATAGTTGAACAGCATGAATTGACTTATTTACTGACCTAGGATATGAACGGAGGTCTGATCCCATGACCTCAGTGTCAATGTGTAGGGCTATTGAATTTTCTTCAAGGCTTCTTGCCATGCTCTGGATAAATGAAGTACTCCCTGCTCCCCGTGTTTTGTGACTCTCACAAGACAGTGTTGTTTCAGTCCTAAGGACAACCTAAAGATGGCTTTCCCAGGGCTTTCATACTCTGGCAGATCTTTTCATAAGAGCAAGTGTTGACAATCTATCATGAGAACCTGTATTTGTATATTAGACATTGTGTCAAATGGCCATACATTTCTGCCATTACTTCTGTATTTTATTTTATACCTCTTTGAATCTTGTTTGGGGAGGGGAAATGATGTTTCACTCCAGTCTCTTCCTCAGAAGCTCCATGATTCACTCTTCTCACAACTCCACAATTCCCAATATCCATCTCCATTGTGGCACCACGGCAAAATAAGCTCACTTTTCCCTCTGCGTACTTTTAACTGTATGGTCCTAGGCAAGCTATATTTTTTGTCTCTGAGGTTCTACATCCTTATTAATCAAATCTCTAACACCTAGGGGTGGTGTTGGCTTAATACATTCTGTACCAGAATCCATAGTCCCACTACCTTATTTCAGACTGACATCATATGTAACAATAGCATACCTGATGTAAAGAAAAGCATTTACCAAATGCCTATTGAAGGAAAATATGATATACATATACATATAACAACTGACAGCTTAATTTAAGCACTGCCTGTGAAGAAATTTCAAAATGAGTTACCTGTTTGGATGTGCTTCATAATAAACAAAAATGGACGGTTTGCTAGAAATTGAGTTTGAGTCAAACTCATGATCACAGGGATGTTTATGCCTATGAAAAAAAGATAGCATCCATTAAGATGTTTACACAAAAGAGATCCATAAAGGAAATATATTACAATTTTATAGACAAAAGCAATTTAATATAATGTATCTTAAACACAAAGAAATTTGTAATTAATTTTAAACCACCATGCATGGGTTAATGGCTATTCAACCATTCATGAATTCATTCTGATTTCATATTTACATTCAATGAGGAAGAACATCAAATAGTAGATTCAATTTAGTAAAAGCAATGAAAAATGTCATATTCTCAATAGTAATTTTGCATCCACTCTTTACATTACATAATCTGTTCTTAAAATGCTTCACTTTTTTAATTCCTTTTCCAACATGTTTGCATTTCATTGCTGTACTTTAGGCTGTAAGAATCTCATCTGAGTTTAAAAATACTTATTTTGTACCTACATTGCCAGAATTACTCTGTGAGCCTAGATATATATATATATATATATATATATGTGTGTGTGTGTGTGTGTGTGTGTGTGTGTGTGTGTGTGTGTGTATATATAGAAATTTTATTATTAAACTGCTTCTTACAATTAATTATTATGATAAGCCAAAATAGTTCGGCTTATATAGAGTTTGTCAATAATGTGGGAAATTTCAGTGGTCAGTGTTTTCTAGATTAAACATTTTTACACCCATCTCAGGTTCTCTTCAACTTAGTTCTGACTCAGTGGATCAGAGCAAGACCTGAGAATGGCAATTTCTGAGTTGTTCCGAAGTGATGCCCTTGCTGTGCATTTCTCCATAGTGCATTTCTAGTCTCACAGTAAACTGAATCTTCGTCTCAATGGTCCTGTAAAATTTGTTCAGACCCAAAGAAAATTAACATCAATATGTGTAGTCAAAATGGAGAAAAGAAAACGAAACATAATCTTACTAAAACAAAATGAACAATGCTCTTCTACACAGAATAATCATGACAATTCCACACAAATTACCAGTGGATATAAGTTCACATCTGAACTACTGAGATAAATCAGAAAAATAAAGTCAATTTTACTTCCATTCTGATTTTCAGGGAATATTTTTTTGTTCCCCCTTGTTCTTGAACAACCCCAGAGCACATTCTTCAAAGTCCGATTCTCAGGCTACTCTGGGTCATGACTCATCAGGATATCTGCCGACTTCTATTACCATCTCCTAATGAGATGGAAAATTCTTGCTTTACAATGAAAGGTAGTATGCAATAGCCATATGACTTTGAGCTTAAAACAAAGGAACCTGATATCAGTTCAAACTCAGTCAATTAACAGCATGACCCAAGGCAAGCAACATTACATCTCTGGGGCTTTTCCTTCAGTAATGTAATTAGAGAATTGTTCAGTAATTGATGAGAATTCATTCAGTATCGTGTAGAATCAGATGAAATTTTGTGCCCATGAGCCATTTACCTCATCTGAATACATAGTTCTGGTTTATCTACGGATTGATAGAGTCCATGCTCTGCAATCTGTGTTTCTTGAGCATAGTAATGCAACTTCCTTCAAGAAATGACAGAATGGTAAATATAACCCAGTGTGTCCTACCTAAATGTCAAATTCATGGTACTATCCAGTGCTATGAATTAATAAGGAAATCAGTAAGTAGATATAATTGATACTATTTTTCAGTAATACCCTTTAAATGATGAACATCTAAAGCAATAATCAACATCCAAGTCTTATGGGGAAGTTAAAACAGACTTATGAAGGAACCACTAATTCTTTTTATTATTATTATTACTTCTTGTTGATTTCAAAGCTTTCTATCAGTTGCCTTTGCAAGTATTATTTACACACAACAAACATGCTATTCAAAATACTATTTATTTAATGAAGTGCTGTAGAGAGGTTATTCTTAACCTTGATTGTACTCACAAGCCACCTAGTGAGTTCAGAGAGCTAGGGTTTGATAGAGCAGGTCTGGAATGAGACTTGAATTCTGCACTTTTAATAAGTTCCTATACAAAGCTCTTGCCTCCTGTCTACTCACTGCATATGCAGTATTGAGGGCAGGGTGTAAGTCACAATTCAGTGCTTGCTCTGCTTGGATGAATATTGACATCACTTAGGGAAACTTAAGAAAATATTAGAGCTTGGATCTTCCCTACAGAAACACAGATTCGGTTATTTTAAGGCTCTGTCTGGGCATACATTTATTAAAAAAAAAATTCCCAGGTGACTCTAATACACAGCTAAGTATTTGAACTACCACTAAGATAATAACGACAATGAAATTAGAAAGGTGATCACTAAGTCAATTTAATTAAGAATAATATTAAAGAGGACAGTGATACTGAGCATTCTTAACCAGGAAGACTCCATAGCTGAGTCCTGACATTTGCAGCTAAAAGCCTATGTGTTATTTAGGAGTATTTCCAATCTGCAGATGAGACAATGGCAATAGTTGAAGCTCAGTTGCCAGTCAAATCTTTTCCTTTTGCTTTATGTTTAAAGGAAGAGATGAATATGCAAATACACACGCACCATCTTTTTCCATGGTCTATACAGAAACAAGAGAAAAAGGGAGACCAGAAGGTGCAGAACACCCCAGTCTCCATTCTGCTACCCACCCTTCCTCCTTGTTTCACAAGAGCTCATTTGTTTTACCTGTGGATGCTGCGGCTTCGCTTCCATCTTCATTTATCTCAAAGAAAACTTTCTGCATGACTCTGGAGACATATACTTCGGATGAATCTGATGGAAACATGAAGGATTCTTTAACAGTTAAAACCAAAGCCATCACTATTAGATCCACAAACAATTATGTGTTCAAATATTCAGGAACAGTCATTGAACAAATGAACTCTCTCCAGTTTAATCAGTGTTCTGGAGATAAAGATGCCTAGGATTAACTATAAAATTCATGAAATAGATATACAAATAGGAAAAGTTTGCCCAGACATGAAAGCTGTAATCCTCAAATCACTGTAAGATTTGAATGGACACGGGGTTTACCGTTTCATCATGATCTATAGAAATAATGGAAGAACAACCTCAAAGTCAACTTGCCTTTTAAACCGTATATTCAGTTCTTATCTAATGTTAAAACAAAATTTACTTTCCTTCAAGACTAGTTAGGTCATAAAAGTCTAAAAAGCTTTTGTGTCATCTTTCAGAGAAATCATTTCAGAGCTGTGCATTTTAAAACCCCAATAAATGTTTTATTGTAAGACTGTGTCTTGTAGTATTTGTTCTGTTATGCCTGAGTGCTGAGGGGTCCTCTCTTGCCGGCTGGCAGAACTAACATGAAATGCTCCTGGAAGAGTGGTCTGTAAAGTTAATCTTGAAAAGTGAAGTCATGAGCTATACATCATATCAAGTCAGCTTTGCAGAATCAGATGTATCTAGATTCTCTGAAGTCATTACATGCATGCCCTAGAAACTGTCATAGGTGCATAAGTGGTTTGCTGCAGCTACCACTCAAGTCACTCAGTGGACATGAGTGTGCTCAGTAGCAGAAAGCTGTGACATGGAGAAAGGGAGAAACTACAGTTTCAGTATGGATTTTCAAAATACCAGGTAGCCACTGGGTGAGTCACCTAACCAAATTCTCCAATAGGTCCCTAAAGCAAGACAGGATTCACAAATAAAGCAGGAAGTTAATGACCTAATAGCTTGTACAGGTTAGGCAGGTGTGAAATTTTTCACCCAGATTAGCAATGGAACTACTCCAAATGGCTCCTGGGTCATTAGTCTGAGCTACTTGGTCTTATACATATAAGACCAAGTATAAGACTTGGCTGTTAGGGAAAGAACGACACCCGAAACACACTAGCCTAGAACAATGAACATGAGTTCTATAGCCTCACTGCTATCTCTATCTTTGTCATAATCATTTCCTTTAAACTTGCATGAAAAGGTAAATCTATAATTGGTAAATTAAGGAGTCTACAATGATTTTAGTTTTTCTATACATTAAAGTATTTATTGTTTTATTTGTGTGTGTGTGTGTAAATATGAATGCATATTTAAAACTGATGTAAAGAGGCCAGAAGAGGGTGTCAGATCCTCTGAAGCTAGAGTTGCAGGCCCTTTTGTTGTAGTTGTTGTTGTTGCTGCTGCTGCTGTTGTTGTTTATAGTTGTTTTGTTTTTTGTTTTGTTTTGTTTTGTTTGTTTGTTTGTGAATTGCCTTATGTGGATGCTGGGCACCATACTCAAGACTTGTGTAAAAACAGTAAGAAGTCTTAATTACTAATTTCTCCATGTGTTAGATGAATAAGTGGCCTACATAAAGTTTGCTATTTTCCAAGGTCATTAAGACAAATTTGGTCACTTAGATTAAAAAGTTGAGATTCCTAAAAATTAAGGCATTACTGAACATGGCATAGAAACAAAAGGATAGTAAGAAGTCAAATTTGAATCCCATAGTTTCAAAGGTATAAAATATTATATTCAAAATTATTGAATTTGGTCGGAATAAAATATCTACTTCCTGTACATGCTTAGACTGGTTTACATTATGTTTGGGAAAAATTTTATTGTACAAAAATAATCAAGCATAGCAAGTGTTGTGACTTGGAGAAGTGTCATTTCAAAAGGCTAGTGTATTGGTAGCAAGTAGATGATGTGGGAAGATGCTGGACATTGTGGCTTTAGGGCATCCTATCCCTACTCCTCCCTTTCTTCCTTTTTCTGTTTTTTTTTTTCCTCTGGAATGCGATGAAATGAGCTCCTCTATCACGTTTTCCCATAGCCATTTGTCTGGCCCAAATCCAGATGACCAAACCGCTGTGCACTGAATCCTCTGATCCAAGAGCTAAAATAAATCTTTTCTCTTTTGTTTGTTTATATGAGCATTTGGTCACTTCCCTGTAAAGTAGTAAATACAGCCCCAAATTGCTTATGCTGGTAATCCCAGCATTAGTGTTGAAACTTGCTGATCTATTTCAGTCAATGAGGCAGAACCAAATGATTAAAATAATGTAAACAGCTACCTTAGGAGGGGAAAAAATAACAGAAAATTTTAGACCCTTATTCTCCACATGGGGTTACTCTTTTGCACAAATGATTTTATGAGGCATTTTGGAAGTTTTCATAAATCACCTTGGAAAAGGTTTATGGAAGCTACACATTGCTGGAGTTTTAACAATGAGTGTTTAAACATGTAAGGTATATATATTGAGCAAGAGTCCTAAGCCCAGGGAAAGGAACTGTTTAAGGAAAAGAAGTATTTGATTATTATTGGTTGTAGAGGTGGCTATGGTTCAGGGCACCCTAAAGTAGCATTTCATTTAAGTGTTTAATGTTGACTGCTACTGTTGCTACTATAGTGATTGGCAAGAAAAAGATCCGATTGTCTCTGTGGAAACAAGTAACTGTGTCATTCCTGAAGAGGATAAAGAAGTTGTTTAAAGGTAGTACACTTCCTTCGCTCAGAGATCTTCTCCATTCCATTCCATTCCATTCCATTCCATTCCATTCCATTCCATTCCATTCCATTCCATTCCATTCCATTCCATTCTCAATTCCCTGCCCCGAAAGGATTGGTGGGTGAGTAAATTGATGAATACTTCTTCAAAGTCTAGATATTTTCATAAAAGTCCAAAAATACTTTCTACTGTATGTTATATGGTAATAGAAAATAGGCTGACAGGCGTATATCACTATTCCCTATATTGAACAGAGAAGATCGAAAATTTAAAAGTGGATGTAGTCTGTATGCCACTATTTATTTTTCTTTATTTGGTTATTTATTTTTCAGCTATTGATTTGTATCAAGGGGAGAATAATTAAATTAATATCTGGCATACCTGTGGAGGTAAGAAACTCAAAAAGGCAATAGTCTTTAGATGTATGTTAGCATGGAGAATCTACCTCTATTTGCCATCCTGAAGACATCTACATGTAGCTTTGTATACTTTAATATTACCAAATTACCTCTGAAAACTAGTTGTCCATATGGATCTAATTTGTCCTACTTAAATGACAGATGCCATGTTCTAATTTCCATTATTAGTAAGGGAATACAAATAGGGCAGAGTAAAAGCCCATTAAATGCTTCTACTTCCATAGTTTTATTATAAATGGATGAGAATGTTTATGTATCTTTATGAAATTCTTTCTGATTTTCACTGAGAAATTCTTCTTATCCAGTAGATACAGTACATAATAATAAGAGCTTTCGGCCTTAGTATGAGATTTATTCACTATGTATATGCTTACTAGGACTGAGGGCTCTTTCATGTTAAGAGCAATCTGCTAATATAATTTCAAGAAAACAAGTCAACATGGCAATATAAAAATTACTCATCAGTAGCATACCTGTTATTCCAGAAAGGTCACAGCCACCACTAAATATCTCAGTTACATTTAAAGAATATAATGCTTCTTTGAAGTTTATTTTTTGTTCTATTTTAAACCTGTTTCAGAAAAGATATAGAAAAATTACTAAAACACTGCATATTTTCTTTTCTTTTCTTTTCTTTTTTTTCTTTTCTTTTTTTTTTTTTTTTTTTGGTTTTTCGAGACAGGGTTTCTCTGTGTAGTTCTGGCTGTCCTGGAACTCACTCTGTAGACCAGGCTGGCCTTGAACTCAGAAATCTGCCTGCCTCTGCCTCCCAAGTGCTGGGATTAAAGGCATGCGTCACCACCGCCAGGCCTTACTGCACATTTTCTAGGAAAAATAATTATGACATGAGTGACTTGGCAAAGCTTATATTTATCCTTATATTTTCACTAGCCCAGTTTCATTTTCTTGTATCTCATGTCATATATATCCAGTTCCATTAGTTGGTTCCACATTGCTAATAACTCGCTTCCTAAATATAATGTTGATGGGGATGATAAATGGGATGATTTTAAAATAACAATTAACAAAACAAAACAGTTCTATCAAAATTTACTCGTTTAACATCTTTATAAGAAGTATGAAGTTTTCTTCTCCAATTTTCTGTACTCAAGATGTTCTAACAATGATGTGTCATGGCAGATCGTGCAACACTGTGAGCAAGACTCAGCAGTCAACAATCCCAGAGGAAGCTTGTTGCAAGAGAGGCCTTTATAACTCAGGATCCTTCCTATTCTTTCATTTGCTGCGATTCTTTTCTAATGTCTTAAAGTGGAAATATTAAGTGCATAAAGTATTGGAAGGGAACCAGGTAAAATGGATAGCATTTATTAGGTCAGGGGAGAGAGTTTAACAGTGTTTTTAATACTAGGTCATAAGTTAAGATTCAAGCATCCAGCTTACGTGAGTCCCTCATTTATGAATAAGGAACTAAGCAGAAATTTTCATAGATTCTCTTGGGTATAGATCTTCCATTATTCCAAAATAACTGCAGGCACAGATTCTCTATGTATTGTAATGCTAAATTTTGTACCCCTTTGCCAGCTTTTGTTATACAAACCATGTTCCTTGATTTAAAACTATTGGTTAAATAAAATTGCCTATAGCCAGTTACTGGAGGGATTAGAGTCAGGTGGGTTTTGAGTTACCTGGTTGGGGGCAGAGAAGAGAGAGGAAAGAAGAGAGATTGGGGGAGGGGGGGAGAAAGTGGAAGAGAGAGAGAGGGGGAGGGGGGAGAAAGTGGAAGAGAGAGAGAGGGGGAGGGAGGGAGGGAGGGAGGGAGGGAGGGAGGGAGGGAGGAAGGGAGGAAGGGAGGAAAGGAAGGAGGGAGAGAAGGAAGGAAAGAAGGAAGGAAGGAAGGAAGGAAGGAAGGAAGAAAGAAAGAAAGAAAGAAAGAAAGAAAGAAAGAAAGAAAGAAAGAAAGAAAGAAAGAGAGAGAAAGAGAGACCACCATAGGGGAAGATGGGAACATGGACCATGAGTATGTGGCCAGGAGATACAGCAAGTATCTGGAGAGTACACCACTGGGAAGGTGAGGCAGGCCAACAATTAGAGTAAATTAAGGATAACCTCCAGCCCTGCACGTAGTAACTGTCAAAGCCAAATAAAATACTCATAGTCTGAGTCTCATTTATTTTTAAGCTTGTCAGGGATATGTTTAAATTGGTTCTACTCCAGGTCTCATTTAAACAGAAAGAGGGGAAGAACTAGTACATTTTTATTTCATTGATGCTTAGAGAATTTTTTAAATTTTTAAAATATAGTATAAGCTTTTTTAAAACAGGGAACAAGAAATTGTTACAAAGTTGTTTTTAAGCTCAAGGTCAAGATAAGTACAAGAGCTATGATTTAAACTCGGGTCCATTTGGGTCAAAGCCAATGTGTTGACTCTTTCTGTCTTCTAATCAAAATATAATTCTAAACCATGATCTTGATCACTATATACAGTGTGAGTCATTAGTCATCACAGTCCTGTTTCATTTCCCATCTACCTTCACCTAAACTAAAATTATCAAAAAATAAATAAAAGCAAAAGAGTAAGCAACAAAAGGCTGGTTACATAAATAATACATTAAATAACTATAAAATAAAGCATGTTTTAAAAAAGACGCATGTGGCATCCTAAAATGGGGAAATATATGTTTCTTACATCAGTGATGTTCCCCAGAACTCTTACCTCAAGAGCTGTCTCTGTACCCTGACAGACACTTGTCTGAAGATATGTACACAGCTGCTAGAGGACTCTGGATCTAACATCTAAATAAAGTCAGTGGCTACAAATTTAATGATAAATCAGTCTAATTCAATCACAAATTTAATTGATGAGTGTTGATTTAATTTATTCACTGTAATTCTTCAAAGTGATGAATTACCTGTGGGAGTAGGCTAAAATTATTTTCTCACAAAATAGTATGTATTTTGGAATATGCTAGATGTTGCAAATCCTAAGTAACAGGGATTGTAGGGAACAGGAAGACTAAAAATCTATTGCTAGTGGAAATAGCTCATTTTATGCTGCTATTTTCAACTTCTTAGTAATTTCTTCCTAGGAAAAAAATTAAGTATGATTGTTTTAAAAGTATTCCCCGAATAGCAATAAAGGTGGAAACTATATGTTCTAATATAGCTACTATTTTTAGATTAATAGCCCAGCAATTTCAGGATAATGACAAGAATACTGAAGACTTATTACAATGTCTAGCAATGTGTAATTATCACTAGAAAGTCATTTAAATAATAGCCCTGCTCATAGAATAGTCCAGTGAAACCTACAGCAATAGAAATGCATTCAGCCATTTGATAAGAGTATAATCTAAGGCCAATACCTAATTATCCATTATTATTGAAGCCATGAATAGGGGGATGAAGTGGCACTTCCGTGGTTAGGCACTTAATATAGAGCACAGTTTTTAATGTTTACAAAATTCCTAGGAAGTCAGCATTATCATTATCATTGACATACAAGAAACAAATTATAAGAAAGTTGATTTCCAAGCTCAAGGTCAAGATAAGTACAAGAGCTATGATTTAAACTCAGGTCCATTTGGGTCAAAGCCAATGTGCTGACTCTTTCTGTCTTCTAATCAAAATATAATTCTAAACCATGATCTTGATCAATATATACAGTGTGAGTCATTAGTCATCACAGTCCTGTTTCATTTCCCATCTACCTTCACCTAAATTACAATTATCAAAAAAAAATAGCTAAAAGAGTATGCAACAAAATGCAGGTTACATAAATATAAATTAAAAACCACAGAATTAAATATTTACCATATGAAACATCATATTTATAATTCTAAAAATCATATTTATTATTCTAAAATGTTTATGGCATATTCTTTTTGATTTATACTTTTGGAACAATGAGAAAATATTCTTCTGCATTCTGCCCTGGAAATCACTAATAGGCTTTTCATTTGCTTTACACATGGAATTTTCTCCCAAATGCAAGCATTAAGTTGAAATAGGTCTCTCACAGGTAAAAACTACAGAAAATGAAAGAAAATCTGAATTTCTGTGCCCAGATGGGCCCAGTCATGATTTTCAGTCTCTACTGTGAATTTGTCTCATTAGTTCCCTCTCCTAAATACTGAATGTTCTCATTAAATGAAGAAAAATTAAAACCTCTTGATGTCTTCCTCTGAGTTCTTGTCCTATTATCTGAAGTTCCGTTGTATATATAATAGACATTAGCTAGCCCTGGATTATTTAAAGATGAAAGTAATCAAACCAAATCTATAAAGAACATAGCATTAGTATTGAAATGTAAATTCAAAGACTGGGAGATGTTTCATGGAATAAAGTACTTGCTTCATCAGCATGAGAACACAGGTTTGGATTCACAGGACATATATAAAGGCTACCGTGTAATAGGGTTTGTTTATAATCCCAGCATTCCTATGGCAAAATTAAAGGCAGACATGGAATAACAAAGTAGCTACCTTGACATACACATACTCAAATAGCAAGGTGCAAAGAGAGAAGTGACACCTAACCTTGTCTTCTAAGTTCTACACATAAATATTTACATTTATAGGCCCAGAAATATCACACAGACACAGTATATACACATGTATGTAATCCAATATAAAATAAATTCCTGTATTTACATGGATGCTTTTATCTATACAATTAACATAAACACACTTTCATGATGCTTTTTATATACAGGAATCTGGCTCATTGTAAGTATATGTTAGACTCTCCAACTTAATAAAATTTAGTTTCTAAAATAGGCACCAGTTCTCATATTACGTGTAGACAAAATATTATGAACTCTTGTTAGTATCCAAGTGTAAGACAACATTTAAAATTAGTCTTTTGGTACTTTATAGACAACAAAAGCTAGCTCTCAGGATAGTACATTTCAACTACTCTCAAACTTACAGGCTTTGATTCTAAACACATTCTATTTCAAAGTATGGAAGAGGATGTTCTACAAACAAGAGTTATATCTGATCAGTCTTATGTTCCTTCCTTCCCATTGTCTCTTGTATATAAACAGTCTCTTGGTTCTCTGACATTGATCAAAATATGTTACAAAAGAGGTACTTAATTTTCCAACAGTACAGGATGTAGAATAGGTGGTGTTGGGCAGGACTGACTTATTCTGCTAACTCCAAGGATTGCTGGACTATAGTAGAATGTAAAAAGAGGCAAGGGCAGAGTCCAGGCACACTCTTCAGGTCTGTGTTGCTCTTACAACATCTTGAATTTTTACTTTTAATCCAAAATTACAAGAGAGTGAATTTCTGCTGTTTATATCAACAATTTGATGACATTGATTAAATTGTTCCAACTTACTAGTTTACAACTCTCTATGAACTCAATTGAATATAAAAGAAACACAGCACTGGATAATATATTTTAACACAGTATTATAAACCTGCAGTGCCAGCACAACAGAGGCAGGGGGATCATGAATTTAGTGCTAGCCTGGGCTACAAAGTGACTTCAAAATGATCATATGTACATTGAAATTCTTCAGAGAAGGGCCAGAGATGGCTGAAACAAAGTCATCAGTCAACACAAAACTATTTACTGAGCTTATATAATGTTCTTTCTTGTTCATATACAAAACATATTTTTTGGGAAAAAAAGGTTAATTTGGGGAAAATGTGCCTCAGAACTTTGAATTCATGATTTAGTTCATAGAAGTAGAGATCAGATCTAGGAGAAATTAAAGGAAATTATGAGAAGAGAATGTATTCAAGGATATTAGAGAGCGGGGGTTAGATCTGGGAGGAGTGAAGAGAAATAGTGAGCAGAGACTATGTTCAAAATATAGTATATGACTATGAGATTCTCAATTAATAAACTGTTATATTAAAATATATGAAGACATTCTAACACAGGTTATAATATCAACTGTGCTATTTTGGTACCCCATTAATTCTGAAGATACTTTTATCTCTCAGAAGCATATTATTCTGTATAACCATTGCTTTCTATGATTATAATTCTTTGTAATTTCAGTAGAGTACTAATTACCTAAAACTGACCAGAGGATTCTGTTTACATTTCACAGGTCAGTAACACAGAACATGACCCACCGCGGGAGGCTGACTTCTACTTCCTCTTCATGCAGCTCAGAGAACCATCTCCAGATGTGATGAGCAGTAACTTGTTTTTCCACTTCTTCTATGTTCATATCTTCTGTGGGAAGGATGATGACTAAGCTAAAGTCATCTGCCTTGTAAGGCAATTCCAAAACTTGACATGTCATGGATGACTCAGAAAAATAACCTACAACAAAGGAAATTCACTAAATTTATTTGTCAGCTGTCGAGTTCAATATTTAAAATATATAGTTTCTCATATTACCATATTTTGCTCTCAACAGCGCCTTCATCATTGGCACCTTGACTGTTGAGCCATCTTTCTTACTAAAATCTGTCATCTCTGTGTCTTCTTTCCTGAATTTCTGTTTCCAATCCCCCTTAAAATAAATGGCATTTACCAGGACCAGACGAGTCAAGGGGCCAAATTCTTCTTCTGAAAACATATTTTTAATTTTTCCTGTAATGAGGATGGAGAACAAAGTAGAGAGGAAAGTAAAAAAAAAAAGTAGAAATCCAATGGAACTTGCTACAATTGACTAAACCAAAAAAGTCTTGCACAGAGTTGTTTTCACCAGTGTATTGTATCATCTAGCTTTGACAACAGTAAGGACAGAAGGGAATATTGCTAAATACTTCACTAAGAAATGGTGTAAACAGAAACACCAGGAAATTGAAAATGAGAGTATTCTAGAAAAAAGTGAACTGAGCTAGTAATAAACTCTCTGGTGAGATCATATCCATGAACTGTTGTTCAGACAAGAAGAGAATTATAATGTGTCTTTCTGCATATTTATTGATATTATTCAGACCAAACATAAAGGTTGCCCATGAAGACAACCAGATTCAGATCAGTGACAGAGCCAAACTTACTACTCTTATAGCTGCAGCCAGTGACCAGTGCTTTGTCTGATTTTGAGCCTCAAAAAAATACTATTTTCCTCTTCTTTCTCTGTGCAGTAAGCAATTCTTCGTTCATAACACGATGATTTCCTTTTTCACGTCTCTATAAATTCTCCTGCTTACCACCACATCAGAATCTCAATGGACACCTCTTTGCACCTGCCCATGAAGGTTTAAGTAGCAACTAATACAAACTAATAAATTTCTTCACCATAATCATAATTAAGAATCTATGAATATCCTGTATACCCTTACTATGTTATACAAATTGTTATTAAAGTTTCTAATAACAAAAATATTTTAATAGTGTCCTAATTTCAAAGAGAATCTAAGGTTACAATGTTCTACACTTTGATCTCAAGTGTAAACTAACCCTAACCTTTATTTAATGACTTTAATTTTTGTCACTTTTGGGTTTAACAGGTCACTACATTTATGATAAGACTGTTAGCATTATTTTTAAACATTAACATAATCAGCTAAAATATTTACAGTTTACTTGGGAAAGTGACATTTGGAATTGACATATCTAATATATTCCTGGACAAAGATAAACTTTCTGTTTCCATACCTGAAAAAAAATCAATGCTTGAACAAAAATTATTGCTGAAATTCTCCTATTAAGAAAAAAAAGGTGTCTGGAAATTAGTACAGTAATCAATATACTTTTCAAAGCAATTCAGAGTTTCGCTGGGTTGTGCTCTCTAGTGTTAATTTAAATGACAGTCAGGTGAAATGGAAGATTCCATCTCTTTGATCCACAGCGCAATGTGAAAACATTCAGCCACTATTTACTTTAAGATATTAAAAGCTATGAATCCAACAGGAAATAACAGTTTTATGAAAATGGGAAACTTTACCATCTGTTTTGCTTTCTACCCAGGTGCTTATTGCCTGTGCAGAAGTCTTTGCATCCAGAAAATCCACCAGTTTTGTAGCACTCTGAAAAATCTCCTTGTTGCTATGGAGATACGTTTCCTTCACAATGAATCCTTCTTGAAGGTAGAGGGCACTGGCAAGATTAAATGTAAATTCCTGTTTCTTCTTTGAGATGGCTGAAAAAAGTGACTTCAGCACAGAAAATTCCTCTCCTACAAAATAATTATAGCATATACTCACATATTGAGCAACACAAAAACAATAGCTTCTTGGCTTTGACACGTGTTCTGATTTATATCACCGATTTCTCATGCTGAGACATAGCTAACTACGGAAAGTCACAATAAAGATTTTCAACATTTACTTCCTATAGAATATGGATTTTCCAGGAAAATCAATGTTTATACTGGACAAAAATGACCATGTAAATTTAATATTTTTCAGGAACAAAATTATGTATCCATGCTGGCTGAATGAAAGCCCTATTTTCTAATGACATTTTCATCATTTCATAGTAAAAATTTTCCATTTAAGACTCTCCTCTTTTTTTTGATTTTTCGAGACAGTGTTTCTCTGTATAGCTCTGGCTGTCCTGGAACTCACTCTGTAGACTAGGCTAGCCTCGAACTCTCAAACTCAAAAATCCGCCTGCTTCTGCTTCCCAAGTGCTGGGATTAAAGATGTGGGCCACCACTGTCCAGCAAAACTCTTCTTTGCAAGGAAACACTAAAGGGTATTGGTGGAGGTAGGACACCAATGAACAGTTTTTCAATGTTACTTTTCTTTCAGCTTCAGGAAAACATTGTTCTTTGATGAAGAATTGCATCTGTTCAGGTTTCCAGGTTTACAAGATAAGCCTTATAATCATCTCTCAATGTATATAAAAACTAAAGTGCCTGTTTGTTCAGATTCAGAAATTTACATATTTTGGCTATCTGCGAGATCAATAAAAGCCTTTAACCTATTCCAACTATATATAGTTACTAGGTAGAGTCAATTTAAGTCATTACCAGTAGCTGATTATTTATTGGTGAGGGGTTCTGATGGTTCCTTCTATACTTATGAATGTTATAATCATTTTATGTACTTCTGACTTAATCCTAGAACTAGGTCAACAAACCAGAAACAGTTTCAGATAACAGGTTATTTTTGGGCTTCATTACATTTTCAGAAAACAGAACAATATAACAAAAAAAAATCCCTGAAAATGCCAGTTCTGTAACTTTAAAGTTGATAGTATTTTATTAATATCCATTAAGCACAACAAACATTATTCACCATTAAGAGATAATCATTGAATAGAATTATTGAGGGAGTTGGGAAGATAGCTCATTCAGTCAAGCGCCTGCTGGACAAGTAAACGGACTTGATTTCAATCACCACATAAAAGCCAGGGAAGACATTTCATGCCTGTAATCCCAGCACTAGGTAGACAGAGACAGAGGACAGACAGACCAGTGGCTGAGGTTTGCTGTCCATTCAATGTAGCCAAACTGGTGGACCTAGGCTCAGTGAGAGAACCTGTCTTAAACAATAAGGTTGAGAGGAATAGAGTAAGTCACCTGACATAGACCTCTAAACTCACAAGCACAGCCATTCAAAAACAGTGAGAGGAATAGACACACACACACATGCACACACACACCACCATAATACAAGTATTACTGAAAATTTCTTTTGAAGTATAGAAGGAAGATAAAGCATGAGAGTGTACACACCCTTTAACTATAAAACTAGAAAATTCACTCTTTGTGTGATTAATGGATCTAGCACAGGAAAGCTGCCTATACATTGGATCTTACTCAGCTGGCTGCAAGCTATACTTTGGTCCCTGACACCTCCATGGTCTGGAGTTTTTGAATATGTACAGTCTGCACATCTATACAGAAAAGCATGCTAGAACTATTGCATTATTTTTGAAACTTTGGATTCTCTAGTCACTGGAACACAAACAAAGACATACAAGACTTTAAATATAAAGATACCTTTTATATGATTAGACTGGAGGACCTCCATGATCCCTGACAACCCTGGGTTTTCTTATACAAAGAGACAGAGAAAGTTAAACTATTCTGCTTAGTTACACAAAGATTCTGTGTGCTTTTATTCATTGCTATGTGGAACTTTAAATGGCATATTTTGGCAGCTGGATGGCTACAGAGAAGACTTTCCAAGTAAAAGCACAAAAGCTTGTACAAAAGAATGACAAAGACAAAGTGAAAAGACTCTAAAGTAATTTTCAGGCATTTATAATTTATAGACACCTTTAAAGGAATGGTGAGGGAGACAGAGGAAGAGGAAAATTAGTTGTACATCATTTGTCCTAGCAAATAGAATAATGTCATGTACTTAAGGTCTAAGACCTATGACAAAGAGCTAACCTTTGATAAATTACTGAGCACCTATATCAATGGAAAATGATTACCAAGTATCACACAATTGGAGGAGACTATGAAATTATTGGTCTTATAAACTTAATTATATTTATAGGTTAATGACCTCATTGAACACAGATCAAAGAGAATGCATATGCATGGCTGCTTATCCACAATGAGAAAAAAATAATTTCTTAAAATAGAACCTTGGAACCCAGATGATAGGGTGAATCAGTTGGATTGTACCAACCTGCTAGAAATTGTTTTCAAAATCTAGCACTGTTTTGTGTCTTTGGCTACTTTTTGGGTTCTTCTTTCTTCTACCCTTTTCCTTCCAGGACAGAAAGAGACAGGAGAGACAAACAAATAGAGGTGAAGGGACAATGTTATCTTTAGACTAATTCCTGCTGATTAGGGACATTAAGTTCCTTGGTATGTTTGTTCTTCTTGTCAGGATATTTAATTTCTTCTTGTTGTTTATTCTTTGTGCACAACTAATTAACAGACTGTGCCCAACAACAACCAACAGCAACCAACCAATGACCAACAACAACCCGTACACACACCAACACCCACACCACCACCTTGCCTCTCAGGGCCCTAGCATTTATACCCTCTGAAAAGTCCTGAGAATTCCAAATGCCACACATTCACAGAAACTACCTGAAGCCAGTAAATTTTAGTCACATGCTTTGACAATCTGATGCAGCCCTATATCCCACATCTGGAATTAAAAATGAAAATATATTCATATACTATTTCTGTGTTTTTCAAAGGAACCAAAACTCCAAAATTGTCACTACACTGGTTCTCTTCTCCTGATGTCAAAACCCAAATATCAGGTATGTATGGATATGATCCAAAGATTAGACTGGAGAAGTGACTTGGTTGGAGAACTTCCTTGCCACTGAATCATAAGGTCCTGATTTGATCCCAAAATCAAACAAGAAAGAGAGAGGGGGGGAGGGAGGGAGGGAGGGAGGGAGGGAGGGCGGGGGGCGGCCGGGAGGAAGGAAGGAGAAAGGAAGAAAGGAAAGGAAGAAAGGAAGAAAGAAAAGAAAAGAAAAAAAGAAAAGAAGAAAAAGGAAAATGCTAGGCATCCTGACATGTAATTAAGATCTCAGCACAGTAGAGACAAAAACAGATGGATCCTTGGGACATCTTAATACCAAATTTCTTGCCAATCATAGACTATCTCAAAAAAGAGTGTGAGTGGGAGACTGAAGAAATATTCAGCAGTTTAGAGCTCATATTACTCTACCAGAGGACTAGAGTTCAGTTCTCAGCACCCATGTCAGGGGCTCACACCATCTGTTGTTACTCCAGCACCATGTGGACCAACACCACTGTCCTCCACAGGCACCTGCACTCAAATGGAGAGAGAGAGAGAGAGAGAGAGAGAGAGAGAGAGAGAGAGAGAGAACCACACTGACAAACACAGTTTTAAATAATAAAAATAAATTATTTAAAAACTTAACAATTCTTGAATAATAGCCAGCTAGCCAGCACAGTCTTCTGGCCTCAAAATGCTCACTACATTCTTGCATTTACATTCACATACACATGTGCACATCCACACACACACAGAGAGAGAGAGAGAGAGAGAGAGAGAGAGAGAGAGAGAGAGAGAGAGAGAGAGAGAGAGAAAGAGAGAAAGAAAGAGAGAGAAATAGACTAAGAATTATAGTTTGTTTCAGCCAAATGATCCACACAGATTCCCTAAATCCATACCCCATATCTTATAGTAAAGAATATGACATTCATAGAGGTGAGAAAAATTAAAAGGTAGCATGGCTTGGTCAAAATTACAAGGAATTTTTGTTACAGAGCTAGGGCCAAAATTCATGCCAAGTATTCTTTTATTTATTTGTAGTGCTGGGAATTAAATCTGATGCCTTAAGCATGCTGGGCAGACAATTTAATATTGAGTTGTACTGACCCTTAGATTTTCCTTTCATGCTTCACTGAGTAAATAGAAATATTTCCAGTGCAGCCTTTAACTAATCGATAGCCTTTTTTTCTGAGGAATTATCAGATATTCAGCACAATGAAGAAGGTAAGTTTTTGGCATACACTTTGATGCTTGGGTAATGTATAATTGTTGAACACTTTGTGAGTCTCAGTTAACTACCTTTCAGGGCCTATAGAATCAACCAGGCATTAACAAGGAATAATACAACAAAAACCATACATTGGTAGCAGAACTGAAAAATTAATACGGAAAATTCAACAGATAGCATAGTTTGAAAATCAGTGATGGTGGAGGTGGCACTATAAAGAAGGCTCAGTGATTAAGACCATTTGCTATTCTTCCTTAAGACTTGAGTTCTTTTCCCAGCAAAGATTGGGTGCTTCACACAAATCTGTATCTTCATCTTCAGGGATATGATAGCCTCTTCTAGTATCTGCAGACTGCTACAGTCATGCAAAGTACATACAAATACATATAATTTTAAATAATAAATATTTTATAAAAAATAAAATTATTGAGGGACTGATGGGAGGAACAACACTGAGGTATGTCAGTGAGATTCATCTCATGAATAAACTATAAGAAGATGCTGAGACATGCCATAAACAAGATATATTATGTTTGAACACAATATTGTTTCTAAAAAGGAAAAATGGGGCCTAAGGAGATGGCTCAATAAAAGGTTTGCAGGATAAACATTAGGACCTGATTTTGACCCTAAAATCCATGTAAAGAATGGAGTTGCAATGTACACTTGTAATCCAAGCACTGATGAATATGGGAGCATTCCTATAGCTTGCTGGCCACAGTCCAAAGAAATACTGTAGCTCCAGGATTAGTGAGATGTCCTATTTCAAAAAAACAAAACAATAAAATAAAATCACAAGATAAGGTAGAACAAAATGAAAGAAGATATTTGACCTCAACCTCTGTCCTCCACACACCCACATGTACATTCATGTGAATACACACACACACACACACACACAAATCAAAATTAGTTGAAAAATGTGATGAACATAATAAAAGCATTTTAGATAAAGACAAGATTTATGTTTTCTTCTCCTTTGTCCCAGTCCCCACCTGACTGCAAGCACTGACTGCTGGCTGTCTCAGCTGTGCTTTGCTGGAATCACCTTTCTCTTCTCATGTCCGACTGTGTGAGGACTTCACTCATCTCCTTATCATTCGACCCTCATTGTTTCTCACCTCTTGGCTGTGTATCTTCTTTTAGTTCTTCTTGTCTCTTTTATGTCCCAACCTCTCTTTCACTATCTTCCCCTTTGTTTTCCTTTAATACTTATTGTCTTTTCTTGTCTTTCTGTCACTTAGAAAGTACTCAGCAGAAATGCTTGATAGATGCTGCTAACTGTTTTGCCATCCATGTATATTGTTACAAGGAAAATACAAAATTTCCCTTCCCTTATAAGACTCATTTCATCAGTTTGGGAAATATCACTGGCCAAAGTATTCAGCTCCCTTTGTTTTGTTTTTCTCATCTGTCCAGCAGGGGTATATGAAATCTTATAGAGTGATTATAGACATTAAATTGGATGGCTTGCACATGTATAGAGGTGTTGGATAGTCTAAATCCCTGTTTGGTGATACCTCACTATTATTACTGTGATTTTTACATTCATATCTCACCATTCTTAAGACATTTATGTTCCCATCTAAGATGTATCCATCTGGGAATTTAATTTCAGAGGCCTATTTTGATAGCTTATTGTACAATTGGCTTTGCATACATTCATAATATATTACTTTTCAAAGCAGAACCGTGAGATGCAATGTGTCTGGGAGTAGAGTGTTGGGACTTGCTGGAATTAATCAAGATGACTACAGGAGCTTCATTATACATTATTCACAAAGGAAAGGTAATTTAGCTTATTAGCAGTACTCCTTCTGTGCGAACTTCATTTAATTCAAAATGGAACAACTTATGCCTTGCCAATACTTTCAGGAAAACAAATTCCTAAATGCAGATAAGCCATGCTAAGGAAAATATACTGTAATTAATTGTGGTTGTGATATTTAAACACTCAAATAAAAAATCTAGATGTCTCTTCTGACATTCAGAATATGCTCTGCGATAGGGATATAAAGGCTTAAAACCCAGACCACTAGGAAGAGAAAGAATGAGCTATATAACCAGGGAGATGCCCACACATTCCAAATAAAAAAAATTTTTTAAAAATCACCCAAATTAACAAAATTTCTATGGATTATTTAAGTGCCCCCTTGGCCCATTTTGTAAAACTAATAAGCTTATAAATTACATGTTAACAAGTCTTTGGTCTTTTGGTGAAATATTGCACTACTTTTGTGAGGGAAGTTGAGAAAAAATCCTCCTGAAGAAAGGTTTGCTAATTAATGCCCTTTCCAGAAGAATAAATAAAATGCAATGTTAAATTATATTTTGAATCAGTTCCATGTTATTAAATTCAGTACATGGAAATACACAAACAATTCAAAGAAAAATACAAAGACACATAGAGAATTTTATTCCTGTTTAAGCCTTAATTTCTTGATAAAGTATTTTTGCTACATATTTTAGGAAGAAATAATTATAAGTGAACAAAATGGATACATTATAATTATTTCTTTGGTTATAATTTGGTACTATTTCCGTTTATTTTCACTTTTTGAAGTTCTATAATCTGAGCTTTTCCATGATATCCAAAAACTAAAGTGATTGAATCTAAAGAATTACACACACGATGCTTACCTGCCAAGGTTTCCTGCATCCTTAAAGTTTGCAGGATCTGCTGTTGTGCTTTTCCTTTTGCACCCAGTTGGACCATTCCAAGAAGCACAGTAGTTCCAAGAGGAGAAAATATAATGTTCTTTTGGGATAAAGAAATAGCTTTATAAAGATCCACTGCAAATTCAGCATTTTTTTGATCCATAGTTCTTGAAGTTTGACTTCCAGAAAAAAATAGTAGAAAACTCCACAATATGGTCTTATTCATCTTGCCTCCTGTGTATTAATTTAAAATGTATCAGTTCTTAAAACAGACTTTATCATAGTAAGCTTAACAGTAGGACTCCCATCTATTAGACTGTTGTGCATATACACGTGTGTGTGTGTGTGTGTGTGTGTCTGTGTGTGTGTACAAACACAGACAGACAAACACAATATTCTACATAAGGTACTACCTCAGGGAGAGTCTATTTAGTGGCATTTTGCTGAATACGTATTATGTAATAGGAGAAGCCCACATGCTACTGGTACTAAGGGCCTTCAAAATCTAGCATCATTTATACCTTAAGGTTCCTAAAAACAATGGTAAAGCTCTACTTTTAGCAAATGGTCAGTGACAAGAACTTGTCTAGCTTGCTTTATGATTCCTTCCCTCTCTTTTCTCTTCTCTTATTTATTGACACAGCTGTGACTCTGATTCAAGGAAAACTTGTGTTCAGATGACTTCAAATGTTTATAGACCAAGAGCAACTGAACAGTAAACCCAGTGCAGTGTAAGTCAGTGGGCAGTCTGGTTACCCCAACAGTAGCTCTTCTTTACTCCATGAATCTAACAGCAAACTGTCCCAACTCTCACTTCACAGTTTGTCAAAGGAAAGAAAGGGGAATAAAGATGGAAAGGAAACAAAATGATAGTCAAATATAGATAGTAAAATAAAAAATGACTGAAATTGTCAAACACTCTGACAAAACAGAGTAGGGAGAACAGCAACAGAAATCTGTAACCTTTTACAAGACTGCCCCAGTTATCAATTGTCCACTAAGGCAATTACAAGAAAGTCACCTATCTAATTATGCCTTCAGTGGAAACAGTTATGAATGAACGTTTCATAGAATAGTAATGTTGAGTTCTCAAAAATTTCAGTAATGCTAATTATACTTTATAATGATAACTATTAATTGGCTGCTAAGAAGTGACCTTTCAATGAAAACAAAACTTAAAGCCTTTAGAATAGTGATGCTATCCTTGAAGACCTGAAATATTACTTTCCTAGAGTTATATGGTAAGAGTTACTAAGAATCATTAGTAGGTACAAAGTTAAATAATGATCAAAAAGCCTTGAAAGTAACCTATAAAATATTAATTTGGTATTTCAGTTTTTTAAATATAAGTAGAAAAAATCTATTTAAATAAACACAGATCATTTTTTTAAAAAAAGGACAAAAATCTCAAAATTTAATACAAAGCACCAAGTAGAAAATTATGTGTTGATAAGACATGAATAAGGATGTAAATTGTCACATAGGTGCCTTTTAAGTGTTAAATCAATATACTAGGTTGTAGAAGCACAAAAGTAAAAAGTAATTTGTGAGACAAATTTTACACATACATGATTGTCTACATACCATGCTCTGATACATGTACATATATTTACACATATACATATATATGTATATATATATGCTTTCAAATTTTTATGAATATATACTCTTTTATGAATGTACATGCATATATATTCAATTTCTCAAAAATATTCCTGACCTGTTTACAGCTATGTAAGTTATTAAAATGTTATTACTGCTTTTCAAGCAAGTTGAAATTCATTTTATATATATATATATATATATATATATATATATATATATATATCCTTCATCCAACCGTGGGATGATAAATATTATTGGGAATGACATAACTCTTCCTAATAATAGAGTCTTTGTCTTACAATAATACTGGTACTGATATTTTTCATAATTGAAATTTACATCTGTGAGCAGTCATTTCTACCATTAGTTGTCCAGGCACTTAATAAGTTATAACATCAAACAAATAACTGCTTTTAAACTTTACTTACCTCATTTGGTTTTGAATAATATCTTACCAGAAAGCCCGGAGAACTGAGAGATAAACAACATGATGGATAGTGCTCTAAGAATTTGACCTTTCTACAATAAACAATTTTTAAGAAGAATGAAAGTAATATTTTATTTTAAAATAAGAAACATCAAATTATTTCTACACCAAAGTTAATCAAAGTGTCAGTTCTATGTTTCAATAAACACTGTCCATGTTTCTGAATATCTATTCTTAATTTTAAAGAACTTACCTGAGACTAACTTCTGATTCTTTACGTGAATGTTGTGATTAAAATGTGCTTACTGGAAAACCTTCTTATATAAAGTCGCTTATTGGTGGAGGCCAGCTATATTTATCTTAAACACTGAATGATTAATTCTTCCACAAACATAACAGGTGTGCACTATGCTGTCATGTGATCAAGTTAATGATACATGATTAAACGTAAGTGAAAAGAAAAACAGACAAATGGTTAAGAATTATTATTATTATTTCATTTCCTTTAAAAGTAGAAAGGATTGGAGAAATATGACAGATATTATAAATGTGCTGGACTCTAATAGGACTTGAAGTCAGATTCAAACATTCAACCTATCACAAATACTTCAAAGTGCTTATGAAGAAAAGAACAAGCGGAATCTAATCCACTCTCCAACTCTCTCAATTCATCAACTTGCACTTTGTAAACAGCAGAGGAATTTCCTGTGTCTGTGTGTCCCATTCTAATTTTTTGAAAAAGAATAGATGTTGAAAATATATATTTATATTTTACAAAAAAAACTTATTAAGATTATTGATTTACCAAATTATATATGTAAAAGAAAACACTGTTAATCCCAGGTAACTTGAAAGTAACATTGAGGTTACTTACACACAATCTTAACATTCTATATAACTTTCAGTACAAACCACCCATCAATAACAAGTAGATGCATAATTCAATAAGCTTTATCTCATTTTTGTAGTTCAATTTAATCATCTCACTGGCAGGAAGGTATTAAACACATATATCATCCATATGGCCTCTGAAAATGGAAAATTTAGTATAAGTTTCATTGAAACAAATATGACTATTGATCATCAAATTTAATAGTATTTCTGTTAACCTCATGAGAAAGAAATAAAATTATTCATATGCATCTTTAAAATTTGTATTTTAAAGAAATACATCTTCTAAAATATTTATCTCAGACCTTGGAACTTGTGAATATTTTCAGTCTCATGACCCAGTGAAAAACCTGAAGTGTTACGACTATGAATAGTGAACATCTCCTAACTAGCTTGATTTACTTGTTTCAGAGTTATAGATTAAATCTAGATTGTATTTCACACTAACAAATATCTCCCACACTGACCTACATCTTAGTTCATCAACCAGGAGTTTTGATTATAGTGGCATTCCCAAATGTTTCTTTTTTAAAAACTTGGAGTTTCAGCATTCTATTTTCTAAATTTAAGTATTTAGTGATGCCATAATTACTTTCCAAACTGGATCTGTTCTCTGTACATGAAGACTATCTTCCAAATTGTTTTACATATATGATACAGATAAGAATATCTAGGACTAGCATTCTGTGTTTTCCACCCATGTGGTAGCACCAGCAACAATATATCACTAGCACTCTTATTACCACTTTACTGTGTCTGCACATTGCTCAGGTCATAACGTGATTTATCCAAGAATCTGCCAGTACTTTTTCTTCCTTGCAAAGGTGTAGACAGTCACTCTGTCTTATTTAGACCATTCAATGTGATTTTTCTGTAGGATCTTAAATTAGAACAGTACAAACAAAAACATGCATTTTCCTCTTCTGGAGTAAAAAGATAACCATGAATTTTTGTTTCCAATTTTAAGGTGCTTTAGTAGCCAACGAAGTATTATTGTCCATAAAATATTACTGCACATCATCTAAATGCTTTCACAAATCTATTCTTTTTTACAACTGTATTTTGCCTCTCAAGAGTCAAAGATAAATGAGACCTTAAATGCTTTTGTATAAATTTGAGCACTGTCAGTATCAAGGAGTTAGAGTTATAATCTCATCCCTTATCATAGTATTTTATCATTTATTTTCTCAAATGAAAAATATACTTAATTCCAAACTTTAAATATACAAAGGAAAATGTTCTCTTCAATAAAAAGTTTAAAGTTTAATTTTTCCACTTGAGGACAGATTAATCTTGGGCAGCTTTCATTCTGTTAGTATAGTTAGTATTTTTTGAGTGACAAGAACATATTTTAAAAAGGAAAAAAATGTTACATTATAGCTTGAGTAAATATACATATTACAAACAACTATTGAAATCATAGCACATTTTAATGTGACAAGTTCCTTTCACAGTAGAAAAATGGTTTTTAAATAATTGTACTTAAATGCTAATTTCAGAAACAGTTTATAATTGTTCAGTCTACTAGCATTTGACAGGAGAGACCCTGCTACTTGTTTAGCACAATTAGATGCTATAGAGTATGAAAGAATAGGAAGATGTAATAGCTAAGTGTCATTTCTATGCCCTTTTGTGTATATTTTGTCAAATCATTAAAAGTAGTCACATGAAAAAAGACTTTCAGAGCTTTGAAGCAACTATTGAATTCATCAAATGCACTTTGAAACTGTTTCTAATTTTTTTTTACAAAGTAGAGCTTGAAGTACATGAGAGATAGAATTATGGTTTTATAAAGCATCTATCAAGTGCTCTGCCAACATAACATATACACAGAAAAAGTCACTCAATATGGAACAGACTGTATTATACTAATCTCTTCAAAAAGAGTTCATATAGGGGGTTAAAACATTCTCTTGGAGATAGGGGAGGAAGAATGGGATGAGGAACTGTCAGAGGGCAGAACAAGCGGGGGATAATGACTGGACTATAAAAAATTATTAAGGTAATAATAATAATAATAATAGATATGCATCTTGAAAAAATTTCTAAATTATACCTAAAATAATAATTGCTCATAAATCTCAGCCTAATTATCCATCATATTATTTATGAATACACTTGAGAAAGCTCAAGGCAAGATGTGTTTTTACTGTTTACATGTAAAAAAACTGTCTCTGCCTTCTATAACTGGACTTTCAATGGCTGGATGGATTCATGCACTCATGAGCAGAGAGAAGAATGTATGTGGAGGAAAGGTCTGTCACAAGGGATTTGGTATCTTTATTATATCTATTTTACATCTAAATAATCCTTTGCATTTCTGGGAATATGTCTCTGATTTCAGTTCACTGGACTATCATCAACTTGTAGCTCGTAAATCATTGTTCTGAGTTTGAACTGATAGATTATCCAATCAATCAATCCATTCAATGTATTTTGTTTCTGTTTGAACATCTAAAAGAATCCTTTATATCAAAGCAATATTTTAAGATTTAAAAATTGGTATTGAAATCTTTTCAAATTTATGTAAATGTGCCTGTATAATAAAAAGTTCTACTATCTCCATGTCCTCCTTTTTAGTGTCCCAAGTAGTTACTATTTACCACACTTGTGTCCATATTTATCAGTGTTCAATATAAAAGACAGATAAATAGGCATACAGATAGACAGATAAACAATAAATAAATAATAGACATACATACACACATGCATACAAGGCGTGTGTATGTGCTTTGTACAAACATACTTTTTGAATCATTGGAGAGCAAGTTGTAGCTTTGTATTACATAGAAATATTCCATTGCATATGATATATTTTCTGTAAAAAAAATACTTTCCACCTCAACACACACACAAACACACATATACCTCCTGTATCTTTGACATGTATGATTGCAATTCCATGAGAAGGCAAAGCCATATACATAAGAGGTATAATATCTGACTCACTATTCACATAAACACAAATAGAAAATAATTCTGTCCTCAGCAAATCTTTATACATATTCCCATTCCCAAGCAAAATGTTTGCTCTAATGATGCTTGCAAATCTATTATTAAAGCCTACATCATTAAACATATCCTGTGAAGTAGTAAAAAGAACCGTGAGCCACAAATGTCTTGATCTTAGAAGGAGACAGACCAGAATTGTAATCCCAACACTGATATTTTATTACTAGGAAAGCTCATCATGGAAAAATATGTCACATTTCAACATTAAAATAGATAAATTTTAAGGGAATCCACATGAAATTCAAATAGATTGAATGCTTTGGGCATGGGACAAAATTATCCACTATATATTAATAATTTACTAACGTCTTATTGCAAGAATTTTAAAGTCTAACTATTTTAAAGGCTTCCTTAAAAGATGAGCATATACAAATAAACTGAAACTGTGGAAATAAAGTTATTAATTCTTTATGAAGGACACAACAAAAATACAACACAATAATATTGGCTTCCTGAAAGATAATGTATATAATGTATATATATAAAGAAAAGTTTGCACAAGGAGAATCAGGAAGTTTCAGAACTAAATGTTGCCTAGTGGACTCTTTTGCACAGTGATACTTTTACAAAGGACCAGGCACTCTTTGGTTGATAGTTGAGTCCTTAGGAGCTCTGGGTGGTCCAGTTAGTTGCTATTGTTCTACTTATGGGGTTGCAATCCCCTTCAACTTCTCCAGTCCTTCCCCTAGATCTTCCATTGGGGTTTCTGGTCTGATGGTTGGCTGTAAGTATTTGCATATATATTGGTCAGGTGCTGATAGAATCTCTCAGTGAACAGCCATATCAGGCTCCTGTCAGCAAGCACTTCTTGGCTTCAGCAATAGTGTGGGGGTTTGGTGTCTGCTGATGGAGTGGATCCCTAGGTGGGGCAATCTCTGGATGGCCTATCCTTCAGTCTCTGTTCCTTTTATGTTCCTGTCTTTCCTTTGGATAGGAACATTTCAGGGTTTAAATTTTTGAGATGCGTGGGTGGCCTCATCCCTCAATTTGGTGCTGTGCCTATCATTTGGAAGTGGTCTCTACAGGCTCTATCGCTCTTTTGTTGGGTATTTCAGCTATAGTCATTGGCTCCTGGGAGCCTCTAAACTCCCCGGAGACTGGAACATTCTAGTGGTTACCTCCAGTTCCCCATCCCCTTCTGCTAGATATTTCTATTGAATTTCCTGATCATCTGCACTTCTCTCCTGTCTCTTCTAATACTTGTCACTGCTCCACTTTTTCCGGCCCCCTCCTCTCTCCCTTCCTGCTCCCTCCCTCCCTCTAGCACTTGTGATTATTTTGTTTCCCATTCTATGTAGGATTAAAGCACCTACACTTTGGTCTTCCTTCTTCTTAAGATGCATATGGTTTGTGGGTTGTATCATGAGTATTCTGAGCTTTTCCAGATAGATAAATAGCAGAGGATGGCCTTATCTGACATCAATGGGAAAGAAGGGAAGATTGATGCTCCAGAGTAGGGGGATGCTAAAGGGGTAAGGTAGGAGTGCGTGAATGGGTGAAGGAGCACCCTCATAGAAGCAAAGGGGAGGAGGGTGAGGGGAGACAGGAAGGGGGTGTTGTTGGAGGGGTACCTGGGAAGGGGGATATCATTTGTAATGTAAACAAATAAAATGATTTTTAAAACTTTAAAAATTTTAAAAAAGCTAAAAAATGTAAGCCAGTACAGTGTGGACTATCAACACATAAGAAAAAGAGGCTCATATAGTGTCCTAGTGAATTGAGACTTTATTATTGATACAAATATGTTATCATGCCAGATGTGTGTCTGAACATCTTTAAATAAAATCACCTACATTTTTATCAGAAAAAATAAAATAAAACACAAATGACCAGACACTTTGCTTCTTTTCCAAGGCTGTTACCTGTTTGGATATGGTACTTCACTGAACTTTCAAGTACAGTAGCTTATCACTCTCACCAATTCACACTAAGTGAATAAAATAATGAGCATAAATCTAAAATGATTACTAGGAAACAGCAATTATCCTGGTTTGACTACTACAAATAAGATATGTGTGTTAAAATAGTAAGCTGACTACATATACATCTACTTGTGCAATAATCACATGTTAATTAAAAATATTTGAACATATTTAAGGACATAAATGGTGATAATATCAATTAGATACACATTTTAGTGTGTAGAAAATTTTAACACTATACATCATAAACGTGTACAACTAAAATAAAAAACATATTTAAAAAGAATAAGATATACTGCTATTATCAATATCTAAGTATCAGTATCAAAATTGTTGTGGAAAACCAAATTGTAAAGAGAGAGAGCATTAAAATAGAGAGTTTTAAGTGAATTTTTTATTAATTAGTTAGTCTTTTATACATTGATAAAGATTTTATAATATTTAACAATGCATTTTTATAAACACATTATAAATGTTTGTCTACAGGGGCAATTATAGGGACAACTAGATAATATATTTTCTTCTGAAATAGACAATATCAATTGGCATCCCTCCTCTTTAAGACCAATCATTTTTATGTTCCTTCTTGTATTAAACAAGGCTGGGAATTATGAGTGAACTCGCCACAAACACAGAGTCTGAAGACAATGTTTCTCAAAGTTCACACTTAAAGTAACAGAGAAAGTGGGATGCTGGGTTCTTCTCTGCATCCTTGCTAGTGCTCTATGTCACAGGGGTGTGTTTGTTATTTCATCATAATTGCTTCTTGTTTCGCTTTATCTTCATTTCTCCATTTGTTTCTTGACACAATGGCTTGTCTTGTATTTCATGATACAGAAGTTCTTTGGGGAATAGGCTTTTCTCATCAAATACAGCTTTCAAAGCTACAAAATGATGAAGAAAATGGCATGAGAATTACATATATTGAGAGACCCAGTTAAATCAAAGGGCAAGGGGAAATCTCTCAAGTTCTTTCTTCTTTCTCTTTCTTTGTCCAAGAATTGATCTTTCTAGATCCAAGAATGTACTGGGAAGATTTTTTTCTAACCTTCTATTGTTTATTTTATTTAAATTTAAAGGACTACCCCAATCTCAAATGCACATACACACACACCTTGCACACACACATGCACACATGCATGGACATGCATATACAGCTTTTATATACACATACATACACACCTTATACATACACACAAATACCACCTCCCAATTCACACAGCTGTATACACATATACATACACACTTTGTACACACACATATGCACACATAAACACAAATACCCTCACAGCTTGTATATACACACATACCACCTCCCCATGCACACAGCTGTATACACACTTAAATAGATGTGGGACTATGCAAGGGTATCTTGGTTCTTGGCTAGGCATGGGCCTGGAACCCCGAGACTCCAAGGGAAAAATGGCAGGTGTTACGCCACATCCCCAGAACCCAGGGTCCTGACACGCAGTCTAGTTTCCAAAAACCTACATTGTTCAGTAGGCCATTATAGCCCCTCCCAAGTGCACAGGTAGAGAGTGTGACTACAGGCCTCAGGCCATAGAGAGATTTACATACTAATGAAGGCCAGAGGGTAGAGCAAATTAAGCATTCTTCCCCAGACCCTTTCCCTTTCTCCCTCCCTATTTAACTCAGGTCTGCCCTGAGTTTCAGAGGGGTACAACCAGATCCATATACAATCTGCCATGAAAATAAACCCTTTTGGAACCAAGGACTTTCTCATGTCGCTGGGGTCTGCCTTCACCAAAACCTCCAGCCTTTGGAATCTTAGACTTTCTCCTGTTTGAGGGACCCACTGCGTGGAAAGCCTCCGGGACTCCACCACTGCAGCCTATTTACCCACACATAGACACCTTGTTAACCCCATAGCTTGTATTCACATACATATGCACACATACAGACCATAGCTTGTATGCATACATACATACACACCTTGTACACACACATATGCATACATAATCACACACACCACCCCCACACAACTTGTATACACACATACACACACAGCTTGTACTACTCCTTTATGTGTATGATGACAGATATTGGTGATTTAAAGGTGAGAACTAAATAAGCTGATGTTTTCTGTTTCTGTTTTTTAATCTACTTAACAGCTATCAAGGGATTGTAAAAAAAAGCCCAGAACAAATTACTCTGTATTGAAATAAGATAATTAAAATAATCAACACACAGTTTGACTATCTGAATGACTAGGCACATACATCTGCAATCACATCTTACAAAATACTCTGATGTGCAGGGATCTGTAGCTTCAAAACAGAAAAAAAAAAAAAAAGAAGAGACAAATTATTCCTATGGCTGGTGATACTGCACAGCAGAAGTGAGAGGAAATTGCACCACATGTTCTAGGGAATAATTTTGGCTTCTTGTATAACTCTATCATTCAACAACTGAACACTGGAAGTACATTATACAAATGGTTTGCACTAAGGCTATGGGGCACTCACATGGCTTTTCTTTGAAGTGATTAAAAGCAGAAGCTCCACTCATGTTGATTATGTCATAAATATCATAAACAATAGAATATGGTGCTAACAGAAAACAGGGAACACTAGTCGTGCATAAATAAAAAATTTATAAGAACATGTAAAGATTAAGGCAAAGGTTTAGGTATCATTTGATTCAGTGTTGAAATGCAGATAGGATTTTAGTTATTTATCATGAAGATGGAGATTAAAGAAAGATTGACAGGGATGAACAGAAATGTCACCTAGAAAAAAACAAAGGGTTTGCAAGTGCAGAAAAACAAATGCTCCTTTCCAGGTGATGAGATAACTTAGTACAATAAAATAGAAATATAAAAGAGAAAAATAACAAGGGGTAAAGCTGAAGCTTTACTGATGAACATGTTAAATACCAAGTCAAAGAATACTGAAAAAAGAAAATCAGAATGCTAAACCACTTTATAATGTAGTAATATTTTGGACTAGAGAGTTGACCTGAAATTGGCTCCCCATAATGCCTGTAAAACCAAATGCTGAGGTGCATGTCTTCAATTCTACTGTTCTACAATTCTACAGTGAAAGGGGAAGTAGAGACAGGAGAAGACAGTTTTGTTTATTCCTTGACAAGCTGAAAGAAGGAAATCTACAGTGGATCTGTCCTCTGCTTTGCACACGCTCAATATGTGTTCCCCTACACACACACACACACACACAGAGAGAGAGAGAGAGAGAGAGAGAGAGAGAGAGAGAGAGAGACAGAGAGAGAGACAGACAGAGACAGAGACAGAGACACAGAGAGACAGAGACAGAGAGACATGGACATAAACATACACATGGACACACATGTGTATGTACACATAGGCATACACACAGACCCTACACCTACATATACTCCCCCCACAAATATTAAAAAGTAAAATAAAGCATAGTAAATAGTATTTTAAAAGCAGAAAATTAAACAGCAAAATAAATAAACAATAAAAAAAACAGTTCTTACTAGTAGTACAAACATGGCTATAAGCATTAATCTCTTTCCTTTTCCATCTTTTAAATTGGATAATAACAAGAAAGATGAGGGAAAATTATTCTGGCAAAAAAGGCTATTTTCATAGAAACACAGAGGGAAGGTGCAATCTGTAGTCTATAAAATTTGAAGAACACAACCAAATATCTGAGCTAAGACTGTAAACGTTACACAAGAAGAAAACGTCACAATGTGGAGTCTAAGAAGGCAACAACAGCAGCAGCAGAAAAAAAAAAAGTCACTCATCAGGGAAGGGAGAAAAACTTTGTTTATGATCAAATGGAAGCAGGACTGCAATAGAAGAAAATAGTTGTAAGAAAACATATGCAATTTACTGACATTGCTTCATATTCTAGAAGAATGTTTAGCTTTGCTTTGGTTGACCTCTGTATTTAAGTACATACATATGTTGACTATACTTGAGCTTCCAGTTAGGTCCTAGGAATTTATTTTCACTTTCAAGTAATGGTTCCTACCTTCTTTAGATAAATTAAGCAAATTTGGCTTAATCATTGGAAGACATAAAAGCAGTACCGAAGTTTTTCTTTTTTTTTTAATTCGATATTCTATTTATTTACATTTCAAATGCTATCCCCTTTCCCAATTTCCCCTCCAGAAACCCCCATCCCATCCCCTCCTCTACTTCTATGAGGGTGCTACACCACCCACCTATCTACTCCCACCTCCATCCCCATCCTGGAATTCCCCTACACTTGGGCATCTAAGAAAAGGAAATAACTCCTCTGCCCAGTGTCCATTTTTCCCTAAGGACTGAACTCTGTGTATTTTGTAGTTGCCTTGGGTACCCCACGCTGCCTTAAACCACATCCTACTCAATATAGGACCATGATGGCTCTAGTTCCTCGATACAGTTCAACCTAGTATATTTGCCATGATTCTATTCTTTACCACAGAATGGTGGCAAGTGATTATGAAGAGACAGGTGAATTTGTCATGCTCCCTGTGGCTTGTGACTGATTTCTTTTGAATAATCCTATGAAAGAAAGTTTGTGTTCATCAATTTCACAGCTTATCTTAAGGTAACTTTCCTGCATAACACCCACTTAGGAACCTGAAACTCTGTCTTCAAGGCTAGACAGCTTCAAATCTTAGAGAAGAATTTACTCAATTGTTAGCAACAGCCATTATTGCTCACATAGATCATCATTGATCACATAGACCTTTAAAGCATCTAAAAGCTTTCCTTCATACTTTCAAAGAATGCAACTCCCTAAACAGGCAGCATGGTCTCAACGAAATTGTCCCTGAGATGCTTATCAATCTATTCTTATATTAGACTTCTCAATGACCTACGGATACAATACTCTTTGTTCTGCCCCTGATAGACATCAAGTTTGCTTCTATCTCAATGGTTTTATACTTCTGTGGATAGTCCTGAGACTATTCTGTCTCAATGTCTTTGTGGATTCCATCTCTCAGAATTTGCCTGACATGCCTAGAGATTTGTGCTGTTGCCTCTCCAGTCAGGCCTCTACTGGGTGCTTTGGATACTGCTTTGGATCACAATGAAGATATATCCTTCAATTGGATAATTTGAGTACTATTTGTGAAGGTACACTACCTTGTTTTATTTTTCAGCATAGCACTTGTTATTACACATGCTTAGATTCTCTCTGATTTATTTACTTACCATGTTAGTTTTCTCACTGTTGTGAAAAATACTGAGAGAAAATTTTAAGCAAGAGGTCATTAACTTTGGTACACTGACTCCTTTGATCCTGGGCCTGTGGGAAGGGACCGTATGGTGGTTGGAGCATGTTGCCATAATTACCTCACAGTAGAAGAGTAGAGATGAAGGTACCAGGAATAAGAGAAAACTCTCAAAGATATTTTTCCAGTGAACAACTTCCTTACTCTTCATTAAAGTTCTACCACTTCTCCCAAATAGCTCTAACATCTGAAGACTAAACATTCAATACATGAGAATAACACTTCATAGTCTAGCCATGGAACTTGTTTACTAATAAATTCAACAGAGCGAAACCCTTGCCTAACCTTGTAACACCTTATATCCTAGAACACAGTACTGTCTTTGGTTAATGGAAGGAGATCAAATATATATACATTTTCATGAGCTTATGAGCTCTTGCTGCTTTTCCTAGGACCTGAATTCAGTTCATAGGACCCATGTTAGGATGTACAGCCTACAACTGCCTGGAAAACCAGTTCCAATGCTTTCAGTGCCTCCTTCTGCCTTCTAAAGGCACCAATGAAGAAAGTCATATCCATACACGTAAGAATATATCTCAAAAAATCTTTTGTTATCAGTAATCTCTTGCATTCATTCTTTCCTACATGGAAAACTATGGCATTAGCTCACTCGTGACTTCATTTTATAGCTGGCTGCCTGACAACCATTTCTATAATGACAACCACAAAGTATTTTTAAAGTGATAAAAATAAAGTACGTGCTGGTTGTGAAGTACTGAAAAATATCTTCACTAAAATAACATGACTTACAAATGACAGGGTTTATCTCCTGACCTCTGGCATTCTTTTTCTAACTAATTGACAACTTCCTCAGACTGACAGCAATAGCAACACTCTAAAACATTACCTGAAATATGGAAGATGTTCTGTAAACAGCACATAACAAGCTCTGGATAATCTGTCTATGTTCAAGTTTCTGAAAACCTTCTGCCTCACCAAGATTCCCAGCCACATTCTAAATCCTGCACACTATTCTGACTACACACTCTATCTAACTACAGTGTGGGTAATGGATATGAGAATGGCTTAAGCATCTTGGTAAAATGTGTTCTTGCTCAACCAAGGGCAGAAACTGAGTCTCTGCTTCTCTAACAGTTATGTTCACCTGGTGATGTCCTTAAGAAAACACCTCAATATATGATCTAGATTGGCACTGGCAAATTATTGTTCCATTTCAGCCTTTATCAGTTACAATAAGCTGAGAATGGTGGAGGATGAAGAAATTGTGGTCAGGATGTGTTATATGACAGAAGATCATGTTTTCAATAAAAAAAGTCAAAACAACAGATTAGAGGCAATTTTCATATGATTCCTAATAATATTCATAGAGGCCATTATCTGTTTATCTTTTCAAATTATTTTTATCACATTTTTATTTGTTCTTTCTGTGCATGAATGTGTGTTTGTGTGTGCAGGTGCATGCACTCCACAATGTGTAAATGAAGGTAAGAAGACAAATTATAGGAGTCAGTTGTCTGGTGCTACCATATGAGTTCCAGGAATCAAACTTCTGTCTTCAGAGTAAGTAAGCTTCAACTGCCTTTTCCCACTGAGCCCTCTTACAAGCCCCAGAAAATCTCTTTCATATTTTCAGATAATTACAGACCTCTGAATGTATGTGTTTGTAAATTTAATGATGGGTTTACCTTATTAAAAAAAGCTACTAGAGAGTACTGTGCAGTATATATAAAACTAGATTTTGAATAAAATCCATGTCTATACTTTTCATCTGTACTATAAGAATCATAGAGAAAAACCGTGTGCTTCTGTGGAAAATTGTACTTTGTCATAAACATCCTTGCAGGTCATCAGATTCAGGCTAAGCTTACTGGTCTTGAATTATTTTGTCTCTTTAAGAATTTGCAGGTGGAATTACTTGAAAGTATAACCAAAAGGCCCATTTGTTAATGGTTCCTTTTCACCAGCCTATAGCACTGTTGGGAGATGGGACTTTTAGGAAATAAAATCTAATGGAAGGAAGTTAGGTCACCAGTAACTTGTATTAGAAGCAGATATGTTACTTGTCCTTCATCACTTTCCTATTGTGTCCAGCTAAGTATGGTGACATTCTTCTGCCACATGCTTCAATCCTTGGTGTAGTCTCTAGCTGTAGACTCAGCATACCAAAGCTAAATAGTCATGAACTGAAACCACTGAACCCATACACTAAAATATATTCTGTCTATGTTGAATATCATCAAATATTTATAACAACACCAGAAAGCGGACCAGAGCAGTAGGTTATTGGAGGATATGCAACTTTCCTGTTAGGTAGAAACTTACTTGACTTCCTCCTTGGAGACAGCAGTTTTTAATATCTGCATCTAAATTAAATTAGAGCTGATCTCCCTATACAAATCATTATTACTAATTCTAAGTTCTTTCTTCACTGTTAAGCTAGCTACAAGCCTCCCAACTAACTTTTTCAATTACTATTTACCACCATCCCCAACACCACCCAATGACAACACTAAGAATTAAGTCCCAACAGCTCAGATACGGCCAGACTCTAAGAGCTTCAGCCATCTGAAACGACTGTCTTTCAACATGTAGGTCAGTAAGTGTTCCAAGATATGTACCAACAAAGATTCCTAAAAGATAGATTCTGAGATCTTGCTTCACCATATCCAGAAGGCTTTTGGCATCTTCTGGCTTGTTCTGTAGTAACTGATACACGTTCAGCACCAACAATATAGGGCCTGACATTGACAATGTTCACTTCTACCTTAGGCTGAGCTTCTGCAATGCAGAAATAGTTAAGAAACCGCATCAGTCTTTTGTGCACCAGAAACAATTAGCCACAAAGGGGCCCAACTGCTCTCACATTGCTCAGACACAACTCTCTCATTGTTTTCAGACTCACAAATCTTTCTTCATTTGTGCAAAAGCACGGGCCTCCTTCTTACTCTGAGTTTGCCTTCTTTCCTGAGAATAGTCCCTATAACAATAGCCAAAATAAAATCATCTCTATAATTTTTGTAATTTGTCTCTACAGACTGCAACAATAATAACAAAACCCACTTGGCCTGAAGTGTTCCAATACAGCACATTCTCTACACTTGATGTTTTACAGGTTCAAGGAGTCAGTGTGAATGGTTCTGGGAGTTTACTGAGAAGCCTGCCTGACCTGTGCTAGCTTTAAGCACTACGAATAAGGCATATAAAAGGGGTGTTTCAAGCTGTTTGAGAACCCACTGAAAACAACTTGTAAGCTAAAGAGAGGAAGCACAAGATGTTTCATGATGAAAAAGAAAGACAAAAAATACAAAAAGATATTAAAAGCCCAATAGCCAAGATGGAAATGCTGCCCAGGGATTAGGAGTTGTTCAAAAGTGTCCTACATACTGAAGTAGTAGTTTAGAATGTTGAAAATACCTGGCAAGTGCCTTTTATGGTACAATTTCCAAATAATCTTTGCTATTGTTTCCATGTTTTATTCCCTTTATAAATGGAAATTATTTTTAAAAATTATTACTATATAATTTACAGCGGGTAATGACTATGAGCCTAAACCCCCCTTCTTATTTTCTCCAGAGTTCATCTCCAAAGACCCACTTAGCTATAATACCTATATATTTAATTTAAAATTAGATGAAAAACAAAGTTGAACTTTAAATTAATTCTAAAATATGTGTATCTTGGCTATGTTGTTCCTCAGTCCCCATAATTTCTTTTTAATTCCTACAGAAGGCACACCTATATTTCTGGTAAAGTAATAACATATGCAATGAGAAGCATGAGTAAGTAGGCACTTATCTTATGGGACTTAAGACCCATCCCATGAGAAGGAATTCATGCCTGACACTCTTCAGATGGCCAAGAACAAGAACTTGAGATTAGATAGGCCATTGACCTAGGAAAAATGGAATGCTATGGTATGCTAAAGGAACATAGCCATAAAATGACCCCTAACAACATCCTTCTATACTCATAGATCAGTGCCTTCCTTGGCCATCATCAGAGAAACATCCTCCTATGTCAGAACATGGTCCAGAAATAGACTCACGTGAGGAAAAAATCTAAGTGTTTATGAGAAAACTCCAAGAAAACTTGGCAAAGACTCTTGTTACCTCAGTTTCTTCAAAAACATGGAATTGATCTTGTAATTTGTTTTTATGCTCCTCCCAGGTATAGCAGATATGAGTGAATTTAATTCAAATTACTCATTACAATTGGTTGTTTGTTTATATTCATCTGGAAATACATGTTTTTGCAATGTGCAACTTGTCTTTTAGATTATATGCAACTTGAGCTCACGAGAACATCATTCATGCGATCCTCCTTATCTCTCAGAGTATTTATTGTCTAGTGCTCTGAAAATGTTGGCTATTGCACAAGACTTTAGCCAAACTCATTTTTAGGCTCCATTTTCCCTGGTCCTACCACCTATAGAGTAGCAAACTCTTCTGAAATATATGGGAAGAAATACAGAGACCCACAACTGGGCAGTGTGTTGAGAATGAGAGACTTTGAAATACTCTATCCAAAATGGGATGTCTCTATCCAATCCTTCTTCTGAAAATTCAGGAAACTCTATGGAAAAGGAAAAATTGTAAGAGCCAGTGAGAATGGAAGACACCAAAGATATAGTGCTTTCTAGAAACAACAGGACAGATACACATATGAACTCACTGATTGTGGCTTCATGTACAGGGTATACGCAAGTCTAATCTAGACGGGGTCTGAATGCTGAGACTGGAATTGGACACAAGCTTTCATTCCTAACTCAGAAGCTATCTCCAATTCATGACCATTCACAAAGGAAAAAGTAGTCTTCAGAAGGCCATCCTTAAAGCAATAAATTATGAAAAATCAAATGGTCATCCAAAAATAGAAAAACAACAATCTGAAATGCAAGACAGAAAAAACTCCTTAAAAGATACTTCTCACAGAGTGTCCAAAAATTAGTGTCCAAACTTACTTGTCTAGAGAGAGAATCGCTGACTCCATAGGTGGAAGTCTTAGCTGTGGCTCTCAAGGTGTATCATGAGAAGGATGAAAAAGCTTAAAAACAGAAATAACTAATGTTGGTTAAGGCCTAGCAACCAGACAAAGCTAAGGCCTATGCTCCATGGCCTCCCAAAGCCCAAAAACCATCACATTCCTGTTCCAAATGTGTCAGGAGGGTCAGTGGGGCTAGGCCTGTCCAAATCCTCATAAATCATCTGTACCATGTCCCAGTGTTGTCAAGAAAAGCATTGGGGTGTTGACTGCCCCCATACTCCTTGTGGCATAAGGACATCAATCCCATATCAACTCTCAGTTGAGCTTCTTGGTCTGTCCATGGATGACACAAGGCTCCCTTGGTGTGACCACTTCATTTCCAACAGGTACCCTCATGTGATTATCATAGTATCAAGAAAATCTATTTATTTCTTTCTGGACTTTGGAGACATCTACTCAGTCCTGGAAGAGTTTTGGGGACCCAAGTCTCCTTCCCATTCCCCTATGATCAGACTTTACCAGCCTCACCAAACCACACCAAATATATCACCCAAGCTCAATACCCACTTTCTCTCCAAAGCCTCAGAGGACTTAAGCAACTTATCTTTGACCTGTTAGGAAAGAATCTTATGAGCCTCACTTCTTCCCCCCTTTAATACCCCCATATTTGCAGTTTAAAAAATAAATGGAACCAATTGCTTGGTTCAGGATCTCTGACTTATCAATTCCACCTCCTCACCCTGTAGTACCCACCCTCTATATTTGCCTCTCTACTAACCCTCAAAGACCTGCCTTTTATATGTTCTAGGCCTCAAGGATGCCTCCTTTCCTATTCCTCTAGACCCCCAGTCACAAAATATTCTTGACTTTACTTAGACGGCCTAGACACTCACCACACTCACATTTCTACCCAACTCACAGGAAACATCCTCCCCAGAGGTTCCAGCACAGCCCACATTTATTGGGCCAGTCTGTGGCCTCTGACTTTACTCTCTTTGTCTCTTCCTAAATCCAAGCATATACAATAAGTAGATGATCTTTTGAACTCTGATAATCCTTTGTACTCTGTCTCTGCAAGGCAACTCCACCTTATTAAACTTTCTGTCTAGCTGAGGATATTGGGTCTTACCCTCTAAGGTTCAGTTGACTATATTCCTCAAATTACTTATACTGGATTAGCTATCGCTCCAACACACAAGGCCATTATACTCGATAAAAAATAACTCATAGTCCCCTTGACCAAGGACAAAATTCTATCTGTCCTGGTGATGGCTAGCTTCTTAAATTTCTTATTCCTTCTTTCTCTCTTCTTGCCTACTCCCTATATAAGGTGACCCTTATCACATCACGTGAGCCCCTTCTTGTACCATTACCAAGCCATTTTGAAATTTTCAATAGTGCCCCCTTTCCAGGTTCCATCCCTACATCTTCCAGACTTAATTTGTCCCTTCTCTCTCTATGTTACTGAAAAAGAGGGATATGATCTTGGGGTCCTAGGTCATCAACTGGGACCTTCCTTTGTACCCATCACATATTTATTAAAAATTAAACCATACTACCCAAGGATGGATACTTTGTCTGTGCTCTCTGACTACAGCTGAACTTCTTATATAAGAATCAAAGAAGTTAATCTTAGGGTCACCAATCACTATCTTTCCCTTTCACCACTTACACCATCTCCTAACACACCAGAGTCTCCAAACACCACCCCCTTCCAGAGATCTCTCTTCACATAGCATTAGTAGAGGACGATACACTTATCTTTCAGCCATTCTCAAATCTCAATATTTCAAATTTACTCAAGTAACTAACTTGCCTCTCTTAAAGTATATACAGATCATTTGTTTCTGTCACCTATTATATTCAGTTCCAAATTCTAGAATCTGCCTCTCCAGCAAGTTCTTCCCTCCACCTGCTCTAACCATTCATTTCTCCTCACCTACTTGGTAAGGAGCCATTCTCTGGCTCTTGGAGCCTGCTACACAATCTGGGTCTTCACCATAGTGTCTACTCTCTAGTTATTAAGACACTTGCTCTACTCCCTCTTTTGAAACTCTCCCAGTTTCCTTTCCCCTCCCCCTAGGAGCTTTCTGCTAAACCCCACAGTTTGCTTAAGCCCTTCTGGGCCTCTGTGACCTTGTGTCTCATGTCTCTCAATTCTGCCTTGGAAGTCTCTGAGTTTCTCTAATGCCCTCCTAGATTTTCTTGTCTTCAACTTCCCATTTAGAGCTTATAGAAACTCCCTCCAGCATAGTTCATTTTGCAATCTATTTTCTTTTCCTCCACCGACTCAGATTTTATTAGAGCTTCACTGTGTTATCACAAGCAGTTTGGCCTCAGTATAGTTCAGATGACAAAAACTGGCATGCTTGATTTTCAATGATTGCGACTTCTGTCACTCCACAAACAAATGATCCAAAAAAAATTTTATACTCTAATTAAGGACACATGGCACTCCAGATGGAAGGTGGGGATCATTGGTAAACTTTAATACAGAATTCATCAAAGCTTCCCAAAAGGCGCATTCAAATACAGAGGGTACACATCCCACTCTCTCAAACCCCAGGTATAGACATGGTAAAAAAAAAAACAACAACAACAACAACAACAAAAAAAAAAAACAGTGGTTCAAAGCTCCTCAAAGGTCCTCATATCACTGATATCACTCCTTACAGATGATATTGATCCCATTTCTCTGTCATACGATCTCTTGTTTTGGACCTTAACCTCTGTATATCAGCTATTGCATAATGTTGTACCTTACCACTTTGCAGAATGTTGGCTGTGACTCTGGTAATACCCTTTCTAGCAGTCCTGGGCATAACTGCTGCCATCACCAGTGGTACAGCAAAATGACTACTTCCTCAGCTATTTACAATTGGTTTTCCTCTCAGATCATCCAGGCCCTCCAATGGGCATCTCAGACCATCATTACCCTTCAAGGCAAAACACATTCACTGGCTTCCATACTGTGAGGATTAGATATATTGACAGCAGAAAGAGGTGGTCTTTGTCTTTCACTTGGGGAGGAATGTTGCTTCTATGTTAGCCAATCTGGTAGAATAAAAGATATGATCTAATAACTCCAGACAGATATTCAAAGAATGTAAGAATTTGGATACTACTCTTCCTAACCCCCTTCCTCCTTCTTTTCTTAATCCTACTGACCACATCCTAACTCACATACATTTTGTCCAGTTTCCTTCAACAACAGAGCCAAAAGATTTCTAACTAGCCTTGTAATCAGTTGCTAATACAGCTTTCCCAGCCCCTAGCCGCTTAGCCAGAGGCCTGAAACACCTGACTATATCCTGATGGTGAAGATCAAACTTTCCCTCAAGAAACTCAACAACCTTAATCAGCATGAGTAGTCTCATGATAAAGTTCCTCTTCTTCCAGACACCTAACATTAATGAATAGGAAACCAAAATAGGGGAGAATATTAACTTATTCAAGCTGAATCAAGGGGCAAAGAAAGGCTTCACTGCCATGGACTCCCTTTATAAACTTTTTATACTTTATAAACTTTGTAAATCCTCAAGACAGAAAAGTATTCAGGCCCTGCCCAGGATCTCCACTAGCCAGGCTCCCCAAACCAGAATTCCTTACTGGCCCTAATGATCATTTTCTAATGGCTGTAACTGTTATTCCCAGTCTTAAGGTTAGAGAGGGGCCAGATCTTGCCCTAAAAAAAAAAAAAAAAAAAAAAAAATTCCCACCAATACCAACAGGAAAATACACCCATCACTGAGCTTGCCACAGAAACACACCAATTTGAGAGCAGGAAAAATAAACAATCCTTGAGCAACCCCAAGCTCAGGACTTGAAATCCCACCAGAGCTGGAAAGCTCCACCCTGAAAAGCTTAACTGCTAAGAAGTACTATTTAAGCCCCACCCATTGCTCAATCGCCTGCTATCTTCTGACAGGAGCAGAGGTAGCCACTCTCGTCCGTTTTCCCCTCCCAATCTTCTATGAGAGTTTTTGTAGGGTATGATTTTGTGGTATTCCCTGGTTCCTAACTGCCAGAATACCTTTCCCTTCAGAACTGTGTTTACAAACTGAAACTCTTGATATTGTCTCTGTGTCTCTAACATCTACCACTGATGCAAACATATTCAGTCTCTACCTTGGGAAATACTATGTACATAGAGAGAAAGCACTCAATATTTAGAATGGGCTAGATATTCATATCTGCTACAATTAACCAACAGGAAGTTTTGCAGAGCATGTTACAATTTCTCCAGTGTCCTCTAGACCTGGTCTTGATTTCTAGGTGGCATGCCTTGACTCACCATATTTTAACACTACTGTTCCATTTCACCTCTACTTGTGTGTCCAATTCTGTTACTGCCTCAACAGATGAAGTTGCCCATTGCACCCATTTTGTATTTACTTTGATTTACATCCCCTCTTCATCCATGGTGATCCCCTCTTCTCACATTATTTTCTGTCTTAAATTCTAGATCTTTTTTTCTCACAAATTGAGATCCTCCGCATCCATCAAACACCAGCTCAGATGGGACTCTTATTCTGAAGTTCTTCCTAATCTCTGGCTAGAAGGACTCTGACTCGTCCCTAGTGCCTTTGCACATCCTAATCAGGGTGTGTAGTGCCATATCACACATTCTGCTGCCAGTGACAGAGACAGAGGCAGAGAACTAGTACATGGCAGCAACAAGCACTTTTAGAATTCACGGGGCAACTTTCAGAAGTTGCTTTCTCTTCTTCCAAGATCAGCTCTAGGAATTAAAGTTATGTTATCAGATCTCTGTGGCATATAACTACACCAGGAGAGCCCATCTAACAGGAGCATAAAAATATGTTAAGGGCCACAAGAAGAATAGCTGAAGGGAGAAAAATTGAGCAAAAGTATATATACTTAAAACATTCAGAGAATGATGGAAAAATATAAATTATTGGTCTTTATAAATTTCTTAGTCTTGTATATATTTTCAGTATTTCCATGCAGGTATCAAAACATGTCCCATGCCCACTGAAAGTCCAGTCTCCCTGTCCATAAGGAGAAACCAAATATACCTTCCTGATACTGTAGAACAGTGTAGCCCCTCCACTTGTAGGGACTTTCAAAGCTGAGGATAGGTTTGTGCTTCTGTTTGCCTCTCTTTCTATCTGCTTGCCCTGTGCCTTTTATGTACTCTATGTCATGTTTTTCTTGCCTTAATTATGTCTTCTTGTTCTACCTTGGTCTCCTCATATGCTCATCCCTGTGCTTTGTCCCTATTCTCTGATTCTATTTTTTATGAGATACTCCTAGATTCTCTGGGTCTATGGTTCATGCAAGAAGATAAACATTCCCTACATTTGTTTTGTTTTTAATATGTGTATTGTGAGCCTATATGTGCATGTGTGTAGACACATGTGTGTTGGTGTATGTGCATGAGTGTACATGTGCATAGGCCCAAATGTACTATTAGGTGTTTTCCTCGGCCATGCTCCACTTGATCTGTTGAGGCAGGGTTTCTTGATGAACTCATAAACCACAATACAGGCAATTCTTTCTAGCCAGCTACTCCTGAGGATACTCTCTCACTGAAATTACTAATTCTAGGGTGCTAGGATTACAGGCTGAAACCATGTACTCACATCCACTCATAAGGATTCTGGAGAACCAAAATCCAGTTAATAACAAATATTTTATCCTGAAACCCATCTTCCCAGCACACATATTTGTTGTGAAAGTTAAATCATCCTTATGAAAAATGACAGGATGACAGATTTGAAGCCCCATTCCATGCACATAAAGACCTGCAGTTTATGGGTAAATACTTCTGAAAGAAATGTGGAGAAGTAAATAAAGAAAATGAGCAAATAATTTCAAATTTAGAAAAGAGGAAATTTAAGAAAGATCTAGCAAAGTGGTAAAAGGAGACTGGAAAGTGTAGTGATAAAAAATGACAGTTGCTCTATATAAAAACTGAAATTTGAAATAATATAATATATGGCCAGTTGGTTCTCTTTTCCACAGAGGACCAAGCAGAAAGAATGAGCTTTAATGTCACTTGGTGTGACTATAAGAAAACAACTCCCTCCTTCAAATGTATTGTTCAAGAATGATGTCAGACACTGGAAAAGTTTAGACACTGTGGGTCTCAGATGATTGCTATAGAGCTCTGTCTGCTTTCAGTATTACATGTTGAAAACACTGCATTTCCATCAATTATTTTAAATGAGACTCCCTACAGTACCCATATGCTTTCCCAGTGCCTCTCCTACTTTCAGGTTATGTTGCCAGAATTCCCACAAGGCTTCCTTTGTAGGAAAGATGTTTCCACAGATCTTACTTGTCAAATGCTTTCAAACTGCAAAGGCTAGAATAGTCTGAAAAATAGAGCACACTTGTGCACATGTTCTTTCAAAATCCCCAGAGATCATTCACTTGCATTTTTCAAGTTAAGAATCCTTGTCCTCTCTTATTAGCCCCATAGTGCAGCTGGAGGCTCAGAGACAATGCACTTTAAGTAGCCTCTATTTATAGAGTCATGAGAAGAACAGAGCCAGATTGCCAGAGACTCTCTTCTAAATCTTTAGAATCTTGTGATGTTTCTCTCTCTGGTAACAGTTTTCAAAATGAAAGTTATTTAGGGAGGAGAGGTATTCATCCATAGCAGATTAATGGTATCCAAGGAAGTCAGCTTTCAGAACAATGACACAGTAGAAATATGCATTTCACATACTGCAGCCCGTTAGCTCTTCTTTCTGAGAGCACAGAGCTATGAATCTTGACAACCACAGCACTCTTTATTTCACAACAAAATACCAAGCAAATGTGTTATTCTCATGCTATTCTCCATTTATTACCTTTTCCCTTGATTGAGTTATATGAAGAAAGAAAGGTGATTATAGGCAGGGTGAGGACTTACTTTCAGAGAGCAAAGGAAGCTCTGGAATTTGAGATTCATCCTTTTCTGGCTCTTCCTTAAAGTATTTGTCAGGGTCTAGGAGAAATGCAGGTTTATTCACTTCAGGCAGCTCTTTCAGGGTTCTAAGACTTAAGGACCCAAATATGCCTTCAAACAGCAAATTTAAGGGAAGGAAGAGAGAAAAAAGACAATGTCATTAACTCTTTGAAGTGATCAAATTTACTTTTTAAAAATTTTAACCTTCCTGTTACCCAGCTGGCACAGCTGCAGTGGTCACTACATCCCCTACTGCTCCTCAAAATAAACTCACAGGGTCCTTCTGGTCAAAGGGACAAAGAAGAACTCACAGCTTCCTTTTCATTTGTTTTTCATTTTGTGTGTTTTCTACAATGTTACCTTGCAAATTAATATTCTATAGTTTTGGAAAGTCTCAGTCTCTCTTTTATCTCCAAGAAAATTGTGTTCTCTGTGAAATGGAATATATTTTTCCCGTGTTTCTTAAACAAAAATACCTAAAATTTTGAATTGATAGGTATTTTTTCATTCCACTATAATATAAGCCAGAACAGTGTTTTATTTATTCTCTCTGTGAAAAATAAAAGATCTACATAAACTACATGTTAAAAGCAAAATTCTGAACAAACTGAAAAAAGATGTTGCCTCATGTGACAAACAAAGCATCTTGCTAATTCAAGATGCAGTTTTATGCTCTGCGGCTGTTAGTCCTGTGGAGGCAGGAACTGTGGTTTCCTTTTATGATGTACTTGGTCTCCAAGGTAAGTCGGGCTTTTCTATTTTATCACCCATTAGAACTATCACTCAGAGAGCATATTAAACCATGGGTTACCATGTACCACACTTGGCTTCTGTTTTTTTTTTTTTTTATTTTCAATCTGGAAGAAAGAGAGGATGATGGTACTATAATTGAAATTTTTAATGTTATCTCGATAATGGTAATGTTGCTAGACCAGTGGTCACTCTGACAGTCAGGGTACTAAGCCAAGCAATTGTCATGATTTGTCCAGGTTCATTACAGCTTTAACACTTTACATTCCTCATCAAAAATTTACCAGAGTTTAAACAATTGGTGAATTCTACACTGTTTACCAACTACTAGTATGCTTAACTTATAAAGCGATCTTCTGAGTTAAAAAAAAACTGGTTAAAGTATTGTACCTATAATATGTCATAGATCACAGGCCAAAATACATGTATAGAATGGACATTATTAACAATTTACCATGTACATTTTGAGAGTAGCTTCACCAAAAATCCTATAGTCACTATTATCTGCCTTATGAAAATTCAGCTATCAAATGTAAGTTTAAGAAAAATTTCTAGTAATCAGTTTTATTCAATTTTGTAGCTTTGGGAATAATCTTCATTTGTACTTTTAAGAAATAGACTAATTTAATGTAACAATGACTCCATCTTTGAATTATCAACATAATCATCATGATCATGAGCCTGATACTCAGCATCATTTTGAAAAAGGGTCTTTGTGGTGGTTTAGATATGTTTGGCCCATGGGAAGTGGCACTATTAGGAGGTGTGGCCTTATTGGAGGAGATATAATCTTGTTAGAGGAAGTGTCTGTAGTGGTGGGACTTTGAAGAGTGTGTGTGTGTGTGTGTGTATACTAAAGTCTGGTCAGTGTGATCCAGAGTCTCCTCTTGGTTTCCTACAGATGACAATCTTCTCCCAGCTGCCTCTGAATCAAGATGTTGAACTCTTGACTCCTCTAGCACCAAGTCTCCCTGTAAGAGGCCATGTTTCCTATCATGAGGATAATGGACTGAACCTCTGAAACTGTAAGCCAGTCTCAGTTAAATGTTTTCCTTTATAAGAGTTGACTTGGACTTGGTGTCTCCTCTCAGAAACCCTAACTAAGACAATCTTATATTATCAAAAACAGTCTCAAATTCCTGTGTTCAAATGACCTATCTTCACTTCCTAAATGCTAGGACAACAGATACAACAGATACACCATTATTACAGGTTTTCAGTTATATTTTTCTGGTTATTCAAAAGCTAGATGAGAATTACACCCTTTTTCATATGGATTTGAGATTCCTGGAAAAAATAATTGTACAATCATTTCATATTTTATCTTTTTTGCTTTGTATTAAAATTAAAACTTTTTAACTAATATGTAAAAAGTATATATATATATATATATATATATATATATATATAATTTGTTGCCATGTGATGTCTTGATATATAAATTCATTGTGTAATGTCTAAATCAATTTAAATGTATCCCCCCCAAATATGTCTTATTTTATGATGGAAATATTCCACAATTATCCTACTCTACAATACCCCATGGGAACTTCTTGCTTTTATCCAGCTACACTGTTGATGTTGGTCAAGATTTCACCATTCATCCTCTTCCTCCTCTTCCCCTTCTTCCTCCTCCTCCTGTTCCTCATCTTTCTTCTCCTCCTCCTCCTCCTTCTCCTCCTAATATTCTCAACGTTCATGAGATCAACATTTTTAGATCCTTATCTAATGGGACTGGTGGATAATTCTCACTGTCCATGAGTCTGGATTCATAATGACCTAGTGAACACACCTCTGGAAATGTTAATAAGAGTGTTTCCAAGTAGGTTTGGGTGATGAGGAAAGACCCACTCTAAACATAGGTGGCAGCACTCCATAGGCTGTGACTCTAAACTGAATGAAAGGGTAAAAGAAGAAATCCTTCTTAGTAACAGCATTCATTTTTCCCTCTCTGCTTCCTTTCTTATGGACACAATGAGCCACAATGTAATTCAGGTGATCAGGCTACCCTTATCTTTGGAAATATAGGAAGTACCTTATACAGGTTATCTAGCTTAAAAGGCTTAGACCTTGTATCTATGTTATGTATGCCATAAACCTAGTATGATATTTAATAATCCCAAGTCTTACCCTCCTCTTTCATAAAATTAAGATAATAGAATCATAGAATCATACATTGTATTTATTATGAAAAGTTAATATTCTTGCTAGATAACATAACATTTGTCCTATTCACATTATTTTATAAAATGTTGTTCTATAGTGTGTCAATAGCAATTACTTACTGGTTGATTTTTTTATAGTTTCACCATAGCAAGGTTTATGTGTTTTTTTCTTAAAAATATTTCTCCTCTTATATTTTAGATTGAAATCCATTTCTTCTGATGATCTGGTATGAGAAGACAATATTCATGATAAAAGGTAGCAATAACTGTAAGAATGGACAGTTACTTTCTGATATGGTAATAAATATCTTACTTTTACAAAAGGCATGTTTATTTACAAAGACATGTTTGTAAGTCATGACAGTAATGCTAGCTTAAACTATTGAAGCCATGCTTTTCAATAAAATGCCAGCTACCCAAGTAATAGCATAAATGAGAGAATACAAAGGTGTACTTCAGAAAAAACTGTCAGATGCAAAGTCAGGGCAAAATAATACAAAATAAAATTCCATAAAAACAAATTCACAGTTCCCTTGCCTTGTGCTTAGGTGGATGACCCACAGAAAGTGAACACTTCCATCTGTCAGTATCTCTTTTCTTATAGTACCCAAAAGCCCAAAACGATGAGTAATCTTAAGCTTCTCTGTGGATCTATAAGAAAACTTTAGATCAGCTGGAATGCACACAAAATCTCCTATCAATGAAACATGGGGAGCTAAGGTACCTAATCTTGGTTTTCAACTTGACTGCATTTGTAATCAACTAAAATCCAAGCAGCTGGCACATCTGTGAAAGATTTTATTCATTGGATCATTTTGTATGGGAAAATCTTCCCTAAATTTGGACCATATTTTTTGCCAATATCCTATATAAAATGACATAAAAGACGTAAGCATTTGTATTTTGCCTCTTTGCCCCCACTTTCAGTGACAAATCTGTCTATCCTGTTTATGAGTCATTCCTTTACTGGTGTTAGACCTATTTCTTTGGTTTTTCAGTGTTGACTGAAGACCAGAAGCAGTCTAGGCAATCTATAAGAATCTAGTTTCAGATTGGAACTACTGAGACATCCAGTCTCATGGTCTTTAATGGATTCTTGGTCATTCTGCAGTAAGAGTCAATGTTGGACTAACCAGACCATAGTTTGTAGGTACTCTAATAAATTACACACACACACACACACACACACACACACACACACACAAAACCCTCAGTTCTGTTCCTTTAAATAACTCTAATACACGAGATGAAATGTGTTATGCCTCTATAGAACCTGCCAGAGAAGAGAAAATAATCTCAAGATTCACTATCATAGATGTCTAGCTTAACAGATAAAACTTCTGTTTAAGAAGTCACTAGGGATGTATAAGGAGCACCAGACCTGAAAATACCCATCTTGCTCAAGTCATGTGGAACAATGGGAACTTTCTGACTTCCCATTTTCCTAAATCCCTTTCCTATACCACCTGGCCTTTCAGGATCACCACTCTCCAATTTGCTAATATTTATTCCCAATCTGTTGCAGATTTTGTAACAATGGGATCATGAAGCAATTCTTAAGCCTTCAGTCTCAGTTTTCTTTCTATATAATGATGCTCTATGGTTATTTTTGTTTTGGGGAACTATTTTAGTCTCTCTCTCTCTCTCTGTCTCACTGTCTCTCTGTCTCTCTATCTCTCTCTCTCTCTGTCTCTCTGTGTGTGTGTGTGTGTGTGTGTGTGTGTGTGCACGCAAATGGATGTAGAAAACAGAGAAAGTTTCAGATCCTTTGGAGCTGTAGGTACAGTTGGATGTTATCTCTGGATGTAGTGGCTGCAAACTCTAGTCTTCTACAATACCAGGAAAAGTCTTTTCCACTAAACTACCTCTCCCACCATGACTTTTCTCAAAGGAAGATTATCTCTTACCCCTATTGGACCATTGGCTTTTTGCACTGTAATTAAGTATAGTTTAAATTAAATATATTTTTTTAAAAAATAGTCTCATGCAGAAATTAGAGAAGTAGGCAGAAAGTAAAAGAACCTTCCAGGAATTATAACATATGTATTGACTTACTTAAACGACTACATATAAAACAGGATTAAGTTAATAAACTACTTTAGTTTACAGCAAGAAGTTGGAGGACACCAACTACACAAGGCTCTCTTAACTAGTTAACATGTCAGAGTTGTTGGAATTAACCGGACAAATCTCTCCACCAACTAAGAATGGCCATGCACCACTCACACCTGCTCTTTTCTGAACAAAAATAGAGGAGGAGTGGATCTGGGGAAGAACAGAGGTTGAGAGGGAACTTGGAAGAGTGGGTGGGAGAGGAAACTTGAATCTAGATGTATTGTATGAGAGAAGAAGAAAAAGTGAAGCAGAAGGATGCAATAAAAGACTTAAATATTTGCTTCTTCAAAACTAGTTTACACTGTACTGTGGGAAGGGGTACTTTAGCTTCAGCAGACATAATATCAATTTCTCTATTCTAGATGTAGACAAAGAATATATTAATTAGGACAAGAATCCCAAGTATAGGATTCTTAGGTATAAAAAGAAAATAAAATGGTTGTATCTTTGCTACAGCAGGTACTTCACAAAATACTTGGTGAGTTGGATGGTAATTCTTCATCATTGGAATTTGGTACATGCTAGACAAGCAGCATAATGTAATACAAATGTTTTAGCTTTACAGCTAGAATGTCTGTATGAATCCTTTGGGTGGTTATTTAATCCTCTTTTTCTGACTTTCCCAGTTTTAAAATAGGAATAAAAATAACATCTGTCTCCTGGGAGTATAGTGAAAGTAAATGAGTTAAGTGAAAAAAGACCTTAAGTAGTTCCTGGAAGCTTGGTATAGCTGTTCCCTGAGAGACTCTGCCAGAGCCTGTCCAATACAGTTGCGGATGCTCACAGCTAACCATTAGACTGAGCACAGGGACTTCAATTGAGGAGTTAGGAGAAGGACTGAAGAAGCTGAAGGGGTTTACAATCCCATAGAAATAACAATAATATCAACCAACCAGACTCCTCAGAGCTCCCAGAGACTAACCCACCAACCAAACAATATACATGGAGAAACCCATGGCTCCAGCAGCATATGTAACAGAGGACTGACTTATCTGGAATCAATGGAATGGGAGACTCTTGGTCCTGTGTAGGCTCGATGACCCACTGTAGGGAATCCTAGGAAGGTGAGGCAGGAGTGGGTGGGAGGGTGGGTGGGAGAGCACCCTCATAGAATCAGGGTGGAGAGGGGATGGGATAGGAGGTTTGTAGAGGGGGAATTCTGGAAGGGGGATAACATTTGAAATGTAAATAAATAAAATAATCAATAAAAATAGCTTCTAGAATATGGTAAAAGTTCAATAAATGTGGGTTATTATTATTTTATTCAACCACATGACATGATTTTGCCCTCAGAAGGAAGTTTCAACACCCCTTTCTAGCAAGTTCTAGCACTCTTGGTAAAAATCAGACTGTTCAGACAGGACATTAGGAACTATAACTACCAAAATGATAGCTTACTGCTTTAGGACTTTGAAGACTTCAATTTTAAAAATTAATAGGGTTTTATATTTCATATCGGAGCATAGAATAATTATCACCACTGATTGTTGGCAAAAGCTGACTATCAGTCACCTTCAAGACTTTTGTGTCAGATAATTCCTTACTTAAAATAGAACTTGATGATTTTTGTATATGTTTTTCTTGAAGTCTATCAATTTTCTCATTTAGTTTACCATATGACATCGACTGGCAAAATAATTAGGAAATCAATAGCACATACAATTTTAAATATCAACTCCTTACTAATAATTATAGAACACTATTATTGTTAAGGGGATGAAAAGCACTAATGTTGAAGAGTGGCTTCTTGTTTATTAAAATCACTGAGAAGTTAATGTAAATTTCTATTTTATTTTTCATCTGACTTTATCCTGATTTCTTATAATTAATTCTTCTCTCTAAATTAATTTTTAAAATGATGAATAAAGGGGAAAATGTGACAGAGAGTCAACGAGGGAATTGAATTGCTTGCTATTTCTGTAGTACAATAATGAACATTGATTAATGGGTGCTATATGAGTAGATAGATTTGTCTTGTCCATAATAGTGATTAAGAACCAAAGCTTGCCTGTAAGACACTGCATGAGTGCATCTCACAGGAATTCTTCAAACTGAGGCCGAATTACTATTTAAAGATGTTATTGGGCAAGCCAGGCTAATATGCCTTGAATACTATTTTCAACTTCCTTTTTGAATTATCGGGACACATAGGAAAATGTTCATTGTTAGAAACAAAAACTCCAATTTAAAACAATGAGTTAGATAATTTGGAGGGATCCCAGGGCATGGCTGGACACACCTTTAATCCCAGCACAGAGGTAGCAAAGGCAGCATAATCTCTGTAAGGATGAGGGCAGCCTGGTCTGCCTTCAAAACAAGATCAAGGTCAGCCAGGGCTACAAAGTGAGATTCTATCTCAAAATCAACCCCTCCCATCAAAATCACAAAAAAAGAAGCAAAAGGAAAGAAAGAAAGAAAGAAAGAAAGAAAGAAAGAAAGAAAGAAAGAAAGAGGAAGAAAGGAAGGAAGGAAGGAAGGAAGGAAGGAAGGAAGGAAGGAAGGAAGGAAGGAAGGAAGGAAGGAAGGCCAAAAAGTATATCAAGGGGGACAAATGAGATAGCTCAGTGTGCAAATGGACTTGCTGCCAACCTTGAGGGTCTGTGTTTGAACATGGTCAAAGGATAAAACCAACTATAGGATGTTGTCCTCTGATCTCCAGACATGCACTGAGGCCACGTGCATATACATATGTCCATTTACACATAAGAAAAGAAGTAAATGCAGCAGTGGTGATTTCCTGCACAAGATCAAGACAGTCAGCATTTCAGTGTGGTTGGGTGAGGGACTCAAGAGCCACACTCCTGGCTGAGAGACTCCTTGACTGTTGATGTGGGCTGGAGGATAGAGAGGCAATTTCCTTTAAGGGTGTGGCCTTGCTAAATCAGCTATTCTCAAGTACAGGACAACTCATTTCTCAGTATATAGGCAGCACAAATTAAACTCAATGGGTTATTGAAAAATGTTAAAAGAAGGGAGGGTTTGGAATTAGGAGGAACAGTGGGAATGGGGAGTGGATCTGAAAAGAGTTACAGAGAGGTATCAGGGTGAATAAAACTAAAATGCATGCATATGTCTATAAAATTTCCCAAAAATTTATTAAACATGTCTTCTTAGACAATATAATATGGGAGCAGTTTAATGGCAATAGCAGTGTCTAATAAATATCAGAATCAAGAAAGAAACTATTTTCTCATACAAGTTGTAGAAAAGACAAGAAGATTAAACTCAAGTTTTAGCCATATCACTCTGGTGACACAGAGTCTTTTTGCTGTTCACTGCTGCCTACACAGGTGTCTTACTTTAAGTTTTCCATTGCTGAGAAGAGACACCATCACCAAGGTAACTCTTATAAGGGATAACATTTAAATGGGGCTGGTTTACAGGTTCAAAGGTTCAATGCATTATCAGCATAGCAGGAAGCATGACACCATCCAGGAACACAGAGTGCTGAAGGAGTCAAAAGTTTTACATCTTGATCCAAAGGCAGTTAGGAGAAGATTGTCTTCCAGGTAGCTAAGAGAAAGGTCTCAAAGCCCACTCCCACAGTAACACACTTCCTTCAAAAAGGTCACACCTAAGTCCTTACCTCCAAGTAGTGCCACTTCCTGAGCCAAGCATATTCAAAACTGCCATAACAGACAAGCTGACCTATGAGCACTTTCAGCAATTCTACTGTCTCCGCCTCCAATCTTGTGGTAGGAACTCAGAGCTTGCAAATGCACTGAATCATGGCCACCTTTCAAGTGGATTTTGAGGATCTGAACTCAGGTCCTTATGCTTGCACAGTGAGCAATTTATTTATGGTTCCATCTTTTCAGCCCTTACTGTATTTGTGTGTGTGTGTGTTTGTGTGTGCCTCTATTCATATGTGCATTTCAATTAATTTTGAAAACATTTGTATGTACTAATAAGACATAGACAATGAGGAAAGTGAACATACTGTTTTGCCTGTTTCACAACCCCCAAAAGACCACCAAGGAGCTGATTCTGATGCATCAGGACAGAAAGGAGGAGCCTCAAGCTAAGTTTTAAGTAAGCATTTATAGAGGCAAGCAAACAAACAAGGAGGATTCCAGTTTGGCACACATCTAATTAGGGGGCTATTATGGAATTTGTTGCCCTTTAAAATGATTGGCTGGTACTGGAAGCCAAACTATAAACTTTCATAAGTAAATATCTTTAGGTATGACTCTGCTTTCCTCCTGATTGGTGGTTGTTAGGAAGTGACCCAGAAACTAGTAATGTTAGATGCAGGCTTGGTGGTTAATTTGTGTTGAACCTTAGGTCAGGTTCTCTAAGATGAAGCCTGAATCCAAGATGGAGATAGTCTAGCCTCTCATATTAAAGACAGAAAGGCCTAAAGCAATTTATTCTATTACTAAAAAGCATTTAATATTTTTATTCTTAGTGCTTTGCCCAAGAATTGAGCAACATGTAGTTGATTTATTATACATCCAAGATTCTTTCTTCAAAAAATCTTGGCTAACCTCTTTGGAGTGGTGGGATAGAAAGGCTTGTCACATTTTTACAACATTTGCTTGTGTTAATATTCATAAATATGCCTAGAACAAAGTCTGTCAAGTAAGTGCCTGAAATTTAGCAGTGATTTTTGCTTCATGTATTTTCTCTTTTTCCTTTAACTTACTTGTACTTCAGGGTTTTTTTTCTTAGTTAAAAGTATGTTGTTTTTATAATGGAAATATATCCTGGGGTTATTTTGTGTAAATGTTTTATTTTCCACATAATTACCTAGTTAAAATAATTTGATAATATATGCCAGTAAACAGTGTTCCTCCATGGCCTCTGCACCATCTCGGGCCTCAGGGTCCCTGTCTTATTTCAGCAACTTTCCTGACTTTCTTCAGTAATAGGCTATGATGTAGTAGAGTATACCTAATAAACGCTTTCCTCTTCAACTTCCTTTTATGTAAAGTGTTCATCACTGCCTTACTGAAAAAGAGCATAGGCTCCCAAATATTACTATTACTTAAGAAAAAATAAAGTATGTCCATAATGGTTTTTGATTCTTATTGTATGCCTTTATTTGTTCCTTCGCGGTTTTTCATTTTAAATGAGGTAACCCAGTCATAAAAGAACACACATAGTATTTACTCACTGATAAGTGGATATTAGCCTAAAAGAAGCTCGGAATACCCGTGATACAACTCACAGACCACATGAAACCCAAGAAAAAAATCATACCAAAGGATGGATGCTGCAGTCCTTCTCAGAAGGGAGAAGAAAATAATCTCTAGGAAGTAGAGGGACAGAAGAATCTAGGAGGGAGAGAGGAGGAGGAGGGAAAAAGAGAAGCCAGTTCAGATATGGGAGGAGATAGGGGAGAAGTACAGAAGGTCAGGAATTTGAAAGTAGGTGTGTAGCAGTGGGGGAACTAGTATGAGCCACTAGAAAGTCCCAGATACCAGGGACCCAAGAAGTTACCAGGACCCAACAGGAAGGACATTAGGCTAAATACCCAACAAAGTAGAGAGAGAACCTGTAAATACCATATCTAGTGGATAGGCATGGCCCCTGATTGAGGGATGGTGCCACCCACCCACTTCAAAAATATTAATCCAGAATTCTTCCAGTCAAAAGGAAATTTAGGGATAAAGAGTGAAGCAGAGTCTGAAGGAAACTCCATCAAGAGAGTGTCCCACCTAGGGATCCATCTGCAGACACTATTGCTGCTGCACAGAAGTACTTGCTAACAGAAGCCTGGTATAGCTGTCCTCTGAGAAGCTGTGCCAGAGCCTGACAAATACAGATGTGGATATATGCACCCAACCATCAGACTGAGCATTGAGGACCCCAATGGAGAAATTAGGGCAAGGACTGTAGGAGCTGAAGGGGTTTGCAACCCCATAGGAAGAACAACAATATCAACCAACCAGACCCCTCAAAGTTTCCAGGGACTAAACCACCAACCAAAAAGTACACATGGAAGGATCCCTGGCTGCAGCTGTATATGTAGCAGAGGATGGGCTTATCTGGAATCACTAGGGGTGGAGCCCCTTGGTCCTATGGAGGCTTGATGACTCATGGTAGGGGAATGCTGGGACATTGAGGCCGAAGTGGGTAGGTGGGTGGGGGAGCACCCTATTAGAGGCAGGGGTAGGAGGGAGGGAATAGGGAGCTTATGGAGGGGAAACTGGGAAGGGGAGTAACATTTGAAATGTAAATAAGTAAAATAACCAATAAAAAATGTAAAAAAGAGAAAAATAATATGGTGATTTGAATGAGATCTTGGGCATGTAAATACTTGATACCCAGTTGATGATGCTACTCTGCCAGTGGGTGGATTTAGAAGGTATGGAGTTACTGGAGAAAGTAAATAATAGGGGTAGACTTTGAGGTTTAAAATCATCTGGCCTCAGTTTGTTCTTTGTTTGCTGATTATTATTGGAGATTTAAGCCCTCACCTGTTTCACTAGACATGCCTTTCTGATTGGTGATGGACTCTTATCATTCTGGGACCATAAGCTAGAGAAAAAAAAAATCTTCCTTTTATAAGTTTCCTTGGTCATGATGTTTTATCACAATGAAATAAAAGTGACTAAAGCAAATGGTAGTTTCTACTTTCAGAATTCAAAGGAGGGAACGATCTGTTTCTGTGTTTCAGTAACTAACTGATTACTAAGACCATCCTGTTAGTCCTTCAAGTACTCCATTCATCTTCATCTTTTCAAGGTTTGCATTTAAGACAACTTATCACTGCCTACCTAGTTCCCACACATGATTTCATGAGATAGTTTTATTGCTATAGAAACCAGATGTTCATGTATAAGCTGGAACATAATAGGTAACAAAGTACATTTTTTTCTGAGAAAAGAGCTGGGGGCATTTACATGAAAATAAAACTGAACTTTAATTTTTCTCCAGGTTTCTCTCTTATTCCTTACTTAGACCTTTTCTGCACCTCTCCATCTTTCTTACCACAATCCTCTCCTCTAAACCCATTGACATTTGTTTTTCTGTTGCATTTTTGCACAAGTAGAGGAACTAGCTTAGACTTGTGTATAATCACTGATTAAGTCACTGATTAATCATGATTAAGAAAAAGGAAATGTGCTACAGAAAATATTTTCCAGGAGTAAAGTCTTTATAAATTCTCCAAAACAAGAGTGAAAGTTTCAGCTGACAGTTGACAGCTGATAATTTTGCTATCATGGTCCCAGCACATTCCTGGGAGAATCAAAGGACACAGTTAACAAGTCAATTGTGAGGATGGATTTATAACCATTTTCTTTCAATTACTGCATAATCTCCAAATGGCATTATTATATGCTGTCTCATGACAACAATCTCAATGTTATTATAAGTCAACTATTTAGAATAAACAGAATTTTAAAGAGCATAATCAGTTGTTAGTGTGTAATTTTGTCCCTTAAAAGCATTCTGCATACTAGAGAAAGCTGTGCCTCCCTATCTTGAAATTGTCTATGCCTTCAGAAGCATACTCAGTGTGGGAAAAACTACTGAGAGTGGAGAAAACTTTCAGTTTTAAGGACAATCTGTAAGTTTATAACATACCAGCACTATTTTTCATAAAACAAGGTGACTAGGATGGACAGGACATGGAACAAAATGAGATAGAAATCCAGTAAAAGATAAACGTTTGGAACACTGACATTTTTAAAGTAGTAACCCAACTTGTCATGAAGAAGGGAATACTAAGGTCACAAGATGTTTCAGCAGCAAAGAGTACTTACCATCTGTGATAAAATAATCTATACAAGATAGATATTGACAACCATGCTAACTAAGCAAACTAAAAATATATGAATATTTTTATTAGCTGGCAACCAAGAACAGGTTCATGCCACAGAACCACCTGGTGTTGAAGCTCAAGGGTATAGCAATTAAAAAAAAAAAACATAACTGTATCAGTGATTGGAGCTTCGGAATAGCTTAGTAGTATTTTCAGAAGCCACTTGATATTTTTTCTGATTTACACTTTCTCTTAGTTATTTTAATTTTATGTTTTAACCTACATAAACATCAGTTATTCTAGTTAATATGTCTGGATCATAGAGTTAGAGACAATCCTAAAAGTGTTGTTAAGGTGGATTTTGTTAGTTGGAGTATCTAGACAGACACAAAATAGAGCCAGTTCAAGATGATGTCACCTTAGGCATTTCAGTCTGTACTCTGCTTCATGGACTTTCTCTTGTGTCTCCAGCCTATCCTTTGCATCTTTTGCCTGTCTCTCTCCCTCTATCTCCCTCCCTGTGTCTTATAAATACAATAAAATATATATATATAATATGGAAAACTAGCATGTTACCTGGAATACATAATAGTTACTTTGATTCTTTTATGGATTTGAAAAAAAGAAAAAGCATGATTTTTTTCTGTGTTGCCCATAGTTAACAAATATTTTCATCTATGAATTGTGTTGGTAGAGATCACCTTACACTAAGAAAAGTGCTTCAATTCTCTGCATTCTATGCTAGCACATATTGGCAATGTTCTATTTCTAAATTGGAAATGTCCTTTGCCTGAGAATAAATTGCTACTTGACATTCTGGAAAGCTGCAATTCAAAGAGATGGAAGAATAAATATCAAAGTTCAATTTAGTCTAACAAGATGTACAAAAGAGAACATTTTCCTTTTGTTTCTATGTCAGCAGAAGAAAGCATCTAAAAGCAAAATTGTTAATTAGGAGTTTTAAGAAAATGTCTATCTCTCCCGGTTCCAAAGTGATGTACTAGATTCCTTGTGCTGTCCCACTGTACCAAGGGGGTAGCTTCAAACCTGATCTAGTAATTTTGTACTCATTACCACAGTGGGGAAGGAACAGACACATTAATATTATCAAAGGAAATTGACTGTGAATTCATGTGTACTTCCACACAGTGAAGCTTACTTCAGATTCCCTTATTTGAATTTCAATTCATGTTGACAGTCAAACAACTGAAAGTATAAACCCTGAAATAACTTTGATGTATTGGTATCTCATTAGGATATAAACAGGTACCTAGGCAACATTTCATGGGTTGGAGATCCCCAATAGAGTAGGGACGGAACCATAGTAAAGTAGAAGGCACTGTAAGTTTGTATGTTTTCCTGTCTGCCAAACAGAAGTTAACTCAAGCAGAGTTGTGCACAGGCTCTAATCTAAGAACACACTGTGTGTATTACTTCAGGAGACAAGCAATGGGTGCATTAGTGTGAACTACTCAAACCTGCGATCCCTTTGGGAAGTGTCACCAAAGAATCAGCAACTGTATGTACTTGTAGATTAAAATATCTAGCTTGTCCTGTGTGCTAAGAACTATGATTCTAACATTTTTCATCTCCTTTACCTTTCCATTTCTTAATTTTGACAACTGAAAAACAGATGAGTAATTGGCAGGGCAGAGGAGAAGAGGGGAAGACAGGTAGAGAGTTTGTGCTCTGTATGCTATTCTACTGGTCAAGATGAAGACTAGTGTTAGCACTCATTTGAAACATGCTAGGTATTTTATAGAGTGATTTTCTTATCATTTCAAGCATGATTTCTTTCCATATTTGGAATAACTACTGAATGAATTTTCATTCCTTCAGCAGTAAATTCAAATCTCCACCAAATTCTGTAATTCCACATGTATTATGACTGAAGTGCTTTTTGTAGCAGTTCTTTAATGAATCAATAATAACCTTCCAGAGAGTGTCAGCAATAAATTATTAGAAAATATATAAGTCACAAACAATAACAATTTTGTTCCAGAAAACAGGAACAAAGGAACATAGCAGCAATACAGTTCTCATACCAAAACCAGACACAGAGAACTTACAGACCAATTTCTTTCATGAACGTACTTCAAAACCATTACCATAATATTATTAAGTCAATGCAATGGCATATAAAAAAACTATATATTATAGTCAAGTTGGATTTATTCAAATGTGAAAAGTTTGTTTACCATTTAAAAATCAGTTTATACCATCCATTAACCATTCAACATAGATTAGAAGTCATACCTAATACAAAAAGAAAGGGAAAATAGGCACAGATTGCAGAAAAAGATATAAAAGTTTTGCTTAAAAATAATATTATCTATGGAGAAATAAACAGTCAAAAACATTTTGAAATAATAATATTATATTAAAATAATATTAATATATAATATCAATTATATAACTATTTTTAATTAATTATTGACTTAATTAATATTAATATATAATTTAATGAATATCATAGTAAGACATCATAGTACAAATTTTTATCAAAAATCATTATATATTATCCACAAATGATTGAAATTTTAAGTACACCATTTATATTAACATAAACATTGAAATATTTAAGTATAATATAACAAAATACACAAGAAGATACCTATACTAGGAAAACTATAAAACTCTAAGAAAAGATTTTTTTTAAAAAAAAAAAAGACCTATGCTAATAGAAAGACACTGTTGTATAGCAGTTTCCACTGAATTGAAATATTCCATCCAATGGGAGTGAGAGGGCCCAAGAGACTCCAGGGAAACAAAAGACCATGTCCTAGAAAGTGAAAATTTGCAAGATTCTAGAAACTGCCTCCCCACACTTGTAATAGTAGTAATTAGCAGCCATGTGACCAGTCAAACTGAAAGATGATATTTCTTCCACCTGGCCAGCTTCCTGCTTGCAGCTTCCATGAGTCATAATCTGTGCTGGCACAGGCTTTTTAAAGATACAGCTACTTTTTGAGTCAATTCTTTTCTATATGTTAACTCTCACCCACAATTCCATTAGTAATTCCAATAAATACACATCACTTTGTCAAATTGGACTTTGGTTCTATCATTACTTTAGTCCATGGGGGGAAGGGGGTTCACTTTCTGACAACCAATGGATGTGTATGTGTTGTGTCTCCTCAGGAACAGTCTGTCACTTAACAGATGTCACTGGTTTGTTCCAAGATGACAAGTATCTTCAATAACAACCATAATCATAATTCTAAAATTTTGTTTAATTAATGCCAATAAACTGAAGTTTTTATGAAAAGGTGTAAGACTCAGGAGAGCAAAGAAAATATGGAGGAACCGAGAGATAGTGGATGGGGAGAAAGAGATAGGAAACAGAGAGTACAAGTATGAAGAGATGGAAAAATTAAGAATTCAATGGAGACAAAAAAATACATCAACAACCCTAAGAACATACCAACACCATATACAAACACTCAATAATCTCCAAACCTTAAGAGGAAGTTTGAGGTTTTCATTGGATAGCCACACAGCACCACAAGGGGTTAGGACCAGCTGTATGCAAGTATTATCTACACTCCACATCCAAATAATGACTAAAAGTACTTACATTTGTGTTGTGTTGTTTTTGTCTTCCTCAGTAAGTAGAGACTGTTCTGTTGAGTCTAAGCATGACTCCTCTTTAGAACATAAAGAGTTTACTTTCATGCTTTCCTCTTGAATTTTACTTTCTATTAAATTAGTATCCCGTTTAGGAAGAGAAAAGTAGTTTTCAATATTCCAATGGCTTGCCTAAAAATAGAAATCTATTTTATTTTCATAAAATTTATTTTCATCAATAATTTATGTAAATTTACCATGAACAAGATTAGTAAATTAACTTTCATGAATATTCACAAACAAAAATGAGCAAGACCAGCTATTATCTTACAGTTTTCTAAAGGAGAATATATATATATTCTGTAAAGGTAGAACATGAGCTATATCATAACAAAGAAACAGAAAGTATCCAGTGAAATTATTATGAGTCACAATGGTTATTGTCATTTATGCTTTTAATACCTGAAGCAAAAAGAGATAAAAATAATAAAAAAGCTTCGGTCAAAAATTTTACAATTAAGTTTTCTACTGCATTCTTTGCACCCAACTTTTTAAAACAAAGTCTCGGAAACAAATTTAGTTATTAAAATTTCCCAGGAAAATGACTAGGGTAGTTTTCATGTGCTTTGCTTAAAATGATTTATATAATCAATGGCTGCCATTCACATATTTTGTATCTTGTACACTATATTAAATATATACATACGGGAAATAGACATCCTAGTGAGTTTTCACTAGCATAAAAATAGGTCTACCTTATCTGAAAAATGTTTACTATATAAAAATTTCAGGGTAGCTGTCTTAGTGTTTCTATTGCTATGATAAAACACAATGACCCAATAGCAAGATGGAGAGGAAAGGGTTTATTTGGCTTACATTTCCTTATTGCTGGGCATCATTGAAATCAAGACAGAAACACAAACAAGGTAAGAACCTGAAGGCAAGAGATGATTCAGAGGCTATGGAGGGGTATGATTATGTCAATCAAGGATTTTGTATTGGATATTTCGTCCTCAGTAGGGTGGTGTAAGAAGTAGATTGTAAACCAGACTGAGCCTGTCTTAAGTCGTTCTGACAAGAAAGCCTTCCATACCGATCATGAAATATGCATTATCATAAGCAATGCACTTCTGTCCTAGGTTGGTAAGGCTCTGTGCAGGATCTTACCCATCCTTGGCTTGATAGCCTGTTAAATTAATAACTCTGTCTGGGGGTCCATTTTCAGTTTCAAGTCACGTACTTTGCCTGCCAGCCTGTTGATGTAGTTATAGACAAGCTTTAACACAATGGGCAGGAATAAAAGTATTCACAGGACAAGAAGGGCTACCATGATCAAGCTATATAATGCTATTCCTGAGGTTTGACTAAAATGGAAATACTGCCCTCGGGCCATAGACAATTTTATAGGCATTATCTGCAGCATCAAAGCCCAACAGAGCAGCATTCTTTAAATTCATAATCTCACTATGCAAAGTTAAGACACCCAGAGAGGTGTTAGGATTAGGCCAAATACTCTACAGGTGTCTTTAAACTTTTTTCTAATTATAATGACAATCATTGTAAATTGTAGAAGTAACACTACTCCAATGATATTTGTCATGACACTTGGGATGGCTCCTAGCTCTTGAACCCTGAGCCTCCTTCAGATAATTTGAATAGATTATAGAGGATCACCCATTGTTCCAGATATCTATGTAAATCCTTTTGTATACCCAGTGTATTAATAACATTTTTTTTTGCTAAATGGTTAACAAAAATAGCTGTCTTAACTCCTTGTGTCAATGTTATTGCAGAAGCAGTAGTGCTAGCAATTAATGAAATTAAAGCTGTTATACCAGCAATAATCAAGCCCGCTACTCTCTTGCTTCTGAGTAAAGCCTAACTCACTTCTTATAGCACTTTCAAGCTTTTTTCAGAGAATCAAGGTTTTCTAATACCTGGCAGGAATCTGTCATTGGACAAGGACAAGGAAATGAGCTGCTTAGAAGGAATCTGACATTGGGCTAGAACAAAGAAGTAATTTCAGACAGAAATCTAAATCCTAGGCCAGAACAAAAAAAGAAATTTCAGGCAGGAAATCTAAATCTTAGGCTAGAACAAAGAAATAGTTATAGGCAGAAACCTAAATCTTAAGCTAGAACAAAGAAGTAGGCTTCAGGCATGATAAAGATTTTGGGCTAGGACAGGGAAGTATGCTCATATATTTTGATCATTCTGATAAGTCCTTAGAAATAGTGATTACAGGAGTGATCACTGGACTCTGTTTATTGTCATGTATGTTCTTTGATTAGCTGGGTTTATTGTCTTTTTTGTTCCTGGACTATTTGCATCTATTGTATTGCTAGTTCCTCAAACTAGAACTGACCTTAATACTTGCATGTAATTTAAACAGTATAAATCAAAAAAAGGAGGAGGAGGGGTGGAGTAGGGGATTAATGGGGGAGGGGGGAATGGGAAAGAGCGGATGACATCTGAAATGTAAATAAATAAAATATCAAATAAAAAAAAGAAATAGCTTCTAGGCTATTGAGAGGCTGCCCTCTGAAAGGAATTAAGACAGTTTTCTGATACCCTGACTGAGATGTTCCCAAGCATGAGTGGCCATGAAAGCATACAACCTGAGAGCCCTAATACAAACCTGGGCTATGATATTTGTATTAAATAAACTGCCTTTTAAAATAATGTACATAGTTTTGCATATCATATGAGTAACATAAAATAGACATGTATACAGAGATTCTTGGAGATGGACACTAGTTCTTTGTTTCAAACAATTTTTTTTATAAAATATATTCTAATTACAGTTTCCTTTCCCTGAAATATTCTGAGATCTTCCCAAGTATCACACCATCACACACCCAAATACCCAAATCTCCTCCCTCCCTTTCTCTCTCTCTCTCTCTCTCTCTATTATACAAATAGACATTTAATAATAGTAATAGTAACAAACATATCAGAATATCAGAAAACAGAGAAAGAAGAAAAAGCACAAGAAACAAACAGATGCTAAGATATGCAATCCACAGAAAACTGATAAAATCAGAACTTGTAACCATAATATATGAGAAAAGACCAGTGAGTTTTCTAAAAAATATCCCAAAGTATGTGAGACAATAAAACTGAAAATAACATGAGTTCATTTTTTGTTGGCCACCTACTGCTGGGCATGGAAATTGCCCTTAAGTGTGGTTTATATCACCAGTGAGATTCCTTTAAGAAAAAACTATTATTTTCATTGCAATCAGTTATTACTTAGAGACAGCTTCTGGGTTAGAAATGGTAGCTTGTATCTATTTTCCCTCTCACAACTGGGATCACTTCTAGCTTACAGTTATGCAGGGCTATATGAGGCTAGTCTCTGTGAGTTCCCATGTGCATCAGTCCTGTTGCATCCAGAAAGCACTTTTCCTTGGTGTCATCCACCCACTCTGGCTCTTAGAATCATTCTGACTCCCCTTTTGGAGGACTCTCTGACCCCTAAGGGAAGGAATTATGGAGACATTCCATTTATGATTGAGTGTTCCAAGATCTCTCACTCTCTGCACAGTGGCCAGTTGTGGTTATCTGTATTTGTTCCCATCAACTATAATAAAACTTTCCATGATGATGGCTGAGCAAGATGCTGATTTATACATTTAGCAAAATGCTGTTAGGAGTCATTTTGTGTGTACATTCTTTAAGCTGAAATTAGTATTTGGTTTTCCCCTAGACCTAGCTAGTCTCAAATTCTTGACTACCCAAGGAGTTTGAGATATCCTTTAATCTCATGGAGTTGGCCTTATATCCAATGAATCGTGGTTGAAGAATCCAAAAAACTTTGTGATAATACATACCATTGTAATTTGTAGGCTTGTCACCAGTACAAACAGCAGCTTGTGGATATGTTGGTAGTGTGCAGAGTCCCTTCCAGATCCATGAACACTACACAATAGTGGTGAAGGCTTTAGGTAGGCATCAACTTGACTTCTTTGTGTTCAGTGAGATATGTGGGTGTTGTCTTCAACAACAAGCCCTCGCCATCAGTTTATGGAAAGCAACCCACTGTCCTGACAATAGCCTGGGCTGTTTGGGGGTTTCCACGAGATTCTTTGGGCCAACAAATCAATCAGATATAACCCATTCCTTGTGCTGCAAGTTTCACTTGGTAATAAGAGATGTACAGTAGGAGCTTTATTGAAGAAGCTTCTATTATAATTGGGTTACATATGACTCCTCACAGGTCCTTAGTTTTAGCTGTCCCACCTTGTACTCCCTCCCTTACCATCTCCCTTACATCTCCCATTCCCTCCTCCCCATTTGATCCTCTTGTCCAGTCTCCCACCCCAATCCATCCATAACTACCTAGACTATCTCCACTTCCTTTGCTCTCCATTAGTAATTACTCTATATGGAACCTCTGTAAGGTGTATAGACTGTAGTCTGATTATCAAAACATAATACCATATGTTCCCATAAAAGTGAACACATATCAGTTATCTTGGGTTTCTGAGTTACCTCACTCAGGACTATTTTTTTTTACTTCTTCCATTTACCTGCAAATTTTATTTGTTTAACAGCTGAGTAATATTCCATTGTATAAATGTACCACATTGTCTTTTTCCAATTATTTGATGATAGATATCTAGGCTGTTTTCAATTTCTCATTATGATTAATAGAATAACAATGACGATGATTGAACATGTGTCTCTGTAGTAGCACGTAGAGCCTTGTGTATATACCAAAGTTCGCTAGACATGGATTTGGAGGTTGATTGATTCCCAGCTTCCTGAGGAAACACCATACTGATTTCTATGGAGGTTGTATAAGTTTTCATTCCCATAAGCAATGGATGAGTATTCCCATTACACCACATCCTTGCCGATATGACTTGTCTTTTGTTTTACAGATATTGGCTATTTTGATGAGTGTAAGATGAAATCTCAAAATAGTTCAAATTTGTATTTCCTTAATGAGTAAGGATATTAAACATATCTTTGTATACGTTGAAAATAGGTTCTTTTCTCATACAACACATCTTAAACAGTTTTTCCTCTCTCCATGCCTCTCAGCTACCTCACACACCACCACTCTTCTATCCCCAGTGCCATGTCCACTCCATATCCTCTTCAGAAAAACTCAGGCCACCAAGGTACAGCACCCAAACAGGACAAAACAGGATACAATAAGACAAGGAAAAAGCTGAAGAAGGCAACCTAATAGGAAGATAGTAATGCCTAGAACAGGCAATAGAGTCAGAGATACAACTGTAGCCATTGTTAGGATGTTAGGAGTCCACCCAAAAGACCAGGCTAAAAGCCATAACACATTTGCAGAGGACCTGATACAAACCTGTGCAGGCCCCGACCTAGCCGCTTCAGTCTCTGTGAGCCCATGTGAGCCCTGCTTTGTGGATTTGGTGGGCCATGTTCTCATGGTATCCTCCTTTCCTTTTGACTCTTACATTCCCATTCCCTAGAGGAAGGATCCAATGTAGAACTCCAATTTAGACTCTCTCTCTCTCTCTCTCTCTCTCTCTCTCTCTCTCTCTCTCTCTCTCTGATGTCTATGGGTCTTTACACTGGCTCGCATCTGCTGGTAGAGAGAGCCACTTCAACGACAACTCTACAAGGCACTAATCTATGAATATAGCAGAAAGTTATTAAGAAGTATTTCACTGACTTTGTTTTGCCAGTTGTGCTCTATCCTGTATCTCTGAGCTATCTAGTCTCTCCCTCATACCTATCCAGACAGTATAGAGAATGGGCTCCCTCTCATTGGCTGGTTGCTCTCACAAGTTCTGACCTACCATTTCACCAGCACATCTTTCAGGCAGGACAGATTATAGATGCATTCAATGAGCTATGTGAATATTATCCTAGGAAATAGGACTTTATTTTCAATTTTCAGAGCATGACTTTCTCATCAGCCTGTGTAGTTTAGGGATCTCCACCTAACCACCTTGGGCAGCAACTCAACACAATGCAAACCAATCCTACCCCTGGAAGCTTTGCCTGGCTACAAGAGATAGCTAGCTCAGACCCCATATCCTCCATTACTAGGAGTCCTCACTAGGATCACCCTCATAGATTCCAGGAAATGTCCACAGCACTGGATTTCCACATACACTCCATTGCTTTCCCCAATTCTACCTGTCTCTTCCCACACTATCTCCCTCTATCCCTCCCCACCACCTGATCCTTCCTGGTCCAGTCCCCACTGCCCCCAGTCTGTCCAAAACAATGTATTCTATATTCCTTTCCCAGGCAAGTCCAGGTGACCCACCTCTAGCCTTCCTCTTTGCCTAACCTCTCTGGGTCTGTGAATTGTAACTTGTTTATCATTTACTTAATGATTAATATTCATTTATAAGTTAATATGTAGTATATTTATCTTTTTGACTATGGGTTACCTCATTCAAGATGAATTTTTTCTAGTTGTATCCATTTGCCTGAAAATTAATAATTTTTATACATCCTAATATCATTTTTAAACATCTGTATAAATCTGTAATTTAACCTGTGTAAATGTACTACATTTTGTTTTTCCATTCTTCTATTGAAGGGCATCTAGAATACTTCTAGTTTCTAGCTATTATGAATAAATCTTCAATGAACATAGTTAATCAATTGTCCTTGTGGTAGGACAAAGCATCCTTTTGATACATGTCCAAGAATAGCATAGCTGGATCTTGACTTTACACTACCAGTAGCAATGGAGGAGTGTTCTCTTTGCTATACACGCCCAACATGAGATGTCACTTGTGTTGTGCATCTTAGCCATTCTGACAGGTGTCAGATGGAATCTCAAACTAACTTTGATTCACATTTTTCTGATGACTAGGGATCTTAAGCATTTCTTTACGTGTTTCTGGGCCACTTTAAAGTCTTCTATTGAAAATTCTCTGTTTAGATCTATACTACATTTTAATTGGATTATTTGGATTTGGTGATATCTAGTTTTGTGAGTTCTTTATATATTTTAGATATTCGTCCCCTGTTGGAAGTGGAGTTGTTAAAAACACTATATAGGTTGCCTCTTTATCACATTGATGGCCCCTTTTGCCTAAAAAAAGTTTTTCAGTGTCATGAGGTTCCATTTACTGATTGTTGATCAGTGTTTTGTTCACAAAGTCCACTCCTTTGCCAATGCACTCAAGGCTATTTCCCAATTTTTGTTCTATCATGTTCAGTATATCTGGTTTTATGTTTAGGTATTGTTCCACTTAGAATTTTATGCAGGGTGATAAATATGGGTTTGTTTGCATTCTTCTACATGCAGGCATCCTGTATGACCAACATCGTTTGTTCAAGATACTGTCTTTTTTCCAGTGTATTTCTGGCTTCTTTATGAGAACCCAAGTGCCCATCAGAGTGTGGGTTTGATTTCATTAGTCAACAGATCTGCTTTTGTGCCAATAATATGAAGTTTTATTATTATACTTCTAAATTACAGCTTGAAATCAGGAATATATAGCATTATTTTAGCTATCCTGAACTTGTTGTTGTTGTTGTTTTCCATATGAAATTAAGGGTTGTTCTTTACAGGTCTATAAAGAATTGTGTTGAAACTTTGAGGAATATTGCATAGACTCTGAAGATTTCTTTGGAAGGATGGCCATTTTTACTGTTAATCCTATTGATCCATGAGTATGGGAGATCTTTCCATCTTCCAGTATCTTCTTCAATTTCTTTCTTCAAAGACTTGAAGTATTTTTTCATACAAGAATTTCACTTGCTTAGTTAGGGTTACCCCAAGATATTTTACATTATTTGAGGGTTTGAAGTTATTGTGAAAGGTGTTGTTTCCATGATTTCCTTCTCAGTAAATTAGTCATTTGTAAGTAGGAGGGATACTGACTTTTTTTTTTTAGTTGATCTTGTATCCTGCCTCTTCACTGAAAGTGTGTATCAGCTCCATGACATACCAGGTAGAATTTTTAGAGTCATTTATATGTGCTCTCGTGATATCTGCACATAAAACTACTTTGACTTACTTCTTTCCATTTTGTATTCTATTGATCTCCTTCAGTTGTCTTACTGCTTCAGCTAAAATTTGAGACACTATATTGAATAGATATTTAGCCACTAGATAACCTGGTCTTATTCCAAATTTTAGTGGAATTGCATTGAGTTTCTCTCCGTTTAATTTGATGTTGGCTGTTAGCTTGCAGTAAATTGTCTTTATTATGTTAAGGCAATGATAAATTCCTTATCTCCTCGGGATTTTTATAATGATGTAGTGTTGGATCTTTTAAGACCTTTCTGTATCTAATGAAATTATCATAGTTTTTCTTCAGTTTGTTTATATGATGAATTGCATTTTCTGATTTTCATATATTAAAGCATCTTTGCATTTCTGAGATGAAGCCTACTTGATCATGCAACATGATCTTTTCGATGTGTTCTGGGTTTCAGTTTAAAAGTATTGCATTGAGTATTTTTGCCTCTGTTCCTAAGGAAACAAAGTCTGCAATTTTCTTTCTTTGTTGAGTCATTATGTGGTTTAGGTGTGAGGATAATTGTGGCTTCGTAAAATAAATGAGACAATGTTCCTTCTGTTTTTATTTTGTAGAATAATATGAGCAGTATTGTCATTAACTCTTCTTTGAAATACTAAAACCATCTGGCTCTGGGTTTCTTTTGGTTGTGAGAATTTAATGACTGTTTCTATTTCATTAGGGGTTATAGATACATTTACATTGTCTATCTGATCTTGACTAGAATTTGTTAAGAGATACCTACTGAGATAATTTTCCATTTCTTATATATTTTTAATCTTTGAGAAATAAAGGTTTTTTTTAACATATATCCTTATTATTCTCTGAATTTCTTTAGTACCTATTGTTATGTCCTTTTTTCATTTCTAATTTTGGTAATTTTGATGTTTCTTTCCATCTTTTAGTTGGTTGTATAAGGATATCTCTATTTTATTAATTTTCTCAAAGAACCTACTCTTCGATTCATTAATTCTTTGTATTGTTCTTTGTTTCTATTTTATCGATTTCAGCCTTCAGAGTGATTATTTCTTGCTGTCTACTTCTCTTGAGTGTGCTGATTTCGTCTTGTTCTAGGGCAGTGGGACTCAACTTGTGCGTTGTGACCATCAAAAACCACCTGTTTCAGATAATCTTAAGAACCCCAAACAATAAATTTATTTTGTTATTTCTTCATTAAAGCGGTAGTACATTAATCTGCTCTAGACTCCATGTCTGGTGAGCACATGCTCCTCGCTAATTGCCCAAATGTTTTGGATTCAAGATCGAAAGACATACAGGCAATCTTATTTTTATTATGCCTTAAGCTCAATGGCTGGCCCACTCACTAACTCTACGTGGCTAAAACACAGTCCCCTCCAATATTCTTGAGTTGATATTTATTAAATTTATATTTAATATATATTTATATTCACCTTTGCTGCCCTAGACCCTGCTGGGTAGTCCTCCTGGGGCTGCTTTGTCCCTGTACCTACATGTAATGTCTACTGTCTCTCCCTCCTGCACTTATCTGGCGTGGTTCATCTCCTACGCCCTTTTCATGGCCGAATCCCCTCTTCTTCTTCAGTCCCTTCCCAGAATTCTAGAAGTCTCGCCTCTGTCTCTCTGCCAAGCCATTGGCTGCCACTGCAGGAAACTTTATTGATCAGTCAAAAAAACAGCAGGGAACAGAATTCGTTTAATGCTACTTGCAGAAGACAGCAAACAGGTTTTGGGGTGACATGATTAGCATGAGAACAAAGGCACTATACTTCATTACTGTAATTTTGCTACAGAGCAGTGTCTCAGTTCCTAAGACCACCGGAAATATGTCTTTTTCAATGGTCATGACCCAGAGGCTGAGAATAGGTACTCTAGAGCTTCCTGGTCTGCTGTTAAGTTGTTAGTATAATATTTATTTACCTATGTTTTTAATGTAGGCATTTAGTGCTATGCTGCAAACTTTAATTTTAGCACCACATTCATTGTATTTGTTTAAGTTTGGGTGTGCTCTGTATTCATTTTCACAAAATCCTAAAAAGTCTTTAAACTTGTTACAATTTCTGTCTTTGATCCATTTTTCATTCAGTAGAGAGTTGACCAAAAATATTGCTCAGTATAGAAGTCTGGGCTGGTGTCTTTCATCTCTTAGAGTCTGCAATACATCATTCCAGGCCCTTTTGGCTTTAGAAACTCCATTAAGAACTCAGATGTAATTGTAATATGTCTGCCTTTATAAGTTACTTGGTCCTTTTTCCTTTGCAGTTTTTAATATTCTTTTTTGGTTTCTCTCTCTCTCTCTCTCTCTCTCTCTCTCTCTCTCTCTCTCTCTCTGTGTGTGTGTGTGTGTGTGTGTTTTAATTATTATGTGGTAAGGAGACTTCCTTTTCTGATCCAATCTATTTGATAATCTGTATGCTTCTTATATCTTGATAGGCATGACTTTCTTTAGATTAAGAAATTTTTCTTCCATAATTTTGTTGAAAATATTTTTTAGGCCTTAGATTCTTCTCCTTTCTCTATTTCTATTTTTTTTTTATTTTGGTCTTTTTTATAATATCCCAGACTTCCTGGAATTTTTATGTCAGGTTTTTTTTTATTTAATTCTTTTGGACTTATATATCCATTTCTTCTGTCAGTGCCTGACATTCTCTCTTCTATCTGTGATATTCTGTTGGTAAAGCTTGTCTCTATAATTCCTGTTTGAAATCCTAAATTTTTCATTTCCAGAATTCTCTGTTTGTGATTTATAATTACTATTATTATTATTACTTTTGTTTCCATTTTCAAGTCTTGAATTGTTTTAGTCATTCCTTCAAATGTATCTTCTTTTTTTCTTCCATTAAAAGATTTACTTATTTCTACCAATAATTTTGTATTTTTCTTAATTTCTTTAAGGGATTTATTCATTCCCTCTTAGTCATGTCTATCATCTTCATATAGTTAGTTTTAAGGTCTTTTTCTCAAGCTTATGCTAAATTAGATTATTCGGGGCCTGCTGTGGTAAAAATACCTGGGCTTTAGTGGAGATATAGCACCCTGGCTGTTATCGTGTGCATCTAGGGGCATCTAGGCATCTAGATTTGGAATGTTTAGAGGACTAGTTGCTGATGCCTGGGTTTGTCTTTGTTGTGTGGGTGTTCTATTCTTTAATTTTTATTTCCTTGCTGGATTTTTGGAGCATGTGATAGCTGTATTTTGACTCTTTGAATGGCCTGCTCAGTTGGTGTGTTCATAGGTAATACCTGCTGGAAGATGGACTATAGTGAAGAGCAGAGGGAGGGATTTTAGGAGGGGATGGTCTGTGAGGTCCACAGGAAATGTAGGCAGGGGGAAGAGAAGCTTCAGCTAGTGATCGATCTGAAGCAGTATTAGGGACTACACTGGGAGATTGGGTCTAGGGGAACACACAGAGAGGGGAAAGATTGGCAGGATGCCTACCTGTTATGCTGGCTGTAATGGGCTATTGTTGACCAGGAGATAACTTTTGGCATTAGGGGCTATGGTACAGTGACTAGTAGAGGGAGGAAGGTGAGTACAGATGGCTTGTGTGATCCTCAAGAGATATTTGTAGGGGTGGGTTGGGGTAACGGAGTGAGACTGCAGCGGATGAGCTATTGCAATACTAAAGATGAGACACTAGATATTTCTATTTTAAAAATCCTATAATAAATATATTACACCATCAGAAGCCACCATCTTTCCATGACTCATGTGCCTTTCCCTTCATGGAGATTGTTGCAGCTAATAGTTATCAGGGAAAGTGATAACAGTGTTACAGCTACAGAAATGCCCATCAGTTCATTCATATGCTTCAAAGAGAAGAGGAGCCTTTCATGGAAATAAGGCCAAATTCATAATAAATGTCAAGTAAATTCTACAATAGCAAAGAAAAAATGTGCATACCTGACCAAAGATCAAGGCAGGAGCATCAGAAAGTCCAGTCACACAGACACTGCAGTCTGCAGAAGAGGAAATGATAAGCAAATGACCACCAGACTCACACATCTCCAAGGAACTTATCCAGTCTTCATGAGGTTGAAGTGATCTGAGCAAAGCTGGAGCCTGAGTGATTTTGCTTTCAGTGGAATTAGTACAATACTCCTGCGTGAAAGAAGTGCCCCAACTTTTAGGAATCCAAATATTAAATGAATTGCAATAATGTCACTATTTTAAGTGCCTGATGTGGAACTGGGGAGAAAGGTACATTTAGAGATGATACTCTATAGTATAATTTTAATATGGACCATAGTATAACTCTGGGTGGTTATAAGTAAATAAAGGACCAGCACACTAGATGACATTTAGATTTTTTTTTGTTTGAAAGATGTATCTGACTGTTTATGTCCAAACTCTATGTGTGTGTGTTTGTGCCATGCATGCACACTTGCATGCACATACGCGTGTGTGCATGCATGTGTGTGTGTGTGTGCATGTTTGTCAATTACTTTTTAAAAGTCTCTTCTTTGAATGATTTCTTTAAAATACTCAGGATGAAACACTTTCCACAAAACAGACAAGATGTGACTCACATCACTAGCTACATTTTATGAGATATTTTGCTAAAACAACTAGTGATGGTACTGTGAGAATATTTTTCATTTACCTCTATGTTCCAGATTTTCAACCATCCGTCAGGATCTCCAGTGGCAAGGTATTGATTCAGTTTATCAGTACACATAATAATAGATCTAACTCCAGAATGAGCCAAAAATTCAGCCAGAAGCACTTTCTTAAATGTATCCCAAAACCTGACATAGCCAGATGCTCCACATGACACCAGGTTAGCACCTCCTATTATATAGGGGAAATCTAATTAGGAAAATACACCCAGAAATCCTAAAGTCTTCTGATGCCTTCCCGATGGGGAGCATATGAGAGTAGAGAAGTCGGTAGCACTGAAATCTATCCAGACCACCGTTCTGATGCTCTATATTATAAAACAGGGCTTATTTTATGATAACCTTTTTAGCAACATTAAGCAGAATTTGTGTGGACTATTAATAAGTTATATAAACTATTCCACTAAGTTTGGTTTTCTTTTACTCATTCGCTATATTGATATTGTTTGCAGTTAAGTTAAATAAAATTAATTTCTTTTTTGAATAAATTTATAAAATACTAACTTAAACATTATGACATTATTCTGAAAATATGAAACATATTTTCCATGATAAGCCATTGGACATGTACAGAAGAGGCAACAGCCCTCATATATAAGTCTAGATACATATATCCCCTTATGATAGCACAGATATAGATTTTCTATTAAGCATCCAACAATGGATTCTACTTGTGAGATCATTTAAAAAATTTTATTCAGATACTTATTGTATGCACATATAGAACCATTTCCTGTTAATAGATCTTGAACTAACTATTTACACTTTCCAACTACTTAAAAATGCTCTTTGAGAACATTCTTCTGTGGCAAATTTATTACTGGATAATTCTACGGACTGCTTTGCATTTGCTTTACAATTGTGTTGGTGATAAACAGTATAGTTAAAGTGGAAGTGATAACAGATCTACCTAAGTGGAAACATTCTAGAAATCTAAGGTTAAAATGAATTAACTATGTGGAATTGAAAGTAATCTTAGGATAATATTTCATAATGAGAGGATTAGTATATTTTGAAAAACGGATGGTTTTATAATCTCTTTCAAATTCATCTTAAATATTGCATAAGGGTTTTGAAACAAATAGAGGTATAACTTTATTGATGGTGAAAATTTTATATAAATATCATACAGATTTTCCATTTGCAAATTCAATGTCAAAAAGTGTTTATAAAAAGTATAGCTCAGATGTGTTCATTACTTTCTCCAATTGTATAATGCTCATGTCTTGATCTCTTAGGTTACGCACACACAAAAAAAGTAACTGTCAAATTATAATTTACATAGAAATTCAATGAATCTTCTCTAAGTTGTATTTGTAGAACAAGATGTAAGCTGCATATAAATATTACTATTTTGTCTATAAAGTAACAGTTACTGCACTAAAAAAATGCCTCAAGGTATTACCAATGTTAGTATCTTTATTCACAAAGAAAATCTGACCTATTATATAAAGAATAAATCAAATGGCAATAATACTCTGAACATCTCTAAACAATATTCACATGACGACATGAACCGTACATCCCTTGTAGTGGGATAGGCAATCAGTTCAATCCTCCTCCACTAAGTCATAGCTCCAACTTCTACAGTAAAGTACCTCTTGAGTGCAGTCACATATATTATTCCTTTGATACATATGAGCCTACACATTGACTCATGCATCTGCAGCCTGTATCTAAGTATGCCTTCTGCCTTTCCAAAATACCTATAGATTATGACTTAAACACTGACCTAATTTGTTTGCCATATGAAATAGTTGTTGTAATTATTCTCACTCTGATCTCAACATAGACAACAGATAAATTATTTGGCAGATTTATTTACCACCCTCACCTGTCTGAGCTTCCTGCCCAAGTGTCCCTGACCTTTCATAACCCAGGGCAGGCTTGATATTTATACTATGTCAAGTACTACAAGACCTAGTTAATAAAATAGATTGACCTTCCTTTATTGCATTTTTTATCAAATACAGAAAGGCAAAATGGAAACACATATTTTACCTGTGGCTGCATTGGTTTTCCTTGCTTCAAGAAAGCAAAGCCTCATAACAGCATTATTACCTTCTGTGTCAATCTTTACATTTCGGTCAGCCTGAGTGGCCTGGTCTGCCACACAGTGAGTTGCACAGCTTCTCCTGGCATTTAGCTTTTTGGCTTCTACATCTGTGATAAAGAAAAATCCAGGGCTCTTGGTGAAGAGAACTGTCTTCTGTTCAAATCAGCATGTTTAAACAACAACTTGCCTTCTTCCATCCCAACCTCAGGGGATTTAATCACCACTCCCCATCATGTCTCATAATATATATTGAGTGAACTCCCATCAGGCCTTCTAGTAGTCTCTTCTACAACCTCAACTGGAAACAATGTTTGATTTCATTTTTGCTTTACATATGCCAGGCACACTTCCTGTTATGAATTAATTAGAACTTCAAATCATGGTCATAGTTAATATCACAGACATCCCAATATGTTCAAGATAAATGTGTCTCTAACAGCATGAAATCCTAGTTAGTGCTAATTTTTCAAATATTAAATGAGCATGAAATCAAATGAATAAATACATGTGTACTTAAATAATGTTCTTTAATGGTTCTACGTATTAGTATATTTCTCTGGAAAGGACATTCCTAATGGTAGTTTAGTTATATACTTATATTACCTTCAGGCCACATTATGAAAACTGAAAATGTTTACATCAAAATCTATTGATAGTATGCAGATAGTTTTGTAAAATCTCACAAACTTTCAAAATGAAAAATTTGTTAATGCCCAGTGTGGGATGATAAGTCTGTTGGTAAAGTGTTTGCAACACAGTCAGGAACACCAAGTCCCATCTGCAAAAGGGCACTGTAGTATGTAATTGTATCCCAAAGCTGGTGATGAGGTGAAGATGGATGGATCCCCAGGGTTCACTAGCCATCAACCTAGTCTACTTAACAAACTACAGTCCAGTGAGAGACACTCTCTCAAAAACAAAACATCAAACAAAGGTGGAAGGTACATGAGGAATAGCAGCCAATGTTCCCCTATCGGCTCCCTATGCATATGCCTACATGTTTACTTAAATACACACACACACACACACACACACACACAAAGAGAGAGGGGGAAAGAGGTGGAAGTGAAGGAGGAATAGGAGGAGAGATAAGGAGAATTTTATTAATGTCTTTTAGAAGTTTGACATTGTTATTTGAATGAGAATATCATTCATACTCTCAGTTGTTTAATACTTGATTCCCAGTTGGTAATGCTATTTGAGTATAGTGTGGCCTTCCTATATTAAGTATGTCACTGGAGGCTTTGAGGGTTAAAAGCCACATGGATATCCAGTTCACTTTCTGTTTCATGTTAGCAATTTAAGATGTGAGCACTCAGATTCATGTTCCCACCACAGTGCTTATGTATTTCTGTCCTCCAGAACCATAAATGTAAATAATCTACATCTATAATTTGTCTTTATTGTGGTGTTTTATTGCACTCATAGAAAAATAACCAAAATAAGTATTGTTACTTATGTCTTATTTCTCAGTGTATATAACGATAGCCACAGTTAGAATGCTCTTGGTATAGATGGTACTCCCTTGAAGTCAAGGAGAGAGAAAAAGGCAGAATTATACCATATCCTTGGAATGTTGAGATGAATCGTAATGGTTAGTTCTTTGTACATAAGGCAGCTCAAAGTGTTGTGTCTGCAGTCAGATAATCCCTCAAAATCTTACATTTTTAAATTGGTTTTCATACTCCCAATAAATCACTCTTCAACCACACACACACACACACACACACACACACACACACACACTGCACCCAATGGTGAGTACTTTAATAAAGTTTCATTTATTCTCTATGAGATTAGCTAGTAGAAACAATAGGAAAAAGCTCAACCATAGGAAATCTCATAATCATTATCAAAAGAAGTTAATCTAAAGGAAAAGCCTTAGTTTCTAAACAAGCCAAAATAAAATATGAAAGACAATTGTGGAGACACTTAAGTATAAAATATTCATGTCCTCTGCTAAAGCCAATAAAATATAATAAACTCCTGTCTAATGCTCCTCTCAGGTTTCTAAAGTAAGGAATAATTTATGATATCCAGGTGGCATAATATTTACTACAAGCCCCAGACTGAGGGTGAACAGCCAACCAAGTGAACATAGTTCCCATTTTCCTACTAAAGGATACCTAAGATCACTCAAAGGCAATTCTGAAAGTTTTATTCTCTAAATCTAAACCAGAGGAAAACTGACATAGCATAAAGACAAAAAAATGGAGAGCCATGGATAATTTTCAAAGCCATGTTAGCCTTGATGTTCTTCTTAATCACTGTGATAAGTCTATCCAATCACTAAGCCTTAGAGTTTACAGCCTGTCATCTATAGTTTGGGTGGACACAGAGTCATGTGCATGCATAAACATCCAGGCCTATTACACCCCAACAAAACACAAGATTTCAGTTTCAAACTTATACTCACCTACCACGGATGTTAGCTGCCTCTGGTAACCAGGGTGAAGAACATGGTGAGCATTTTCTGTGTTGTTATTCCACAGAACAATTTCTCCATCATAGCCCCCTGTAGGATCCAAGATAAAGAGCGGAAGTTACCAGATAATTATATAAAATGTGGTCAAATAGAAACAAAAGGACACCTTTATCAATGTGTATTATATAAAATCTTGTTAATAGTAGGTATTCTCTGTTTTTGGAGACATAAATTGTAATGAGACTGGTATTGGTAAAATTTTAATATTTATAGAGTAACCCACATAGTTGGTGAATATGAACAAGCTAACTATCATTTTATTATAATAAATCATTTGGAATAAAGGCACTGAAGTTAAACTAGCTGAGTCCAAGTCCAGCTTGTGCCAATTATCATCTATGTAGCCTTACACATGATATTGAACTCAGCTTGATCACAAAATTAATTCATCTATAAAACCCGGTTAAAAATTGCACTTACCTTATGGGTTATTTTAAGAATGAGAAATATTTAAAGCGGTGCTAAGCACTAGGCAGTGGTTGAGAAAGTATAAATTACCCTTGGACTTCTGTTTGTACACTATTTGTGTGTGCAAGAGAGATTTCTTTGCATTTCTTTCATCTAAATTCCTTGTGAAATGTTTTCTCCAGTCTTAAAATTCTTCCCATATAAAGTCATTTGTTCCTGTTTTGTTTTGATTTTTTTATTAAAAAGAGAGAACAGTTCAAAGAGAAAGAAATATGGTTGAGTCTGTGCTGTGTGGGGAGTCACACAGCAGTGTCCAGATGGCATACAGTATCCCTGGAGGAGAGGACCAATGGCAAATGAGAAGCACAGAAGACAGCTGAGTTAGGGTGGGGCGTATGTACAGTGACTTCTTAGGACAGGGAGAAGATAGAAAAGCCTATTAAGGTTTGTGTTCCTCTGAACAAAGCAATCTACTTAGCTCATAAACTGTTAAGTAAGGCAAAGGATCTCACCTTCCCATGGTGGATCTACTACTGTCCACTCTGATTCTCAAATGTATTATGAACAAAGTGCTTGGCTGAACAATTTCCCTGTATAACTGAGGGCATGAGAATAAATTAAGAGTTATATTACGCCAAAGAGTTAGTTTGTTCTGTTACATACGTATGAAGAAGTTAACATGTCATTTAACATGGGAAGGCAAAGGATCTCACCTTCCCATGGTGGATCTACTACTGTCCACTCTGATTCTCAAATGTATTATGAACAAAGTGCTTGGCTGAACAATTTCCCTGTATAACTGAGGGTATGAGAATAAATTAAGAGTTATATTACGCCAAAGAGTTAGTTTGTTCTGTTACATACGTATGAAGAAGTTAACATGTCATTTTAGATCAAGATGTTCCAATTAAGAAGCATTTGCATGCCACCAAAATATGATTCTTACCCAAAAGCACTAATACTTCTCTTGAAAAATGAGCAATACAACCAGAAGTTAGTGTTTGCTAATGAGTTTATTGTATGCTAAGCACTATGTTGAAATATCACACTGGCTATCTGTACTTTAAAACAAAAACACACCCAAAAAATTCTTAGCCAGAGAGAACTATGAGGTAAAGTTTAAATTAAGCCACAATATCATTGAGTAGATAAGTAGCAGATCCAGGGTATGCAACTAGTGATACAGTACAGAAACTGATAGTCCTAACTACCATAGAAGTAAGAAATTAAAGGAGTTCTAAGACTGCTTCCTTGGGAAATCTATTCTTATTTTTTTTCAGTTGAGAAAAGTCTTTTCTCAAAATTTACCCAAATTCAACCAAACTTCCCTAAGCCATTTTCCAGGGAAGGCTCAATTTACCTGTAACAAGAGTTTGTGGGGGTAAAAATGCAGCACACAAGATGTCATCTTGGTGATGGACTCCCCCTTTCCACTCTTCAGACTGGATGAAAAACTGATTAAAGTTCTGAGGTCGAAATACAGTAACTGCTCTGTAAAAATGATATAGAATTTAGCTGCAAATCTAAAATTGGTACTGATATTGAGTAGCCATCATCCACTTCAATGGCACAATTTGAAAAGTCTAAAAGACTACCTTCCAGAATTTTATTGTTACCTGTCATTCATAATAAAATAAGTTTCCCACTGAAATTTCTTTAAAACTCTCACATTGAATATCTAATAAATTATAAATGCTTAATGTAGGAATGTCAATTACCTTTTGTAACTACTAAAAGCAAGGATACATACATTTATCAGATTAATTATCTATTCCCAAGGCCCTAAAACAAAAATTTCCTCACATGAAACTATTAAGAGTTCTATGGCAGTAATAATAAAAACCAGAGTAGGTCTATGAACAAATATTGTCTGGTACTGTAATAAAATGAGTTTGATTTCTTTCATCAAAGCGTCTTTGTACGGTGTATAATGTGTAATCATTCCCTATAGTATTTTCCAGAATTGTGGTAGCCATGGAGTCTATTCTCTTGCAGTCCACTATATCTTTAACAGCTATCATTTGTGAAAAGTGTTAGAAAAATCTCATCCCCAAGAATTATGGCACCTGGAAAATACAGAAATTACAACTTTAGAAAATCAACCATGTAGTCCTGCTGACAAACTTGAGAAAGACCAGGATGGATACAGAGTGGGCAATCTGAAGCCTAGGAGGGAATGAAGGACTATAGATAGCAGGTTATAGGAGAGTAAGCACTGCTTTATTTCTACTCTGGAGGCCAACCCATATAAAAATGTCCCCTTCTTTTCATGGCTAATCTCAGTTCAAATGAGCGTCAGTTACCCTAGCTTGAGTCTTTATTGCTATTCTTCCTCTCCTTTCTGACACTGTGCTTCCTCACCCAGTTGATTGTCCTACAAATATTAGTGTTTATTTGTGAGCAAGAAGCTTTCTTCTCCTCCTTGAAACTCTTGTTTCCAGTATGGAAAATACATAACATTGGTAAATTGTCATATATTGTTTGCATCTGCTGAGGAGCTGGCTCTGAAAGCAGGATCCACCCTCTCAATCTCCAGACCCAAGCATGTTTTTCTGAAAGTATCCTTTGTCTCCGGATAGGCTACTCCCCTGCCAACACTGTGAAAAAGAGGGGGCAGGGAAATAACAGCAAACTAGCCCAAGAGTAAAAACAGGTAGACAGTAAACCATTTCCAGCAGATATTTAAATTTTTTATATCATGATATAAAATCCCTACAGTTGGACTGGATTCAGTCATGAGAAGCTTATACATGGAGAAAATATTAAATTAAAAACTCAAGTTGATTGCATCACACTCTCCAGTCCATTTCTGCTAGATGTTTCGAGCACTAGTTTTGATAAGGTTTTGCTATCTTCCTGTCTATCAATTATCTATCTATTGCTTGCTGCTCATTCCAAACCAAAAAAAAAAAAAAAGAATATTATGGATCACACTCTCCAGATAGTACAAGAACTGTGTTCTTGCTTCTCTGCCTGCTCTCTTTATTATCCATTCCTGGGCGTTAATTTTTCGCCCCTTTCTTTCTCTCACCCCTTTGAGCTAAGCATCATTCATTGCAATTTTTCTCCTTCTCTCTGTTAAAACAGAGATTCCATGTACCACCGTAGATTCCAATATTACTTCCATACAAATGGCCTTTTATTGATCTTCATTCACACTTACCAGGATTGGATAGTTTTCATTTGCCAGATGATAGTTCAATACATACAATCTTTCCATTGCTAAAATATATTAACACATGACAAATCAAATTTTGCCAGCTTCTTTCCACACTCTATTATGAATTTCATAATTTGGTTCACAGGCCTGCATCACAGCATCCCATGTGCCATTTCTTTCTCTCGTCACAAATACTTACATGTTTACATTATCTACCCATGACATATTCATTCATTTTACTTCCACTTTAAACAACCACTCATAGTTTCCTAGTACAGAGTTCTCCACCCCACTAGTCAACAATTTTAAGAGGCTCCTATGTCATTGTTACTAAGTCTTGTATAGGATGAAGAAGTTATCTATACAAGATAACTTCTTCATCCTATACAAGATTTACCTGTATATTTTGAAGCTTTTAATGTAATCTTGTTCTTAAGCAATTATTGATTCTCCACAGAATTCCTTAACCATTTAGAACCAGGGGCTCAAAATAAATAAAACTCTAAGTGAAATGTGGTAAGTGCTAAAGCAGCACTGACAGGAGCACAAATCATGGATGTCCATTTGAGGGCTGATATTTACTGTAGATAATAACAAACACATAAGTCATGGAAAACGAAACACAATAGAGAGAAGAGACAGGAAAATGAAAGACTAAGTTGACACCTTGCTTAAAAATATTTTCTGGATTTTCATTTCCTAAATTACAAAATTCAAATGTGTGCACCTGTTTTCAAGATCCAATGATATATAGATTTAATCTCTTTCTAAAGTCTTATTTTACCCAATTTTTCTACCATTGCCTACTAGCAATGTATGAATTCTCTATCAAATTTTGACACACCATAAAGTACATATTCTTTGTACAACATTAGAAAAGGTTATTTTTATTAAAATAGATGTTGTATAACACCATAAAGTATTATGTTCACCTGAATTGTACAAATGGATTACAAGGTTTCAAACTTACTGCCTTATAGGAATGTTTATGAATGTCAGGCCTATCCAGAGCTAAGTTACTGAAAAGCACATTGCCTTGCCCAAACTGCATTCTTTCTGTTCTTTAAGCACCTCAGACATTTCTAGATGTTTGTTCTATTCTTCTATGGGAGCCTTATATTTATGTATGTCATTCACCATCTTCTGAGGCCACTAATATTCCATGAAGCTTCTATAAGAACTAGTATAAAGAACTATATTTCTTATAGAAATATAACTTCCATAAGAAACAGCTTCTTTCTGACTTCTTGAATTTTCACTTTCACTAATTAGATTATCACTATCAATCTCATTTATTAGATTCGGTATATCTGGTTTTATGTTGAGGTTCTTAATTCACTTAGACTTGAGCCTTGTGGAATGTGATAAATATGGATCAATTTGCATTTTTCTACATGTAGACTACCAGTTAGACCAGCACCATTTATTAAAGATGATTAATTTTAAAAAAAGAGTGTAAGTCGAAGATCCTCAGTTTGATTATAAGTACAGAGAACCATGGATCTTCATTTCTTGAGCTTCTATAACTACCCCCCCCCACACACACACACCTAGGATTCTCCATGGAGTCTCTTACCCACTCTTGTGCATCGTTTTCTTTGATAATATTCATCACTGGGCAGCATTGTGTTCTTTACTTTTTTGTTTGTCTCTTTTTTGTTACTTTGTTAGTTTGTCTGTTTTTGTGTCCCATTAATGAAAGAAAGAAAGAAAGAAAGAAAGAAAGAAAGAAAGAAAGAAAGAAAGAAAGAAAGAAAGAAAGAAGGAAGGAAGGAAGGAAGGAAGGAAGGAAGGAAGGAAGGAGACCTCATGGAGGTAGGAACTTTTCTACTTGCATCATCAATACTAAGATAATAATTCATACATAACAGGCACTGTACAAGTATCTACCAAAAACAGTTTAAGAATTATTCCTCTATTTTGAAAAAATAATAATTTTAATATGAATATCATTAATTATAGTTTAGAAAGATGTCATAATTAAGAAAATACAAAGTTCTAAAATTCACAGTACTATCATATCATGTGTATATTTCTAAGTTTATCCTCTAGTAGCTTAATGGAAAGGTGAGTATGGAGTGGGCCTGAGAAACACAAATCAATCTTTTATCTATTGTGTGAGCCAAGTTTCAATGTCAAATGTCTTTTTCTCAAGATTCTCATATTAAATGAGAATAGATATATTCAGGGTACACAGCTCAAGGCATGGAATGCTTTGCATAATATGCTACAAAAAAGTAGCCATTTGACATTTGACCTTTTGTGTCAAAACATTGAAAACCTAATTACCTAGCACCTTTCCCTTGTAAGCTAACCTAAAATTTTTATTTGAAATGACAGGGATCCTTAAAATGCTCCAAGAATCCACAGTCAGTTGTCACCTTTTCCATTTCAAAGACTACGTTTTTTTAAATTTGGACTTTGCCAAGAACAAAATTAAGTTTCAGAAAGAGCCAGTTTTCAGGTCAATAGGAGTCAGATAATCGTGTCCTTTGGCATTGAAGAAGTTTTACCAGCTCTGTTTCATCTTTCATAGGTCCTGAGAGTATTGTCCTGAGTCATTCTGCCACATTGAAAAAAAAAAAAGCTGATTAAGAAAAGAACACTATCAATGATCTGGTACTTCAGGGGTTGATTGCTCCTGTGATGTTGTTCCAGTTATTTTAAACCTCATTAATACTTCTCCTTTGATCCATCCATGGTTTTAAAGATTACTAATGAGTATCTCAGAAGCAGAAAATCCATTCCAAATGAACTTGTTTTGATTTTTCTCCTCTTCCCTTCTTCCTAAAATCTGTGAGGTCAAACTTTGGACATTGAAATAATCATAAGATCAGGTTTAGAAAGTCTTTGTGACTTTCAAATATACATATCCTCTCCTTAGTTCCAAAATAACAGATTTCAAATAAGTCACAACTTCAGATTCATCCATTTTGGCTCTTATTCTAATAATAAGAATTAATTGAGTTTCATGAGGCTCTCATTCTGTGGAAAGGCGATTATTAAAACCTTAATATTTTTTCGTAGGTCAGTTTTATTTCAGAGAAACTTCAAATCCTTAAGGTCATTTGATTTAAAAAAAAGTTTTAAAGAACAAATTAAACCTGAAATAAACTAATTTAATTTCTAACATCATATATAGAATATGCATATAGATTTAGAGAATAGGACTTTGAGAGAAGTGCATAAAGAGAAATTTTAAGAGTCAAATTTTATAGTAATAGAATCTTCATAAACAAAAGTTCAGATACATGTATAAGGTGATAGTTATCCTAAGTCACTGTTACCCATTTCACAATATGTACAGATATTAAACAGACTCCTTTATACTGAAAACATGAGTACACACTGTTTTTATTTTGCAATTATACCTAGATATAAAACACAAATTTCTCCTATACCCAAATAGAAGAGGGAAACCTGTCTGTATTTAATAGGCTGTAAGTACACAAGAACATAAGCTTAGGGCAATTTAAGATATTAAATCATTGTGAGTATTAGTTACTATGGCTATACATATCACAAGTCTAGACTGAACAAACACAACTAACTGGCTACTTGTTCATTTAATTTTACTACTTAAATATGGCCAAGGATGCAAGAAGATAATTTTGAACTGACTTTCTCTCAATTCAGTTTTTAAGTGTATTTTACTTAAAATAACTATAAATTTATTTCTATCAATTTTACATCTGGGATTCTGCCTTATGATAGGATATGATTAATGGGTTTCTACAGATCATGAGTTCTCTAAATCTCTTTACTTGGGATAGTGTTTACAATATATTTTTACTGCTGCCTGCCTTGTATATTATAAATTTCAAAATCAGATGTGATATATTGACAACAGGAATCAAGATTCTTTGCAATCAACATGCTCTATTTTCTAACTCAGTGATTACCATCTAGGTATAGCTTTTAAAATTGTATGGGAATGAAAGGGGAAATATATTTACCTAAATCTTCAGAGTCCTCTTAAATAAATAATAAGTATTGTGTGTGTAGGGGTTGCCTCACTATGATTTTATTGCTCTATTAACCAACAGTCCATTCGAGAGTGAAAGACGGACTTTAGACTATGAGACAAGTTCTGCTGCATTCTAGGATTATAAACCTTCCCAGCCTGTCAACCTCTTTAAGCCTCAATTTTCTCCTCCAAACAAAGAAAAATAGCATTTCTCTCTAGTTATAAATATAGAGTAGACTTATATATCTATAGTTGTTGCTACTTACAAGGAATAGCTTGTGGTGTTCAGCTCTTCATATAGAGGAATTTTAATCCATTAATTTGGCTCTGTCAAGGGATAACAACCAAAGACCTTCTAGGTCTGTTTAATCTAGTTGAAATGATACCCTTTTAATCCCTCAGTCTGGAATATAGACATGCCCTTAGTACATACCTTTAATTCCAAACAATGTAGGTAAAATTAGTTTGTTGAAGAAAGCAACCATATTTGAAAGTGGCATCTAACTGATGAACAGAGAAAGAATTGGAGAAAGATTTAACAGAATTAGTCAGAGATAGGATATGGCCAATACTCAGGAGAACAACACAGGAAAGAAAAGCTACTTAAAGGCAACACAGAGAAAGCAGGCAAAGGGAGAGAGAAGAGGCAGTATTATCAGATTAATTTTAGAGAGACAGATTTCAGGCAAAGACAGAAAGAGCCAGAGAATGACAAGGAGACAGAAGATTAGAACATATTGCCAAAGTTAATATGTGGTAAAGCAGAGAAATTCAGAGAAACTGAGAGAAGCCAGATTGAGTCAATGAACTTGAAAAGAAGTTTGAGCCAGAAGAGCTGAGTTAGGACAACCAACCAGAGTTCAAAAAGAACTAGAAAGGATAATCTTATTCAGCAATAAATCTCTGAGATGAAAATTACATCTGACAAATATGTTACTTTTGTACCTTACTGCGTAGTTTCCTTATCTACTGTTAATTCATTCAATGAATATTTTTGTATATATTCATAAGTATTTTACAAATATATTTTAAATATATTATGAATATCTCATATTAGACTTAGTTATATATTTTAGAAATATCACATATATCTTAAGAATATCTGCAAAACTTAGTTCTATATTAAAATATATATAGCAAATCAAATGGATACAATTAAGGAATATTATACACATAACATAGGAATAAATATTTGTATGTTCAACAAAGTACAAAAGAATAATGTTGCTGGGCGGTGGTGGCGCATGCCTTTAATCTTAGCACTTGGGAGGCAGAGGCAGGCAGATTTCTGAGTTCGAGGTCAGCCTGGTCTACAGAGTGAGTTCCAGGACAGGCCGGGCTATATAGAGAAACCCTGTCTCGAAAAACTAAAAAAAAAAAAAAAAAAAAGAATAATGTGCACAAAGGCAAAAGGAAAATATATTTCCTTTATTCTAGTTGGAAAAATGAATGTCGTTCTCATGGCCATCTGGCCATCCCTCCCGTTCGTCCCCATACCTGATCTTGATCCAAGGGAGCCCCCCATCCACTCAAAGTAGAAGGGGAAGGAAAATGGGAAAGGATTGTGGGAGGAGTTGACTGGAAGCCAGGCAGTAAGTGGGATATAAAGTGAATAAGTAAAAATAAAAATAATAATAGTAAATTTTTAAAGAATGCTCTAGTAGGGAAGATATCAGAACAGATCTTAAAATAGAAATAAATATTAACTACATTTTAAAAACAGGATAGGAATTTCAGTAGTGAAAAAATAAAAACATGAGGATGTTTAGAGAATCTATTTAAGGACTGAGAAGTTGACAGAATAGGACAAATTAAAGTGCTATGGCATTCATCCAAGCAGACATGATGCCCTAAACAATACAGCTGTGGTACTCACAGAAGCAGATGTCCAAATAGGACATAAAAATGAAAGAGCCGTAGTGACTACTAGGTTGTAAATTTAAAGAAAAATCAATTAAAATGGTGGGGGGGTTACACCTGTGGTCGTGAAGTAAAACTCAAACTCTGAAAGGAAAAGTGGCTTCAGAGAGGAGGCTAAACAATGTGTTCAGTGTAGAATATGGAGGACTGACTATCTAGTATATAAGCAGAGGAGTAAGCTTAGAGGGAACAGCTTAAGGCAGAGATTTGAGGTATCTAGAAGACATTGCCTGCCTACTAAGATGAAGGTAAGGATTAAAATAGATGGTGTATGAAAAGTACCAACTGCTTCATGGTACCATACATAAAGTAAACCAGCCAGTGTATTTAGGTGCCTCATTCAATAAAAGCAATTTCTACTCTATCCTGAGCATAATTATAAAACCAATCTCTATATTTAGATAGAACCTGAAGTTAAGGTCTCAGCTTAACCTTACAGGCTCTGTCTGGATTTAGCAGAAAGCTAAATAATCTGATTGTCAATCTTTACTTCCTTCTCTAATCACTAAACCTTACTGGCTGGCTTCACAGGTCATATTTCCTCTGCTTTACCAAGTATTTGCTGTGTGCCTTTATGAGATAAAAGCCTCTTAGTAGAAATGATCCTGTCTGGTTCATGAAAAATCTGTCCTAACAAAATGTCTCTAAGGAAATCTATTTTGTAAATCAGCATCTTTATAGATATAGATATTTATATGTTGCATAATATAACCGGTAATTCATTGATGAAAGCTCCAGATAAAGGACTCAAGGCTGACAACTCTGAGAAAGATGGAAAAAGCAGAGAAGGAAACAGAAGAGTGCTGATTTTCTTTTATTCTAGTCTTTCTAAATCTCTTAGTTCATAGGCACGAACTAACATTCTGCCAACATATATCAGAATATAAGATGTTTCTTTAGAACACATTTTAACAACTTGACACATAAATAGTTTAAATTTTATCTTGTAAGCAATCAGAAATATTTTCATTGGTGCTAATTTTAACTATGACTACATAAAAATATAAAGAAATGCTATCTGGAAATTTTGTCTCGTATTGACTAATTTTTTAATTTCTTTTTCACATTTTCATTGTAAATTGGATAAGTTGGACATCATACCCTCACCCTGTCATGGAAGTAAAGACATTTCTTTACTAACCATAGCCTAGCTGTAGATAGCCTCAGCCTGCTGCAGTTGTAAGTTTATAGAGGATAAAGATTGTTCCCAGTCTTGTCCTTCAAGCTAAAGATGATTAAATGAGTCCTTAATATCAAGTGGAATGGTCTGAAATATACTTTTTTATCATCAAACTGTCCCTGAAAACACTGTTTGTCCACATATAATCATTCCAAGATTTAAAAAAAAAAAGAGTCTTTTCTATGATTGAAAAAAATCACCCAATATACCCTGCTGATATTCTAGTTATTGAAACTGTTTAAACCCTAGCTTCAAACAACAAATGTTATGATCATATAACAAGAAATATTTGGAAAATTACCTATTACAGTAACATTTTGTGAATTATCACAATTGTAAGTGATAAATGCTCAAAACACAGCACACTTAATTTTCCTGGTATTTATACAGGAGAGTAGAACCTGGCTACTTTGTCTTCTCTACAAAAGTAAAAGGAAGCAAAAAAATATTCTAATTTTGAAAAATATTTATCCTAATAACATTATGGAAGAAGTGTTTCTCTGGAAGACACAGTGTGCCATGTGAGGTGCATTTCCACAGTGACTGAAGAAGGTACTAGCACAGGTGTCAGGGAACCATTTTGCTCCTGTACCAAGGAATAGAGTTCCTGTCATGATGAACCTAACCATGTGGTTTATAGACCTTAACAATTGGTTTGTGGAAGGGAAAAGGGAAAGATATCCTGTACAACTGGGGGGGGGCAATCTATAATTCTGAGTTTGCTCAATTTACAGTATAGGAGAAACATGGAATCTCAAGGGATAACATTACATATTTATTGAAAAAATTTAAATAAAAGACCACATTTTCAAACCCAGGAGAAAGTTCCAAATAGTTCTTCTAGTCACCCAACCTGTGTAGTCATACCATATTTTATTCATGATCATTTATTCAGTACCAACTCACCTACCTAAGCTCCCAACAAGTTAATGAGTCTCCCCAATGAGACTCCCTTTTATATTTTAGTTTAAATAAAAAAAAAACCACTTCTTTTCTCTTCTGGCAATTTATATAGCATATCATACCTCTCCCAGCCCACAACCAGGATAGTCTTCTTAAGAACCAGGATCTGTGAAATTTCCACAACTCCATCTTGCCCAACATTAAGAATATGGTGACAATATCCATTAAAGTCCCATACCTTTAAAAGAAAAATAAAAATCAACACTGAAATAGAAACATAAAAATATCATCAGTGTTTGGAAGAAAAAACAGTGTAATAGGAAGCATTTGTTAAATGTGGTACTTGCATTCTGTAGTAGTTTATCTTAATTGTCAATTTTGTGGAATTTAAAAACACTTAGGAGACAAATATCTGCATGTTTACTCTGAAGGTGTTTTTAAAAATAATTAACTCATGAAAAGATCCATTCTGAATGTGAGCAGCTCATTCTGTGGGCTGAGATCCCAGACTGAATCAAGAGTAGCATAGAATATGGATGCTATGTTGGCAATTATCTGCCTCTGCTTCATGACTGCAATTCAAATGTGACTATCTTCTTCAGGCTTCCCCACCATGATGCACCTTACAACTTGGGAGGAAACCACTATCTGGACCAAATGCCAAGCTTGATCACTAAGTCCAACACCCAACTCAGAGACCCCCTATTGAATCAGAGGTCACACCAATCACCAGAAATCTAGGCCACAAAGACCAGAAGAGCAAAGAATAAATAAAAACCAAGGAGCAAAACACTGATCCAACAAGAACAAAATCAGAAATTGCAAACTAGACCTATAATCATTCCAGATGCTTAGATACACTGTTAAAAAAAAAAATCAACAATAGCCAGGACAATATAGGACCACCAGGGCCAGCTGTCTTACTACAGCAAACCCTGGATATTCCAATGCTACTGATGCACAAGAAAACTATCTTAAAACCAACTTTATATTTGAAAATTCGAAGAGCTTTAAAACATGCACTAACCCTTGTTTGAAATCCAGATCCTGTCCCAATTTTATCTCTTGCTATCATAACATCATAGAGAACCGCAGCTAACTTACAAATATGTCACTGAAAATGCCCAGATCCAGCCTTCCAAATGTAGACTGTTATTTCTAATATTGGATTGATTTCTAGACCAGTCTGTGATTGGTTTTTTTCTCTTCTACAATATTTATTGTAAGTCACATTGACTCTATAATTTATAATTGTGTAGTTAGAGGGGTCTATCAACCAACTTTTGTCTTACTGCCCTGAATATTAGAAAACCTTGTTTCTCTGAAAAAAAAGCTTGAAAGTGCTGGAAGAAGTGAGTTAGGCTTTAAGCAGAATCAAGAGGTTAGCAGGCTTGATTATTGCTGGTATAACACCTTTAATTTCATTAATTGTTAGCACCACTGCTTCTACAATAACATTGACACAAAGAGTTAAGACAGCTATTATTGTTAATTATCTAGCAAAAAAAAATGTTACTAATGTATTGAGTATACAAAAGCATTTATATAGATGTCTGGAACAATGGATTGATACTCTATAACCTACTCAAATTATTTGAAGGAGATTCAGGGTTCAAGAGTTAGGAGCCATCTTAAATGTCATGACAAATATCATTGGAGTCATGTAACTTTTAAAATTTACAATTATTATCAGTATAATTAGAAAAAAGTTCAAAGACATGTGTATAGTATTTGGCATAAACCTAACACCTCTCTGAGTATTTTAATTTTGCATAGTGAGATTAAGAATTTAAAGAATGCTGCTCTGTTGAGCTTTGATGATGCAGATAATGCCTATAAAATTATCCATGACTTGAGGTCAGTATTTCCATTTTGGTCAAACCTCAGGAATGGCATATATAGCTTGATCATGCTAGCCCTTCTTGTCCTGGGAATATTTTTATTCTTGCCCATCATATTAAAGCTTCTCTCTAGTTACATCAACAGGCTGGCAGCCAAAGTAAATGACTTGAAATTGAAAGTGGACTCCCAGACAGAGTTATTAATTTAACAGGCTGGCAAGCCAAGGACAGGTAGGATTCTGCACAGAGCCTTACCAACCTAAGACATAAATGCTTTGCTAATGATAATGCATATTCCATGGTGGGTAAGGAAGGCTTTCTTGTCAGAACAGCCTAAGACAGGCTCAGTCTGGTTTATGCAATAAAAAGGGGGAGATGTGGAGAGCTTTGGGGGCTGAATTTGACATTGGCCAAAGACAAGGGAATGGGCTGCTTAGAAGGAATCTGACATTAGGCTAGAAGAACAAAGTAATTTCAGGCAGAAATTTAAATCGTAGGCTAGAACAAAGAAGAAATTTCAGGCAGGAATCTAAATCATAGGCTAGAACAAGGAAGTAATTATAGGGAGAAATCTAAATCTTAAGCTAGAACAAAGAAGTAGGCCTCAGGCATGAAAATGACTTTGGGCTAGGACAGGGAACTAGGCTCAGATATTTTGGTCATCCTGATAAGCCCTTAGAAATATTGATCACAGGAATGATCACGGGACTCTGTTTATTGTCTTCCATGTTCTTTGGCTATCTGGGTTTATTGTCTTCCTTGTTCCTGGACTATTTGCATCTATTGTATTGCTAGTTCCTCAACCTAGAACTGACCTTAATACTTGCATGTGATTTTAACAGTATAAAAGCAAAAAAGGAGGAGAAGGGATGGCATAGAGAATTAATGGGGAGGCGGGGTGGAGAAGGGGGATGGCATCTGAAATGTAAATAAATAAAATATTCAATAAAAAAATCCAACTTTATGGAGATTATAGAGATTTTTTGTTTTTCCTCTGGAAAAAAAAAATTGTAGTTTTATTTGACTAGAGTTGCCCCAGTAGACAGATAGTACTGCCTTTTAAATGAAGGCAGTAAAATGAAGTGCAATTGTCTTCAATAAAAGCAAAAAAGAAAACATTATTTGGACATTTTTACATTTGTTTGACCAACAATCGGAAATTCTAAATATGGTATCAATCCTTTTCACTACAAGCCAGTATGTTTGGCAAATTATGTATTTTGAAGAGAACATCAAGACTCCATTGCTAAAATTAGATATTGTTGTTAATAAATTGATGATAGAGGTTCTTAAATAGGACATGAATAAATCCCTTAAAGAAATCCAGGAAAAGGCAAACACTAATTGGAGAAAATAAATAAAGCCCTAAAGCCCTAATAAAGCCCTAAAGGAAGGAAAATACAAACAGCTGAAAGAAATGAATAACCCTTATCCATATAGATAAAAAGACCAAAATGGAAGGTAAACAATAAATTCCTTAAAGAATGCCAGGAAAGCACACACACACACACACACACACACACACACACACGTGTGTGTGTGTGTGTGTGTGTTTTTAAATTACATGCAAGTATTAAGGTCAGTTCTAGGTTGAGGAACTAGCAATACAATAGATGCAAATAGTCCAGGAACAAGGAAGACAATAAACACACACACACACACACACACAGTAGAAAGAAACAAATGAAATTATTCAAAACCTTAAATGGCAGTATAGAAACAATGAAGAAAACACAAACTGAGGTAGTTCTTTAAATGGAAAATCTAGGTAAGCAAACAGGAACTACAGACACAAGCATCACCAACAGAATACAAGAGATAGAAGAAAGAATCTGAGATATTGGAGATACAGCAGAAGAAATAGATTCATCAAACAAAGAAAATGTTAGGTCTAAAAAAAGTCCTGACACAAAACATACTGAATGACTATTTTGTCAAGGCAGAAATGAAGAAATTAAAGACTTCCTTGAATTCAATGAAAAATGAATGAGTAACACAATCAAACTGGATTATCACATTGAAAATTATCCCAAAAGGAAAGTTTATTGCACTAATGAACTTCATAAAGAAATTCAAGAGTTCTCACACTAGCAACTTAATAAAATAACTGAAAGTTTCAGATTTAAAAAAAGGAAAGAGAACAACCATACACCGAGAGAAGTATAAAACAGGAAATAATCAAAATGAAGGCTGAAATCACTAAAATAGAAACAAGGAGCACAATAAAAAGAATTGATGATATAAAAAATTGGTTCTTTGAAAATCAACAAGATAGACAAACCCTTATCAGAATTAACTAAAAGGCAGAGTAATTTGGATAATATCCAAATTTTCAAACTCAGAAATAAAAAGTGCAACATAATAACAGACCAAGGAAATTAAAAAATTATTAGGTCATATTTCAAAAACATGTACACCCCAAAACTGGAAAACTAAAAGAAACACAAACTTTTCTCAATAGATACCATTACCAAAGTTGAATCAAGATAACTCTAAATAGACCTGTAGTCTCTTAAGAAAATAGAAGCAGTCATTAAAAGAACATATAAACAAAACAAACAACAACAAGAATAAAAAAGAGACAGATGGTTTTAGTGCAGAATACATAATTCTACCAGACTTTTAAAGAACAGCTAATTTCAATCCTCCTAATAATATTCCACAAAACAGAAACAGAAGGACCACTGATAGACTCGTTTTTGAATCCATGGTCACCCTGATACACAAACCACACAAAAAGTCAACAAAGAAAGAGAAACACAGACACTTCCCCTCATAAACATTGATGCAAAAATACTGAAAAAATACTTGCAAACCAAATCTAAAAACACATCAAAAGGATTACCAACATGATCAGGTAGGATTCATCCTAGAAATGCTAGGATAGATCAACATATGAAAATCTATGTAACACACCATATAAACAAACCAAAAGGAAAAAAAAGCATTTGAGTAAATTCAACATCCCTTTCAGATAACAGGCTTGGAGAGATCAGGGATATAAGGGAGATACCTAAATATAATAAAGGAAATTTACAGCAAACCTATTGCCAACAACAAATTTAGATGTAATTATGGAGAGAAATTGAGAGAAATTCAAAGCAATTCCACTAAAAATAGGAAAAAGACAAGGTTGTCTGCTCTTTTCATATCTACTCAGTATATTTCTTGAATATTTCTACAGCAACAAGACAGCTAAGAGATTAGAAGGGGGCATAAATTATAAAGAAAGAAGTCAAAGAATTGCCATTTGCAGATATGATAGTAAACATAAACAACCCCAAAAATTCCACTGGGGAATATTACAGCTGATAAATAACTTTAGCAAAGCAATGGGATGCAAGCTTAACTCAAAATTAGTAGCCCTTCTATATACAAATGACAATCAGGCTGAGAAAAAAATCAGAAAACAACACCCTTCACAATAGCTACACTTAATATAAAGTATATTGAGATAATCCTAACACAGAAAATGAAACACTTGTATAACTAAAACTTCAAGCCTTTGAAGAAAAAAATTAAAGAATATATCAAAAGATGAAAATATCTCATTTGTTCATGTATCAGTAGGAGTAACTATAGAAATAACCATTTTACCAAAAGATTCAATAGATACTCATCAAAATTCCAACACAATTCTTCCCAGATCTTGAAAGAAAAATACTCAATACGGAGAAACAAAAACCCAGGATAGCTAAAGCAATCCTGTATAATAAAAGATCTTCTGGAAGTATTGCCATCCCTGATTTAAAGCTATACTTTAAATACTGTATATACTGTACTATATACCAGTAGTAATAAAAGTCACATGGTACTGGCATTAAAGCATACAGGTTGATCAATGGAATCAAATAAATAAACCAGAAGTAAATCCACACATCTATGGATACTGTATTTTTGACAAGAAACCAAAATTATACAATGGAAAAGAGAAAGCAACATCCTGAAATGGGGGTGGTATAACTAGATGTCTGAAAGTAGAGAAATACAAATAGATCCATATCTATCAGCCTGCACAATATCTAAGTTCAAGTGTATCAAAGACCTCAACATAAAAGCAGAAATATTAAACCTGATAGAAAAAAAAATGGGGAATAGCCTTGAAAGTATTGGTACAAGAGGCAACTTCCTGAATAGAACAATAATTATACAGACACTAAGATCAACAATTAATAAATAGGACCTCATGAAACTGTAAGTGTTATGTAAGACAAAGGACACTGGCAAAAAGACAAAATGGCAGCCTACAGAATGAGAAAGATCTTCATGAACCCACATCTGACAGAGGGCTGATAACCAAAATATATAAAGAATTCCAGAAACCAGACATTGACAAACCAAATAATCCAATTAAAAAATGGAATACTTATCTCAACAGAGAATTCTCAGCAGAGGAATCTCTAATGGCTGAGAAGCACTGGAAGAAATTTTTAAAACCTTTAAGCCATGAGGGAAATGCAAATCGAAACGACTTTGACATTCTGTCTGGCCCTCAGAGTCATGATAGCAGAAGAGTTGTTCCTGTCCCTCACCTGTGTCAGCAATCAGGATAGTGCTCCTGGGCAGGGCAGTCAAGGTGGTCCTTGTGGTCTAGGTGCAGGTAAGCTGGCCTGAGATCAGGAGAACAGAAGAGGTGGCCCACCACATGATTGCTTCTGGGGAGGATGTCCATATTTTTTTAGTGACTACCATTATATGGTGTATTGAATATTTTAGAATATCCTGGCTATTTGTTTGCCCTCACTTACGACACAGAAACCTTACCTCCTAAGGATGGCTGAAGGACTAAATATTTTGTGCTGAGTCTCCTGTCTTTTGCTGATTGAACTTCCTGGGGATATAGGTTGACATGTCCATTTTTAAAGAGTATCTAAAAATAGAGTGGTTCTACTCTCTCTACTCAAGCAGTGGGGATACTGACAGGGCTAATAGACATATTTTTAGAGACTGAATAACTGGGTCACTGGCAATTAGAACAAACTCCTAAAATGAAACAATTTTGACAAATACCATGCAAAGGGCAAGTTAGCACTGTTTCAAAATTAAAATCAATATGCTCTTTGACTCCAAAGTTCAACATCGGAAAACTAATGTCATTCTTGTGAAACAGCATCTTTTTAGTCATACTCCATAGCATTGTTTATAAACTCTAAAGTTTTTAATCCAACTTACGTTGTATCATATGATTCAACCACCAGAAAATAAATCGTGCTACAAATATTGTGCAGTAGATAAAAACATGCGTGTAACATGAATGCTACTTGTTCCATCCTCAGCAACACCTTCTACAGATACAAAAAAGATGAATTGTCTGCATATTTCTACATTCACCTTAAACTCTAACTGCTACAGAACCTTTCTTTGACTAAGGTGCTTTAAGTCTTTGAGCTGTAGTGCCTTCAATTGTGAAATGTAGATTTAACCTTGTAGTGTGTGTGTGTGTGTGTGTGTGTGTGTGTGTGTGTGTCTGTGTCTGTGTCTGTGTCTGTGTGTCTGTGTGTGTGCCCATTTATGACTTTTAGCAGTGTCTGGTTGAGACTAAAGATTTTGTAGAATTTGATAAACATCATTATTTATGTAGAATATTTATATAAACTAATGTTCAGGACAGAACAAAAACTGCAGAGCAGCATGTACAGGGATCTGTTATCCAGCAACAGTAGCACTTCTAAGCTAGGAAAATGGACATGAAACCAGCAACACTGTTATCCTCAGGGGAACAGCTGAATACAGAGACTCTGTGTAGACATTGCTTCAAAGATTAATTTGCTTTCAGATCCTTCTAAACCATTATAAATAGAACATCATGTTAATTCTTTGATCACACAGCTTCTGATTTGAGATTGTAAATTACAAATGTGCCTGCAAACTGCCATTTATTTTCATTTCTTCACAAAAACATCCTCAAAGACATTCAATCTTTATTAATGTGTCTAGTACAGAGGTTGCTGGAATTCAGATTGTGTTGTTTGACTGTTAGAAACATATAAAACATTTTTTAAATATATGTTAAAATACTTCAGGAATCATGCTACTAACTATATTTTAAGATTTATTTCAGTGTGAGTTTATATGTATGTGTATCATTGTGTGTATATGTACACATTTGTGCAGATACGCATGGAGGCCAGAAGATTCCCTGGAGCTAGAGTTCTAGGTAACTGTGAACTGTACAGTACAATACAGGTACTGACAATTGAACTCAGGTTTTCTGAAAGAGCAGAAATAATTCTTTACTGCTGAACCTTCTCTTAAGCCACTACTCCATTAAGTAAATAGCTACCTGCCTCTACAATGAACAGGCTTCTACAGAGAATCCAGGGTTGACTAATCTCTAGATCCATGACACATCGCTTTCAACTAAATATGACTCTCACTCTGCTAACTAAAATGATTTCCAAAAGGAAATATTGAAAAGCTATATCCATTCTTGGTTCTATGAAGTATTTTTCATGGATCATTTTTGTGATATCTACAAGGTTGACCTTACTTTAGACTCTGTAATGAATTCCTTCTACCTAATGATTTTATTTCTACAATAAGCTTTCTATCTGCCTCAGTTTCACACTATAGGGCTATATGATGAGGCAATGGCTGATTTTCATCTCATCTTTTAGGGGGGGACCAGAGACTTTCACACATTGTACCAGATCTCTTGTTTACAGTGGGTTTTCCTATACCAAAATCTCCAGTTTATATACCATTGTTGCAGCCTTGCACAGACATTTTCTATTGATATCCAGAGACTTTCATGATGAAGCCATCCTAGCTCCCCTCACATACTGATAATAACTAGACAGACTTTGCCCTGAACTATCAGCTAACTTTGGACAGTGTCCCTACATATCCACAAAGCTTTATTTGTGAAGTTTATTCAGGAAACTACTTTATTTCGTCACAGTGTCATGAGCCATCTCTAATCAAACACTACCAGGGCTCTCTTCATGACAGGGCACTGAGCTGTGCCACTGGTAGGAATAATTTCTGGTGGCTATATCTGGCTTTACGTGAGCATATGATCATGATGAAAAGAAAAATATCTTCACCGAAGAAATAAATGGTAGTTATAAGAAAACTAAAAAAAGGCACTGTTAGGTTAGGATGGAAAAATATGATTATAGTTTTATTATCCCATCTCACTACGTCACTACTTTCATATAATTAAAGCGCAGGCTATTAAATATGTTTACTTTTAGGCATTCTTTTTTAAAGTATATTACTGATGTTTAAAACACTTATTATATTGTCCTATTCCTCATTTCATAAATTTAGAGGAAAAAAGGAAAATTAGAGATGTTGGCTGAAACATGTGAAAATTATTCTGGCCTCTTATTCTCCAAAGTAACCATGCACGGGAAAAGTATGCCTAGCTGTGTCTTTTTACAAATAATTTGTTCAGAAAAAAATCATTTATTCATCATTCTAATAGCTTCATTATTAGCTGGTTTAATTAGCTCTTATCTAGTCTTGTGTTTCTTCTTGCAAGGCCAGAAAGGCAGAAACAAATCAAGTTATAGCTGTGTCTCCCTGCACACTATTCTAGACTCCTTATATCTGGGTAGAAAAAGCTTCATTTTGAACATACCTTTACAGTACCATCTGTGCTGCCAGTCAAAAGCCGTGTCTCATTTACATCCAGGGCCATGGTGCTGATCTCTGCATTACCATGACAACCAGCAAACTGTTTGATTTTCTGCCCAGTTTCTATCATCCAGAAGGACACAGTAGACCCCACATCAGCGCTGATTACCTAGGAGAAAATAACATAGTGGAGAAATTAAATGTAGTTTCAGGATCAATCACTTTCATTTCAATAAAAACACCTAGACTGTGCACTTTCACTACTGAGATTTCCCCAACAGTTAAGAACATTTTGGTAATGTGTTTTTCTTCTGTTTGTTAAGCTGATAACATTTCAATTTCTAGGTCTGAGCTGAAGTAATGAAGTCATGATCTTCTTTATCAGAGATGGTTGGAATCTGTTTCCTTTACCCACCATTCAGCTTAGTGTCTAGGGACCATCTTGGCCTAATACTTCACTGCATAAACATATAAAACTTTCACAGTTAGTTTAGAAAGACAAACCTCACAGTTATGGTACTGTGGTATTATTTAATAAACAAAATGAAACTTTTTGTTTGTGTTCTACTTCTGTATAGCATTAAAGAAAGAAGCATTTCTAGCCACTATGGGAAATAGTTTGTTTCAACAAGTTACTAGAACTGTTGCGGTTTTATGGTATTACTAATTCTCTTTCTCTTTGCTCAGATTGGTGTGCACATGTATGTGTTTTACAATTATTTGTGTCATTAAAAAAAAAGAGCACAGGTTAAATACAAATGCACATATACACTTCAAGAGAAAAGCAATAAACCAAATGCTTGAAGGAACAAGACTAAATATGATAAAAAAAATGATAATATCAGGGTTTGATAGAACCAAAGCAACTGCTTTTGTCCCCTCAAATTAAAAACACATCCTGTAAGGTACCTTTTTAGTAAAACCACTCTGCCAGTGAGCCTGTAGATGTCTAATTAATGAAAGAAAAATGACAAGCACATAAATACATAGACAATATGGTAATATTTGGATTTTGGAAAATAAAGTATTTTCTCCTTTGGTTACAGGTTAAGTTTCATCCTATAAATGTAAACTTACCGAGAGCAGTATATACTATTATAATCACAGGTGTTAAGGGAATCTAATGTATGTTAAGAGAGATGAAACTGATGACAATCATAAACTCATCTATGTATTGTCCAGGTACTTGCTGAGCCTCTAGATTATGAAAGAAGGACTTTAGTGGTTGATTTCTACTTTCAAGGACTCACTGTAAGTAAGGTCTACAGAGATGGCTCAGTCTCAGTCTATAAAGAGCTTGCCACAGGAGCATAAAGACCTGAGTTTTAGCCCCAGAACCCGTTTTTTTTTTTTTTTTAAGACTTGGACATGGCAGCCCATTGCACTAATTATCCTCTGATTATTTCTGATCTTAAAAATATTTTAGGACCATGATTTTACTAATGACTTTTGTTAGTTCTGGTTTTCCAGATTTGGCAACTAATTTTGCCATTCATAATGACACTGACATGGTGCGGTCTACATTTACTCCATTATAGAACGCCATGAAATTTTAAAAAGTCGTTAAAAATTAAATTTAAATAAATTTTATTTTTGTAAGGGTTGCTTTGGTCATGGTATTTCATTGTAGCACAGAACAGTGACTAAGCCAATTAAATTTATAATTTTAAAAGACTTCAGAGAAGTGAGAGGCTCCTAGGAGCCAATGGCAATGACTTTAGACAAAATATCCAACAAAGGAGAGATACAACCTGTAGAGACTACCTCCAGTAGACAGACGCGGCCGGCCCCCAGTTGAGGGATGGGGGTCGTCCATACATCTCAAAATTGTAAAATTGTTCCTGTCCAAAGGAAAGACAAGGACAAAAAAAATTGAACAGAGAAGGAAGAAAAGGCCATCCAAAGACCAGAGACTGGCCCACCTAAGGCTCCATCCCTTCTGCAGACACCAAACCCCCACACTATTGCTGATGCCAAGAAGTGATTGCTGACAAGAGGCCAGGGACCCTAATAGAAGATCTAGTGGAAGGACTGAAGGAGCTAAAGAGGATTGCAACCCCATAAGAAGAACAATATCAACTAACTGTATTACCCAGAGCTCCTAGGGACTAAACCACCAACCAAAGAGTATGCATGAAGGGAGCCCAGACTACAGATATATATGCAGCAAAGGATGGTCTTATCTGATGTCAATGGAAGGGGATAGAGGCTCAATGCCCCAGTGTAGGGGCATGCTAGAGGGTGAGGCAGGAGTGGGTGAATAGGTGGAGGAGCACCTTCAGAGAGGCAAAGGAGAGAGGAGTAAGGGTTTGGAATAGGGGTTTGTGGAGGGGTAACTGGGAAGAGGGATATCATTTGAAGTGTAAATGAATAAAATGATTGATAAAAATTACTTAAAAGAGAAGAGAACTTCTTATTGAGAAGCAATAAGTAATTCAGTGAAGACCAGCTTCACAGTATGTGAAGGATCGAAGAAGGTAGATGTCTTAGGGTTTCTATTGCTATGGTAAAACACTATGACCAAAAGCAATATGAGGAAGATAGGATTTGTTTTGCCTTATAGTTTACAAGTATGCCACAGTGAGAAGTGAGGGCAGTAGTTAAAGGCAGAAACCTGGAGACTGGAGCAGTGGCTGGATTGCTGTTTACTGACTTGTTCTTCATGACTTTCTTAGCCTGGGAATAACACTCAGGACCATCAGCCTAGGGGTGACACTGCCTACAGTGGGCTGGCTTTGGCTTAGTTACTGTTCTGTGCTACAATGAAATACCATGACCAACGCAACCCTTACAAAAATAGAAGCTTAAATGTGAGCTTGCTTATAGTTTTAGGAAGTTAGTGAAAGATTATCATGACAGGAAGAAGAGAAGCATGGTGATAAAGCAGTAATTCAGAGTTTTACATACTGAATAATGACAACATCCAGAAAAAGAGAGAGAGACAGAGAGAGAGACAGAGACAGAGAGACAGAGACAGAGAGAGACAGAGACAGAGAGAGAGACAGAGAGACAGAGAGAGACAGAGAGAGAGAGACAGAGAGAGAGAGACAGAGAGGGAGACAGAGAGACAGAGACAGAGAGAGACAGAGACAGAGGACCTGGGTCATGGACTTCTTAAACTCCAAAGCCCACTCCACCCCACTCCAGTGACCACCTCCAACAAGGTCATATTTCCTAATCATTCCCAAATAGTTCCACCACTGGACACAGCATTCAAACACATGAGCCTATGGAGGCCATTCTCATTCAAACTACCACAATCCTTCACATCAATCACTAACTAATAAAATGACCTACAAGATTGACTGTAGCTTGGCCTTATGGAGAATTTTTTTTTTCAATTTAAGTTCTCTCCTCTCAAATGATTCTCGCTGGTGTTGAGTTGATATCAGCTAGGATATAGTCACTGCAAACATGATTTAACAGTAGCTGTGATTGTTTGGACAGGATGTTAACAAGACTGGGCATGTCAATAGTCAGTTATGAATTGAGGAAGGGTTCACATGAGATTCAACCTCTCCCTAATAAACTATTGGGAACTGAAAAATTCTAGAAGTGGGAGGAGTCCATTGTCTTTAGTTTTGTACCCAACTGTGTAATTCAGTGGAAAGTGCCAAACTTATTATAACACAGACAATTCTGGTTAAAATAAGTTAGTCACAAAGCAAACCAAAAAGACATGGCTGTAATATGGTGACATGTAGGCAGAAGAGTGTATGTTAGGATTATAACACAGACTGAAGTGGGTGGGGCTTAGAGTAGTCGGAGTACATAAGTTACATACATATATTCAATTGTCAAAACGTTCATGAGTTAAAAAAATGAGAGAAAAATTCATTATTATTTAAAAAGAGAAAACTTACAAAGGCTTTTGTTTGTAAAGGTATCTCTAACAGAAGAACAGAGAACCAAGCAGGGCTGCAAGAAGACCTCATAGAGTCTACTAGAATCAGCCATGTAAGAGTGTCTTGGCTCAGTAAGTCATTCCCAAGGTAGAAAAGAAAGGAGGGTTTGAACAAAGTAACAAGACATTGGTAAAGTTGATAACTCAGAAGAAACAGAAAAAGAGTCTGGATCACAGTGCTCTTAAGGCGTCCTTTGAAATTATAATTCTGGTTAACTAATTCCTTAAATGACATAAGGCATTATTATTAAAGTAGAGTTAAACTTCAAAGCTAAATGACTTGTATCTTTGAAATAATGTGGCAATACTTCATTATCCTGAGTATATGACTGTTCCTACTTGATTTTGTTTGATGACCCAGATTTTCCATCAAATGTGCTCAAGTTTGACTGTTTCACCAGTTAATTTTCTGAAGGTGGGAATGAAGTTCAAGCATATTAATTAACCTGTGTAGGCATTACTTTACTCATCTGTGATGCAGAGATAATTACAACATCTATGCCAAACCTTGTTAAAAGACTTAAAGAAGCTAATATTTGTTAATTTATAACTACAACATATGGTTTTGTAGTAAATAGGCTATAAAAGTTAGCCATGTTGCTCTTCTAAGCTGTGTTTGTCTGGCCTATGATTGTGACTAATTTATCTTTCATATTCAAAACTATTTAAGAAAAATGATACATAACTTTCTGCTACTACAATAATGAATGAGGATGATTATAATTTTAGAAACTAGATTTCAATGTACACTGAAATTTCAAATTATGTCATGGCTATTATCTTACATAATTATTATCTGTTTTATTCTTTTGTGAAAAAAATATATATTTGCTTTGAATATATTCACTCTCTTACCCTGTTACTTCTCTTAGCCCCTTTCTACTCCTAAAAAACTCCTTCTTGTTTAAACAAGTCTCTGTCCCATTATGTCTTACAGAACTCGTGTGTGTGTGTGTGTGTGTGTGTGTGTGTGTGTGTGTGTGTGTGTGACAGAGACAGACAGAGAGAGAAAGAGAGTCATGTACACATGTATCTGTGTGATATGCACTATATTTAATTAGAGTTATCTGTATAACCATGGAGTGAGATTATTTAATTGAGCATTGATGGCAACTTAGCAGTCCCCACATCCCTGAAGAACATGAGTCACTCTTCATCAGCAACTATTAACTAAACCTCCTCAACTTGGATGGAATTTCATGAGCTTCTCTTCCAACCATGATAGATTATTGAGAGGTCTTATGCAGGTTTTGGGCAGGTAAACACATCTGTTTAAAATTACTTCATAAAATAGCCACATAATGTGCAGAAGACAGTGTTATATACATTCTAAGGAATTTAGATTCTATAATCTATAAAGAAACACAAATTTTTCTAAGCATGAGTAAAATGTGTGACAGTGACATTTTAAGAAAAGGCTAAAACTTGTGAAGGACCTTATGATTTTTTTCCTATTCAAATTAAAGAGCTACTACATGCTATGCTCTTCAATACTAAAAGGCGAGTATTCCCGAGCAGATACACATGTGAAAGTTCAGTTTTAAAATCTGTGTGAAAAGACTTGCCCCGCTACCCTTTCACCTATGTGGACATTTGTTCTGGCATCAGTACTATTCACCTCCTGCTGCTTTGAACCTCCCTCCCCTGCCCCATGGTTGAGCTCAGGCACACTAGTCATCATCAGTTTTCATCGCCTTTCTCTGCTCCTTCAGAAATATTGCATGAAATCTGAACCAAGTGAAACAACAGCAGAGAGTCAGTCTGACTCCATTATACGGTGATCTGCCTTCCGCTGCTGTCAGCAAGAAAGCAGTGCATTGAAACCAACCATGTCACAAACACACAGCTGCTTTAATTCAAATCTGATCTTTTAGGGCAACATTGGAGCATTCAAATAACAATGCACATGAGAAGATTTTATCTTTAGTAAGAGAAGAGTGTGGGTAATGTAGATTGGCAGATTAGGAAAGTAATTTAACCACGGGGCATTAGGGACTTTATTTTTAGCTAGTTTTTGTTGTCAGTAATAAAGCCCAAGAATAAATACTGATGACACACTGATGTGTTTCACTGTGATTACAGAAAATTTCTTTAATTATTCAGTTCAAGCTCAGTTGTATTTTATCCGAGGAGAAAGCTGCAGTCAATGTTCACATGCCCTCCACCTGCAGAACAGAAGTGGTCCCACCTAATACCCACATTCCAGTGCAAATGGGCCTCACGTGCAGAGCAAACCTGCTCTGACAAGAACAAAATCCATTTTATGTACCTGAGATAATAAGTGTCTAGGAATATATGGGATCTTTCTCTGCCTCTCATCTGAAGCTGTCACAGCTAATCAGACAATTTCAAGAAATTGGAAGCTATATCCCCATCACCTAATTGTCTTCTTGCAATTCCACAAATAGCAGGCAAAGTGAATCATCTTTCATATGCATCCCAAGAAGGGTCTAAGCAACAGCAGGAATCACAAGTGATAGCGGCAGATGCCATTGACTACTAGGGGATGGAGATAGTTTATTTAATTGTGCTTATAAATGTATTTCTTTAGTCAGTGCTATTTATGATGCACTACAAGAAGCAGGTTACTTCCTTCACTCTCATTTTGCATCAGATCACTAGGAGTTATATCTCAGTAAGTGGGGAGATTGAGGGGAAAGGTAGCATGCTGAGAAGTGGCATACACACTGTATTTGGATAATTTAAGACAGTCGTTCTCCATCTATAAATGTTGTTTATCAAATGTTTCCTCTTCCCACATTAATTTGTAATGTTCTCCTTGTATTAATTCCTTGAAATCATTGATCACCTATCATGTGCAAGGCTAAGTATCTAAGACTTCCCTAAGATAATGAAATGCACTCATTACCTTGTGTGAGAAAACCAACAACATGCTACCTGGAGCCTAATAATAAGGCTGGAACGAATAGTATTATTACTGTTCTTCCCTGTTCTTTTTAAAGGGAATCTTACTGATTCGGTCCAGAACACAAATACTAAAAAGATGGTATGTCTTGAAAGGAAGAGATAGCATTTCCTCAATTCTATCTTAACTCTTGTCCTGAATTTTATAATTACCAAGAGAAGTATCACTTAAACTGTTGAAATTCTCAAACAATTCAATCCTTTCTCACCTTCTCCAAAATAAAAGGTATACAAAAGAGAAAGTGGGGCTTGTGGCTCAATATTTAATGAATTAGTTCAGTTAAGATTAAATTCTTATGATAGTGTGTGACTCGATCCTCAAAAGCAGTGCCATTTTGGATAAAGTCACAAGTCCCATTCTGCAAACTTGGACAGCCCATTTCCTATGCTAGTTTATAGGGACACCAACGTTGTTGGGAACACTGCAGGAAGCCAGAGTGCCACTGTCAGAGGGATGCCTTGAAATGACTGTAGATGTGATTAATACATGTGCTCCTGGAGGGTAGACAATGCTAAAATGCAAGAGGTAGGCATTGTATCTAATTATCAAATATGGACGTCCTTTAACCTAGAAATCCATTTCCAAGAATTTCCTCTAAGCAATAAAATCATGACTATGAATATATTTACATGCAAAAACATCATAAGGTCAAGATAACCATCAAAGAAAGTGGATTAGTAAAATAAGATAACAAGAGATACTACAATGCCTTGTAAAAATATTATGAGGTAGATGTTGAGGAATTGATTTATTAAGTGAAATGTCAGATTTCAAAGTATGAGGACTATGGTTAGCACCCATATAAATGATATGAGTGCATGGTGACCTATCTTTAGTTCCAGAGCTCTGGGGGAGAATAAAGGACTCCCACATCAGGCTGGTTATTGCAACTAGTCAAATTGATGTACTATAGGTTCATTGAGAGATACTGCTCCAGTATATATATGGAAAAAGACATCAGATGTCAACTTCTGGCCTTGAAATACACATAAACACACACACGGGGGGGGGGATGGAGGAGGGAGAGAGGGAGATGGGGAGGGAGAGAGACAGAGACAGAGAACATGACTTAGTTCTAAAGAATATTCCAATATATTATTGAATTTAAAATGTAGGTCACATAGTCATATCTGTGTGAGATAATCTCGTATACAAAGTAGCTTTAAAACTTGTTGATGACAGGCTAGAAGCAGCTGCTCAGCTAGCTCTTGAAGCTAAGTATTTAGCTCGCCACCTTCACTCCACATTCACCATGTCCATCAGCGTGACTCAGAAATCCTACAAGATGTACACCTCCGGCCCCTGGGCCTTCAGCAGCTTCTCATACATGAGTGCACCTGGTGCCCACTGTTAGTATTCTGTCTAAACTCCACCTCTACAGTTACCTGGCAACAGCCAGGTAGGCCTACCAACTATAAAAGGGGCTGCTTGCCTCCTCCTCACTCTTACTCTCTTACTCTCTTGCCTCTAGTTTCTTTCTATCCCCTCGCCCTTCCCCCTTTCCCTTCCCCCTCTCTCCACATGGTCATGGCCGGCCTCTACTTCTCCTCTTTCTCCGCCATCTTCCTCTGTTTCTTTCCCCTCACCTTTGCCCTATCTCCTGAATAAACCCGCCCCCCTTTGGAACTGTTTGGTCTGGTGTTGTCTGTTCTAAGGGGAGCCTGAAGTCTAACACCCACATCAGCTCTTCCAGCTTGTCCGGGTGGTCAGTTGCAGCACTTTCCAGAGAATCCTGTGTACCAGCATGGGTCTGGGCTGCTTCGGAGAGGCTAATATAGGGGGCATCACAGTGGTCATGTGAACCAGAGCTCCTAAGCCCCATGAAACTGGAGATGGACCCCAACATCCATGCTGTGCTCACTCAGAAGAAGGCACAGATTAAATTCCTTAAAAAATTTGCCTCCTTCACTGACAAGGTACACTTTCTGGAGCAGCAGAACAAGATACCAAAGACATCTTGCTTTCTTGTTGCAGCAACAGAAGACATCGAGGAGCAACATGGACAACATATTTGAGCTATATCAGCTACCTTCGCAGGCAGCTGGAAGCCCTGGGCCAGGAGAAGCTAAAACTGGAGGAGGAACTTGGCAACATGCAGGACCTGGTAGAGGACTTCCAGAGTATGAGGATGAGATAAACAAATATTCGGTGAAACTGGAGTGCTGCCTGGAAGGACTGACTGATGCAGATCCATGAAGAAGAGTCCATGAGCTGCAGTCTCAGATCTCAGACACGTCTGTGATGTTGTCCATGGACGACATCCGTTCCCTGCACATGGACCACGTTATCACTGAAGTTTACACCCAGTATGAGGGCATGACCAATTGCATCCAGGCTGAGGCTGAAAGCATGTACCAGATTAACTAGGAGTAATTGCAAACCCTGCCTGGGAAGGAAGTAGACGACCTTCGCAGCACAAAGACAGAGATCTCCTAGATGAGCCACAACATCAACCGACTGCAAAAAGTTATTGAAACCCTTTAATGCCAGAGCACAACCCTGGAGGCTGCCATTGCTGATGCCAAGCAACGAGGGAAGATGCACAGCAAGGATGCCAATGCCAAGTTGGCTGAGCTAGAGGCTGCCCTGAAACAGGCCAAGCAGGATATGGTCAGGCAGCTGCTAGAGTACCAGGAGCTGATGATCGTCAGTATTGATGCATTGATCGTCAGCATCAAGATCACCACTTACTGCAAGCTGCTGGAGGGCGAAGAGAGCAGGCTGGAGTCTGGAATACAAAACTTGAGTAGCCATACGAAGACCACCAATGGATACTCAGGAGGACTAAGCTCAGCCTATGGGGACTCACTGGCATAACTAGACTTGGCTTCAGGTATAGAATGAGCTCCTTCCAGGCCAGCTGCAGTTCTGTCGGGGACTCAGGCACCTTTAGCCTCACTAAGGCTGTGATCGTGAAGAAGATTGAAACCTGTGACGGGAAGCTGGTGTCAGAGTCTTCTGATAGCCTGGCCAAGTGAATAGTTACGGAAGACGTTCCCAGTCTCAGTTCCTCCAGCTGCTCCGGACTCGTGAGGGAAAGAGCTGTGTGGCAGAGTGCAGGGAGCAAAAGATCTGTGTAGGATCAGCCCTAACCCTCTAGCCAGCCTAGAGATGAACTTCCTGAGATATCCAAATGGCCCCTCCCACCCAAATTCAATTCAATTGTATTTTCCAAAATAAGACCTCAGTAGGCTCTATCAAAACAAACAAACAAAAAACACAAAACATCTTGTAGATAAAATCTCTGCAGCAGTTCCGTCCTTAGTTGAGCTTCACTGCTTTGTTTAAGCTCCTTATGATCAGCAAATAGTGTTTCCAGATCAAGTTTATACAGGTTACTTACTTTAATAAAATAATAAACATGTCAAAATTCAGTGACACCTAAAGATCTAAGTTGACTAATATATATTAATGGTAAAAGATAATTGACATCATGTTTTGTAAAATCACATGAACTTGCCTTATTAAGATGCAGGTCAGAATTATGAAGCAGAAATCTTGCCCATTCTACCGCATATAACATTTAAAATACATATTTTTAAATTTCCTATTATTACGGGTTCTTAAGAAAACCCTCCTTTAAAAAATCTGTGCAAACACTATGAAAATTGCCTGCAGCCCACTGTGTTACTTCAGTTACTTTAACTCTTTCAAACTGACTTACCAGGGTCTTCCTAGTCAGGTCACATACTGTCTCTATGAGGACATACAGTGCTTTTAATAGACTCCGTGTGGCTTAGCACATTCTCTTAGAGAAGAGTTGGGAAAACAAGAAAAGACTACATAGAAATAAATAAATTCGCAGAAATATGCCAAACTGTTTTACAGGAGGCTAAGGTGAGACTTCCACTCTGAATCCCAGCTGGAATTAAATAACAATGTAATGTGGGCAGAATGCTAAAACCACAATAGAAGAGAAAATTATTGTCAAATCTAGACAAAACAAAAGTCTTAAAGATAAGACAGAGAGTAGGGCCCAATGGCCACATCGCAGACTTCTCAACATCTATCCCCTGACACATGTTTAAAACAAAAGATTAAGGAATTCTAGGAAGTTAGTAGGAAAATCAGACTCCTCAAAGCAGAAATTTTCCAGTAACTAGAACTACAGTCAGGGAATTGCTTTGAAGAGATCAGCAGCCAGCCTTATGAAGGCAACACAGGAGAGGGCAACATTGTGACTCCCCATTACTCTAAAACACACATTTTGGAAAGTGGGGTCAATACTCTGCCCACTATCGTAACCCCCACCTTTCTTTCCCAATGGTTCTCAAAGCTTTTAGTTCTCAAAACTTTCTGATATTTCTTTACAATTTTACAAATCATTGTGCAATCAAAAGAGCTTTCATTTATACTCAATAAAATATGTGAATTTGCTACATTGCATAATTAAAGTATTAACTGTTAAAACAAGATACAAGAACATACATTTCCTTAACTGCCAGAGCAATTATGTCATCATACATCACATAGCCTCTAGAAAGATCTATTGTAAACCTGTGAATAAACTGACATGAAGAATACTCTTGACATCTCAGATTCCCCCAAAGATTTGAGTCTCCCAGGATTGAGATCACAGTGTGAGAATGCTTTTTGACCTTGAATGTATGCTTTATTTGTTTGTGACCAAATGGAATTATCAGTGAACACCATTCATATTAGGGCTTCAAGCCTTGTGGCCGTTGTATCCAATCCAAATTTCCACAAAAACTCCCAAACTAAATCTATCCCAGTGAATTCATAGTATACCAATGCTCCTGCTGTATCTGGCTGGTACTGTCGTCTTCTTCTTCTTCTTCTTCTTAGTGATTTCCATGCTAGCTTGCAAGGAACTTTGGAAATGTTCCTCACCTCATTTTCATCTTTCTCTTTGTTACTTTTCCATTTTGTGATAAGTATCTACCTAAGTTAGTCTGAGAGTACAATTCAGGTCTGCACTAGGGAACAGTCTCCCTCAGCTACTGGGACTTGGCAGATAAAGGTGACAGCTTACTAATCTTTACTTCATTCCCTACACCTGATACATGTTCAAAAATAGATATATTTGCTTGCTCAGCTATTCTAAAATAGTAACTTGCGACTGACTGATAGGACTCTGTGGAAACCGTTTTCTCTGCACTTCTGTAAGATGGACTCCTGTGATGTAATCTGAAAGTTTTTTTTTTCTTAACCTTAGGGGTTAAGAAAAGATGTTGAAGCAATACACAGATCTGTGTGCTTTGGATATGAATTCATGTTTTCAGTGATTGCTGATGTTAAACATAGCAACAAATAGAGATTCACTTGACTGTACTGAGGTGCTGCCTGCAGCTTCTTACAAGCACATGTCTCTGTAGCCTGCCTGTGTAACTTTGGCATTATTTTTCAACTCCCAGGTGGAAGATTCCGCTACTTTTCTGTGTCCTGAAAGCTGAATTCCTCACCAAATATGGCTCATCTTAAAGCTAATCAACACAAGATCTTAAAGGTCTACAGACAAACCTAGCATTTTCACTTTGCAGGTCTCAATTAACAGAATGTTCTCTGGAAAACAAATGCATCCTGCTCTCAGGGGCCATGGGGAGCCAAATTTACCAGTTGACTTCATGAAGCTTAGTAAAACATTTGCTGGGGAATGTTTCTGTACAGATGGATTTCACACTGAATTATTTTATTAAGGACTTTTACCTCCAAGAATAACCAGAAAACAGTGTTTGAAATGGTGACATGACACAATGCTCATTACTAACAAAGTGCTTTTCACCCCTTGCGCAAAATCTGAACTACTCATTCCTGAGCCAGTGCAGAAACGTCCCTAGCCTTGAAAAGTAAGGATGGGTTAGAGTTATTGTTTAATTGGCCACAAGCTGGAGGTTTACTTTCTGTATTGCTCCCACTATGCTGGGCCTGAGCTAACAATGGCATCAGACTAAATGTCAATGGTGCCTGCTTCTACTACCAGACACATAGCTGACCCCTCTACCAGCATGCCTGGCCAGGATCTGTATGACATCAGGCTCCAGAAGAGGCAAGCTTCATTGAGATTCAGGGAGCGATCCAATAAGCAAAGGCTGCAATGTCATTAAAGTGGTGGAGAGACAAACAACACTCCTGCTGCATACCAAGTGGGATCCCATTTAACTGAATCATTTTCTTATGAATACATTCCATGCTGCCACTTTGAGCCACTGGTGTAAAATATGCTGAGAAAAAATTAGGTCTCTGCTAATTATATTTCATGCATATTTCAGAACTTTCCACAGGGATACAAGAGAGTGATGATCATAAAAGAGGATTTTATAATCAGGTTCACCTGCATTTTGGCTCAAAACCTGAACTATAAGCTGAAGAAGATAGGTATGATTATATTGTGGGATGTGTTGGCTTTAACACAGATGTTGTGATTCCTTATAATTTTATCTGCTGCTACGATAGGCAGAAAATAAAATTTATCTTTGAATCAACCTGGACATATACAGAACATGCAGTAATTCAGTCTTCTCCTGCCCATGTACTGTTTACTAATTTTACCACTGTAGTTTGTAATTGTATTTTTGAAATTAAACTATAATTACATAATTTCTCCCTTCTGTCTCCTTCTAAACCTTCCCAAAAAGCCCCTCCTTGCTCTCTTTCAAATTCATGGCCTTTTATAAAAATTGCTGTTACATACATATATATTTACATATACTTATATGTTTATATATTTGAATGCATATATATGGTACTATATATTCCTAAATACAACCTGCTCAGCTCAGTCTGTATAATGAAATTAGTATGTATAGTTTAGGGGCTGACCATCTGATATTGGCTAACCAAATGTATACTCTTCTATAGGGAAGACTATTTCCCTCACTCTCAGAATTCCTTAGTTGCCTGCAATTCTTTATGTAGGGCCATGTGATTTTTCCCCACCAATTTTGGTCTGTCTATTGTTCTTGTTCAATTCATGGTGGAAAAACCTACATCCATCACTTTACTAAATCAACATAATCCCGAACTACAATCTAAATGTTTGTCTTTGTTATATCTATTGATTAGGGTAATTCTTACTCTGGATCAAGGAGACTTCTCTTTGCAACAGGAGACTACCATTGGTTTTGTTTGTGGTTAAGTTGGGGAGAGGAACCACTGACCTTGAGGAATTGTTGGGAGTGTGGGAGAGAAGAAAGTATCTTTACCTGTTTCAGGAGGGAATTGTAAAGAACACAAGTGACTGCTTTCAAATGGCTCTTCACCCTCTTGATGGCTTCATTTTTCATGGCCAACAAGGCGAGCTGATTATTGAAGGAGATAAAAAGACGTCCATGGGTTTCATCAAAATGGAAAAGGCATGTGAAGTCCTGACTTTTGGGGAAAGAACAAGCTATCCTTTGGATGGACAGCTGGTGTTGAATATCCCAGAGTCTCAAAACCTGGATGACAAGTGATAACAAGGAAAAATCAAATAAACATGTTAGCAATAAGAGTTTCAGGGTATATCTTTCCATTTCTCTCTTGACCCTGATTGTTGCCTCTACAGCACAGTGATTTCTGTCAAGACACTGCTATTTTATGTTTCAATTAACCCACAAACATATAAGTTTCTCTAGTGAAATTACTGAGTGTTCTCCCAGTCTCTGGGATCAGAATGTATGCTTAGGATAGACTTGGAGTAGGCCAAACAAAGCTCCCTCAAAATGCTCATGTGTTTATCCCAGAGCCTATGAATATGTCATTTTACAAGTCAAAAGTAATGTTTCAAGTATGGCTCAATTAAGAATTTTAAAATTGTAAAGAAACCAAAGACACTGACAGTAGCCTAGGTTGATTGAGGGTTCCCATGGGACCCCCTTTGCCAGCAATTCAAAAAGTTATAACTCAGTACCAGAACTAGAAGCTTCATTTGCTGATAAGAAACGTTTGTCTGGGCCTCCATCTTCCCCATTATTTAGTGACCTTGTGTATATCACCTTCATGTATATGTTTTAGGAAGTTTCAACTATGTTGGGTTTCCTTTACAACTTCTCAAATGGCTCTTAGTTTTACTTATATCTCACCGTATTCCCTCCCTAATGTACATTTCTCTTCTTTTCTCTGTTTAATCCTCCTGTTTCATCTTCCCCATCCATCCAAACTATTTATTGTACTTCCCCCCTTACTGGGGTGATTCAATCACTCCATCATATTTCCTTCTCTATGCACAACCTCTATGGTTATACACAATGTAGCTTGATTATTGAAGACTTAACATCTATCATCCACATCTACATACAATCAAATACATACAATGTCTGACTCTGTAGGTCTGGGTTACTTCATTCAGAACGATCTTATTTTTCTACTTACATGAATTTATTTGTAAATTTCATATCAGTTCCTTAACTTATAAATAACATTCTATTGTGTAACTATACCACATTGTCTTTATCCATTTATTCATGATATACATCTAGTCTGTTCTCAATATTTTTTATTACAAAGGCCTTATTGTGGAAGAAAACACCTAAATTATTTGTTGCACACTGAGAAGCTGAACTGGTGCCTACCTAGAGTCTTCACCTATATTGGCTAGTGTTCAAACTACTGGGAGGTAATATGCATGCTACCCAAGGATACAGGTCATCACCAAGCCAGCTCCAGATCCTTTGTCTACAATGGTGAATTACATGAAGATGTGCTTATGCAACAGTGGTACAAATCTTGTGAAAGTAGTAACCAATATATGCTTGCATTTAAAGCCCACTCCATGAGATAAAACTTATCCCTTACACTGTTTGGGTAGCCAAGATCCCGAGATGAGATAGACCAGAGACCTAGAGGAAAAACAAAATGCTGCTGCTTCACTAAAGGAATGTAGCAACGAAAGGATATTTTGCTCTGCTCATATATCACTGCCTCACCCAGTCATCAAAAGAGAAGGCTCCTCCTGCAGTAGATGGGATAACAAATAATATCAAATACAGAGATCAATGGTGTAAAATGTGACAATATCGAGAGACCCTGGAACATTTACTCATAAATGGGATGTCTCAGTCAATTCTCTCCTCTCATGGTTCTGGTAATAGTGAAGAATAGGGGGTGAAAGAATTGCAAGAGCCAAAGGGGATTGAGAATACCTAAGAAACGAGGCCTTCTGAACACACATAGCAGAACTGATAGACATAGGAACACACAGACTGTGGAAGTATGCACAGGGCTTGTACAGGCCTGGACTTGACGAATTTCCAGTGCTAAGAGTAGAAGTACACAAAAGCTCCCCTCCCTAACCAAGAAACTATCTCTAACTGATAACCACTTACAAATGAAAACACAGTGTTCTCTAATGTGGTCTCATGGGATATATAAAGCACTCTTAAGGACAGGCCTGATGCACAGTACTAGATGACCTAACAATAAATGAACTCAATAGTAATTTGAAAGGATTTTTTGAGTTTGTTTGGTTTTTGGTTTTGTCAATTTTTTTTTGTTTGTTTGTCTCATAATACCTTGTCTAAGGTTTTGTTTTTATTTTGGGGGGAATGTTTGTTTGTTTGTTTGTTTGATGTTTTGGATTTGTTTTATTTTGTTTTTTGTTTTTGTCTTATCCAAGAGGTAATCTTTTACTAATATATTCTGTTTTTTTTATTTTTGTTTTTATGAGATTTTTGTGTTTGCCAGTGTATTAGTCTCTGTATTCTTAAGTGTTTCTTGTGCTTTTTTGGAGGAAGGGCATAGGGAGGCTTTGTTTTTCTGTTCATTGTTTTTATTTTATCCTATTCAGCTTGGTTTGGTTTTTATTTTATCTTATTTTAATATTTTTCTACATTTTTTTAGATATTTATTTGTTTTCTAAGAGAGAGAGCAAGAAAGAATTAAGGTTTGGGTGGTTGGGGAGGTGGGGAGGAAGTGGGAGAGGGGTTACCAAAATCAGAATGTAGTTTATGAAAAATATTTTCAAGTTTTTAACAGAGGGGAAAAAAACAACAACAAAATATTTTAAGATTTATGTCTCTATAGAGAGTTGGGTCAATGGTTAAGAACACTGTTAATCTTCCAGAGAACCCAGCTGATTCACTATTGGCCTTTTATAACTACCTGTAGCTTTAGTTCCAGGGACTCTTATGTCCTATTCTGATCTCTGCGTGCAGAGGTCACCAAGAATGCATATAACATACATATATTCATCAGGGAAACACCCAATCAAATAAATAAAATAAACCATTAAAAATCTTTAAGAACTTTAAGAAATACTAAGATAAATTGTTTGGGTGAGATTAGAATGAATATGGTTCTTTAAATATTGAAGGAGAAAGCAAAGAAAAAAACCAGCAATGTAATATGAAGACATTTTCTAATGTTGTTTGCTGGCTATGACAATGAAGAATGAGACAATGACACACAGAGAAAAAAGTCTTGTAAGGAAGGGAATGGATTTTCCCCAGAGCCTCAGAAGAGACATAGTCTTGCCAGCATCTAAATTTTAGCCCTGTGATAACCATGCAGAATGTTCAGAATTCTAATCTGTAGAATACAACCCTCCCAGGCTAGTCCACCTGGGGAAAAGGCTGCAGTGGTGAATTGCATATGATCCCATGATCTTCACTGTCTGGCTCTGAGTTCAATCTTTGGTCTCTAAGACCCTTGCAGAACCCCACACATGTTCTGCTCCATAGTGAAGGCTTGCACAGGAGTCATAAGACCTACCAGCTTGGGGCTGGAAAGATGGCTCAACCAGCAGTACAGTCAGCAAAGTGAGGTGCCCTGACCTCGTTGTCTTCCTAATAAGACCTGCTGTCATCAGGATCATCCAGAAAATGCCAGGGAAAAACAGATATCCAAAGGACAACATAAGAAAAGTACCAACAAGAGCCTGGGAAATATGGTACCAGCTGTTCTGCTACAGCAAGCCCTGGATATTCAAATGAAATTGAAGCACGAGAAGATGATCTTAAGTCAAATCTTATAAAAATGACATAGTCCTTTAAAGAGTAAATGAATAATTCCCTTAAAGAAATACAGGAAAATACATTCAAACTGATAGAGGTATTAAAAGGGGAAGAAAAAATATAAAGAAATACAATAAAATACAATCAAACAGGTTAAGTATATGATAACACTGTCCAAGGCCTTAAAAGGAAAATAGAACCAATAGAGAAAACACAAAAAGAAGCAAGTTCAAACAGATTGGTCTAGGAAAGAAAATCTACCCACCACATAATAATCAAAACATTAAATATACCAAACAAAGAAAAAATCTAAAATAGCAAATGAAAAAGACCAAATAACATATAAAGGCAGACCTATCAGAATTTTACTCAATTTCTCATCTAGAAATCTAAAAGCTACAAGGGCCTGGGCAGAGGTCTTGCAGACCCTAAATGACCACAGATGTCAACCCAGATTACTATACCCACCAAAACTTTTAATCACAGTAGATAGAGAAACTGAGATATTCTATGACAAAACTAAATTCAAATACTACCTTTATGTTATCACAGCCCTAGAGTGAATGCTAAAAAGAAAATTCCATCACAATGAAGCTAACTACACTCAAAAACACACTAGAAATAAGTAATTTCACAACATCAGAACCAATATAAAAGAAACTCACACAGACACAAGTACATGCATACACACACATACACACACACACACACACACACAAATAACAACAACAACCAACATCAAAATAACAGGATGCATAAATAGAAACTATCATTTTGCTATGTACAAGAAGCACATTTCAGGAACAAAGATAGTTATTATCTCAGTATAAACTGCTGAAAAAAATGTTTTCCTAGCACACAGACCCAAGAAAGAAGCTGAAGTAGCCTTTCTAATATCTAATAAAATAGACTTTCAACAAAAAGTTATCAATAATCAAAAAACCAAGGGGAAGAACACTTCATATTCGTCAAAGAGAAAATCTGAGAAGAACACAACTCAATTCTCAACATCTATGCCCCTAATGCAAGGGCACTTGTATTTGGAAAAAAATTCTAAAGTTTAAATCACACATCATCCCTACACATTAATAGTAGGAGACTTCAACACCTCACTCTCACTCATAAACAGGAGGTATTGAGAGAGAAACTAAAGAAAGAAATAAGGAAATTAACACAAGTTGTGATACAAATGGACCTAACAGATATCTATAGAACATTTCATCAAAATACAAAAGAATATACCTTCTCAGCACCTCACAGAAACTTCTCCAAAACTGACCATATAATAAGTCAAAAATCAAGCCTCAACAAATACAACAAGATTAAAATAATTCCATGTATCTTATCAGATTACCATGGATTAAAGCTGAACTTCAACAACAACAGTAACAATACAAATCCTACATACTCATAGAAATTGAACAACTCTCTACTCATGAAAGCAGTGCCAAGAGGAAAGGTCATAGCACTAAGTGCCTACATAAAGAAACTGAAGAGTTCTCACACTACTGAATTAAAAGCACATCTGAAGGCTCTAGGAAAAAAGAGAGGAAAAACACACCCAAGAGTAGTAGAAGGCGGAAAATAATCAAACAGAGGGCTGAAATCAATCAGTTAGAAACAATGAGAACAATACAAAGAATCAATGAACTAAGAGTTGGTTCTTTGAGAAAACTAAAAAAAAAAGCCAAACTACTAAAAGGTAGCAAGATAGTACCCAAATTAACAAAATCAGAAAAGAAAAAAGATGCATAACAACGGACACTGAGGAAATTCAAAGAATTATTAGGTCTTACTTAAAAAAAAAAAGTACTCGAGAAAATTGGAAAATATGTATGAAATAGATGATTTTCTAGAAAAATGCCAATTACCAAATATTAACCTCATGTACACTGTCTAAATAGTCTTATAACTCTAAGGAAATAGTAGCAGTCATTTAAAATCTTCCAACCCAGAAAAAAACAAAAGCAAAACCAAAAACAAAAGAGCCAGGGGTCAGATGATTTTTAGCCCAGAATTCTACCAGACTTTCAAAGAAGAGCTAATTCCAATACTCCATAAACTACTCCACAAAATAGGAACAGAAGGAACACTGCCTAATTCATTTTGTGAGGCTACAGTCACCCTGATATCTAAAACACACAAAGATTCAACAAAGAGAGTTTCAGAACAATATCCCATTGATGCAAAAATGCTCAATAAAATACTTGTAAACCAAATCCAAGAATATATCAAAATTATCATCCACCATGATCAAGTAGGCTTCATCCCACAGATGGAGAAGTGATTCAATGTACAAAAATCTATCCATATAATCTACCATATAAACAAATTGAAAGAAAAGAAACACATGATCATATTAATAGGTGCTGAAAAGCCTTTGACAAAATCCAACATCCCTTCATGTTATTACTCTTTGCAAGACCAGGGATACAAGGCACATGCCTAAGTACAATAAAGGCAATGTACAGCAAGCCAATACCCAACATCAAATTAAATGGAGAGAAATTTAAAGTAACTACGCTAAAATGAGGGACAAGATAAGGCTGTCCACTCTCTTCCTATCTCTTCAATATAGTACTTGAAGTTCTAGCCAGAGCAATAGAACAACTAAAGGAAACCAAAGGGATACAAATTGGAAAGGAAAAAGTAAAACATCACTGCTCACATATGATATGATATGATATGATATGATATATGATAGTACATGTAAGCAACCCCAAAAATTCTTCCAGAGAACTCCTACGGCTGATAAATATCCTCAGCAACATAGCTGAATAAAAAATTTACTCAAAGAAATAAGTAGTTCTCCTTTATACAAACAATAAATAGGTTAAAAAACAACTTAGAAAGACAATACCCTCCACAATAACCACAAATAATACAAACTATTTTGGTGTAACTCTAACCAAGAAAGTGAAAGACCTATATGACAAGAACTTCAAGTCTCTGAAGAAAGAAATTGAGGAAGATATCAGAAGATGGAAACATCTACCATTCCCATGGATTGGTAGGATTCACAAAATGAAAATGGGCATCTTGAAAGAACAATTCACTCCTTCATATGAAAAACCAAAATAACTCAGGATAGCTAAAGACAGTCCTGAACAAACTGCTGGAGTTATCACTGTCCCTGACTTCAAGCTGTACTACACAGGAGTAGTAATAAAACCTAAAATCCTCATGGTATTGGTATAGAAATAGACAAGTTGAGGAATGGAATGGAATCTAAGGCCCAATAATGAATCCACATACCTACAGACACTTGATTTTGAATAGAGCAATGACAACTATACAATAGAAAAAGAAGAGTATCTTCAACAAATGGTGCTGGTCTAACAGGATGTCTGCACGTAGAAGAATGCAAATAGATCCATATTCATCACTCTATACAAAAGTCCAAATGGATCAAAGACCTCAACATAAAACTAGATATAATAAATCTAATAGAGGCAAAATTAGGGATTCGCTTTGAGCTTATTGGTACAGCAGACAACATCCTGAACAGAACACCAATGGTTCTAAGCACTAAGATCAACAACTCATAAATGAGACCTCATAAAACTGAAAACTTTCTGTAAGGCAAAGGACACTGTCAAAAGGATGAAATGACAGAATGAAAAAAGATCTTCTCTAACCCTACATTTGACAGATTGCCAATGTTCAAAATATATAAATAACTCAAGAAGTTAGACACCAGTAACCCAAAGAACCCATTTTTAAAAATGGGATGCAGAGCTGAACAGAGAGTTCTCAACAGAAGGAATTTCAAATGGCTAGAAACACTTAAAGAAATATTCAACATCCTTTGGCATCATGGAAATGCAAATGAAAATGACTCTGAGATTCTACCTTACATCCATCAGAATGCCTAAGATCAAAAATTCAATGGACAGCACATGCTGGTAAGGATGTTGAGCTAGGTGGCCACATTTTTATTGCTGGTGGAAGTGCAAACTTGTACTTTCCTCTGGAAGTCAATTTGGCAGTTTCTCAGAACATTTGGAATAGTTTTACCTCAAGACCCAGCTATGTCACTTCCAACATCTCACAAGGTCTTCCCCATCTCAGAGAAGCACAGGGAGGAATGGAGAATGGAACTTTGTGAGGAGCTATTGGGAGGAAAGGGGAGTGGAATAATGAGATATAAAATGAATAAATAATAATAAAACCCAACACACTGTAAATTTTGTCTTTAAATACAACTTAAGTCTTCTAAAATCTACCCATTTTTAATCCATTGTCTCAGGCAGTTAAATCAGAATCTGTGAAGATGGGTCCAGAAAGCATTTTTAAAACAATACTAGGCCTGGCTTTTGTCCCTACCTGAACTGTAGTATGAAGCTTTATGGTTCAGTCCATTGAAATTTCTATGAGCAAGCAATCTTTGCTTCATAACTAATGTGTATGACTTGACTGTAACCCAGATAATGACTATCTATCTCTTTTGTTCTCAGGATAGAACAACTACAGGCTCGTACTTTTATGTTATTTACATATTTTATGTTATTTACATAAAAGTACTCAGTCTCATTTATTATTTGCAAAAATGATGCTCAAATGTAGTTATTATTAGGTGATTATAAATCCTCCCCTCTGTTTGTGTTCAAGTTAACTTCTAAAATAGAACATGTCAAAATAAGTATTTTAGGGAATGAAAATATAACTCAGTTACAAAAGGGCTTGCCGCATGTGCTGGTTAGATTGAAAACTTGATGCAGATTAGAGTTAGTTATCTAGAAAGAGGAAACTTGAGTTGAAAAAATGCATCCATCAGACTGGCTTGTAGGCAAGCCTATGAGGCATTTTTTATTGATTAATTGATTGATTTATTGATTATAGGTGAGGGGCTGAGCTTACTGTGGGTGGTGCCACATTTGGGCAAGTGGCCTTGAGTAAGTTTCATTAAAAAGCCAAGACAGTTGGCAGCATTCCTCTTTACTCTCTGCTTCAGTTCCTGCCTCTGTATTCCTGCTTGACTTCCTTCCCTGAGTTCCTTCAATTACAGTAGAAGTGCAAGCCACATAAACTCTCTCCTACCAAAAACATCAGAGTGTTTATCAAAGGAATAGAAAGCAAACTAGAACATAGCACATGAATAGCAACTTGCATTTGAATGACTAACACCCATGGAGTAGCATAGGTATAGAAGCTATGACTACACACCTAATGCTAGAGAACTGGAGACAGGAGGATTCCAGAAACTAACTGATCAACCAGAATAGGCAATTGGTATCCTTCTAGTTCAGTAGAGATGTTCTCAAAATAAATCAGATAGCCAGTTGTGGAATATATCTGCCATCAATCTTCAGCCTCTATATATACAGGCACATACATGTACACACATCTGCAACAACTGCAAGCACATTTATACATATACCTGAAGATGTACATACAACATAAACATGTGTGTGTGTTTGTGTGTTATGTTGTATGTACGTGTTCAGATGTATACATATATATACTTGTTGTTTTATTTCATTTGAGACAGTTTCATTTAGTCCATGCTTGCCTTAAACTTGATATATAACTGTAGATGATCAGAAATCTCTCATCCTTCCTGCTTCTATCTCACAAGTGTTTGGATTAGAGATGTATATCACCACATTCAGAAATATATGAGTATATTTGATAGTAATTTTATTGTTTATCATTATGTTCTTCTTTTTAAGCATAATAAAATAAATTCCTAAAATTTCTATTGAACAATTGGTCCAGTAAATTTAAATAAATTTTATGAATTCTTATACACATGTATGCCTGCATACATTCTGATACCTAGCACATATAATGGCTATAAAAAATCATATTAGTCAGGTTCTTGAACTCATGTTTAGTCAGAGTCTGCTTGGGGCTCTTCATTTCATCTCCACCTTTATAGTATTGGAAATAAAAACCCAATCTTTTTATTTTATTAAAGCAAAATTTAACATTGTACCTGATAAAGATAGTTTTCTGATCTCATTTTATGTCAATTGCCAATGTTTTAATAAGCAGAATTATAAATTCTGTAGCATTTATATGCATTAGAAATAGAAGCCAGTACATTGAGACTTCAGATACTTGGATCCAACTTTAACCCAACACAGGTATCTGACATATATGAATATCATCTATCCATTTCTTTACCTTTCTGTTGAAGCACTATTGCAAACTCTGAAATTATGTCAGTTGTGTGGAGAATGTAGTGAAATTGTTCATCCTGTTATGTAAATATTTCCAAATCACAGCATGTGAAAGTATAGTGTAAGGAGGATTGTATTCAGATGTAGGCTAGCACTTTGTTTGCAGTCAGGCTTTTCTGCAGAACCCTGCTCCCTGCCAGAGGTGAGCAGAACCACTATTATTCATACAGTAAAACTACAATAAACAAATATTTTCTTTTTACTATAAATGGTACTTTCATAAAGAAGTAACTGCATGACTTAAGGAGGCACATGAATAAATATGTGGATGGACAGAGACTGTTTTCTATGCACTGTTGAAAGCTGAGTCAGCATCAGATCAGATTCAATTCTAAGTACATGGTTTAAAAGATTCATAATTTTCTAATAATGGCAGAAACATGAAGGAGAGAGAGAAAGTTGACTCAAATTATTATATATGGAAAGGTTTCCTAGTTGTAACAGCAATATTTAAGAAATAGAAAAAGACAGAGGAAGTGTGAGGCTTGCCAGTGGGGCTTTGAAAACTGCAGTGCAGGAGCCTGGCTCTATGAAGTCAGCTCCAAAGAACATGGCTTAGGCATAAAAGTAAGACAGGAACTGAAGGTGCTGGCTGCCCCTGATATAACACTATATAACAGTTCCATTTACAATTAAGTCTTCCAGTAATCTATAAAATTATAATCAATAAACACTTAAAGGGCACTTATTGGACAGGATGTCATCTCACTGAATCTTTATAAGATATACATTACCTTCAAATTTTAGCCTTAAGTCAGGTAACAATTGTTTCTCTTCCCAGAGGAGCAGTTAAAGATTGCAGGGGGAGAGGATGTTATGTTCCTTAATGGTATAGTTACTGGTTTACTGTCCCTGTTTAAGCAAATATCACCCCTCATGCTCATTCAGACAACCATAGTAAACACAGTGGGATACACACACATACACACACACACACAAAATGAAATTCAGAGGAGAGGTTGGGATGAAGAAGAGATTTGGTGTAAATAGAAGAGGATAATGGGTGGGAAGAGTTGGGGTCAAAGAAAATTTGTTCACAAAAGTCTAAAAGAAGAAATAAATTTAATTTTAGAAACATCTTTTTACCACTTCCAGCCCCTCAGGCATAAGAGCATTCTTCTCTAAGTCATATTCTCTGATATCCATCTTTAAATGTTACCATAGCTATCATCTTTGTTCTTCCCTAATTTTTAAAAATTATTTTTAAAAAGAAATAAAATATGACACGAAACTATAATCCTCTGATTTCTAACACTTATTCCCATTGTATAGTCTCTCATTAGTAGAAAACAAGAATTTTCTCAGAAGACCTGTTGAAATACTCAAGAAGCCTAAACAAGAAATAGAAAATATGCATAGTTATAGAAAAATAACAAAATTGTATAAATAAATATAGGGTATATTTTTCATATTTTAAGGTTGTGAGTATATATGGTGAGGAAGATACACAGAGACCAGCTGCAGGGAGGTAGATCAGCTTTCCTTGGGGTGATTCAAGGCTTATATAGTTTGAGGGGTTAGGAGTGGTAGAAACATCCAGAATGGGCAAAGGTCATTGACTGAAGGCTTAGACTACCAAAATGACTCATTAACATAAGGGAACATTTCTGGAACCTCAGGTGCTAACTGAATGGGTTTGTTTCAGGAGAAAGGAAGTTGAGTTTGTAATCTTAACTTAGGCTGTATGATATTCTGCAGGTAGAGACATGGGGGGAGGGTTGAACTCCCCAGGTAACCTCACAGTAGGAAAAGTCCTGCCAAAGAAGGGAGTACTCCATTATGTGTCACATCAGTAGGCTATCAGGTCAGTGGATGACTTGAACCTTAATTAACAGAGTTTTCACACATACAAGAAACATAAAGAATATCAAGTAGATTGGACCAAAAAAGAAAGTCTCTTAAATGCATATGACTAAAAAACACTAAACATACAGAACAAGAAGAAGAAGAATATGAAAATTTGCAAGGTAAAAGACCAAGTAACACATAAAGGCAGAACTATTAAAATTACACATTGGACTTCTCAATGGAGACTCTAAAAGACAAAAGGACCTAGGTAGATAATGCCAAGACTCTAAGAGACCAGAGATGCCAGTCTGGAATAGTAAACACAGCAAAATTTTTAATTACCGTAGATGAAGAAAATAAGCTATTCCATATTAAAGTCAAATGTAAGCAATATGTATTTATAAATCCAAACTTACAAAGTGTACTAGAAGGAAAACTCCAACCAAAAGAGGTTAACTACAGCCAGGAAAACACAGGGAATCAATAATCCCAGATCTATAAGATCAAAGGAAGGTAATCTCACCCTCAAACACACATGCAGCCTACCACAACCAACAACAACAGCAACAAAAACATCATCAACAACAAAATAACAGGAATTAACAATCATTGGTCATTGATACCTCTGAATGTTAGTGGTCTCAATCCCCCCCTGCCCCCCCAAAAAAAAGATACAGAATGGATGCAGAAACCAGATCTATCTTTTGCTACATTCAGGAAACACACTTAAACATAAAAGATAGACATTACCTAAGGGTAAAATATTGGAAAAAGACATTCTAAACAAATAAGCCTAAGAAACACTCTGGTGTAGCCACTTTAATATCTAACAAAATACACTTCAAAACAAAACTAATCAGAAGAGATAGGGAAGGATAACACATACTCATCAAATGAAAAATTCACCTACATGCCATTTTAATTTTTAATATCTATTCCCCTAACACAAGAGTGCCCATATTTGTTAAAGAAACATTTTTACATCTTAATTCATACATTGACTCTCACACAATGACAATGGGAGACTTCAAATACTTCACTCTAACCAATAGACAGGTAATCTAGACAAAATCTTCAAAGAGAAATGTTAGAGCTAACCAACATTATCAAACAAATGAACCTAAGAGAATTTACAGAACATTTTGCACAAATACAAAAGAACACACTTTTTTTTTCAGCATAGAACTTTTCTCATGGAAATTTCTCCAAAATTAACCACTTACTCGAATACAAAGCAAGTTTCATCAGGTACAAGACAATTGAAATAAACCCCTGTACTGAGTGACTGTTTTTGTGTATCAAGTTGACCTAAGAAAGAAAGAAACTAGGGTTAAAGAAATGCCTCCAGGAGATCCAACTATAAGGCATTCATCTATTAAAGATCAATTGGACATTGTTTTATCCTGTTTGGCTGTCTCTTGAAGGCCTAGTATTTTCTGAGGAAAGTGGATCTGGGGGAAAGTGTAGGTTGTGGGGAACTTAAAGGAGTAGAGGGAAGGGAAACTGTGGTTAATATGCATTGTATGAGAAAAACTATTTTTTCAATTAAAAAAACAATTATTTTAAAATAAAACAGGAAAATTCTGAATATAGAATATTAAAATGACCAAGTAACACTTTTTAAAATGTTCAACATCTTTAGTCATCAGGGAAATTCAAATCAAAACTATTTTGAATTTCCATTCTTTGCTTGTCTTAATGGCTAAGATCTATTATACAAGTAGCATCTCATATTGGAGAGGATATGGAGCAAAGAGAAACATTCCTCTATTGCTAGTATAACTAAAAACCTGTACACCAACTATGAACATCATTATGGCAGATCCTTGGGTATATGGTAATCAATCTATCTCTAAATCCAGCTATATTACTCTTGGACATATACCCAAAAAATGCTTCATCCTATCACAAGGACACTTACTCAATCATGTTCATTGATGCTCTATTCATAATAGTCAGTACTATAAACAAGCTAGATGTCCCTCCAAAAATTGGATTAAGAAATGTAGTATATCTACCCAAGAAAGTATTAGTCACCTCTTAAAAAAAAAAGTCACTGTGAAATTTGCAGGCAAATGGATGAAACTAGAAAAGAATCATCTGAAGTGAGGTAATCAAGAACCAGAGAGAGAAGTATGGTATGTATCTGCTCATATCTACATATTTCCTATTAAATAAATAACTAAACTACAATCTGTAGACCAGAGAGAAAGGTAGGCATACACGAAGGGACTAGGAGGGAACATTATATACCACCCTGTGAGAGGTAAATAGAATAGATTTTATGTGTGGACTGGAGACTAGGGTTGAGGCAGAAGAGACAAGAATGGGATAATCAGGTCAGAGAGGGGAGGAAAGATGGAATTGAGGGAGGGAATGAGAGGAAAGACAGATAGAATTGAAGGGCATTTGAGAAGCCGTGTGGAAACCTAATGCAATGGATACTTTTCAAAATATGAAGTTTATCCTAATGATATCCCTAAATAAGGAGAGAGACAGAACCCAAACCAGCCATCTCTTGTCACCAAACAAAGCTCCCAGTATTAGTACTGTGTTTCATAATTTGAGTTATTGGCCAATAGGATCCAATGGAAGTCATCAAACAACCCATGCTTTTGCAAAGACAATAGGTTGTTGTCTACAAACTTACAACTACAAAGCCCTATCACTGAAGACAATACCCACACATCTCATTGAACATGGAGATATCGAGATGCTGCCTATACAGAAACTTCACCCCATGTTCTAGTTTCATAACATGGAAAAGTTCTCTGAAGGCTACCAAAAGAGAAATGTAAACAACAACCTTTGATTGACAATCTGTACTATCTGCAAATATGCTAGGGCAATGGTGACACAAACTTTGTGGGAGTAGCCAACAGATGTCTGATTTGGCTTAATGCCCACTCTATGTGATGAAACACATACCTGATATTGCTTGAGTAACCAAGAACCAGAGATTAGATAGCCCAGAGTTCTCAGGTAAAACCAAATACTAATGGTATAAAAAAATTAGAAACAGTATTTTTTAATTAATTGGTGATTAAATAAAAGAGTCATGACCAACTATACCATAAAATAGAATGTAAGGAAAAGAAAAGAGATAGAGAGACAGAAATATGTAAATATATTCACAAATATTTTTTTTCACAAAATGTTCTCTATGAGGTTTGTTTAGGAAAATACAATACAGAAAATTTTATTTTATACAATACACATATACACAAATAATAAATACCATCCAGAATCTATACATACACACTAACAACATATAACAACATAGTACAACAATACTTCAAAATATTAGTATATAACCTCACTGTACAAGAGGAAAAGAAGTGATCATAGTTATGTCCTGAGAGAATAGTAGCTTGAAGGAGAAGAGGAAAGAAAGATATTTCCCTCTCTACCCCCCATGTATCTTCATCATTTGAAGTCTTTAAATGAGAGACTTAATCCATTTATTTGTACAATTACAACAAAATGAAAACCCCTTTTCCCTAGATGAACAGATGGAAGTTGGGATGGGTCAAGACCAGTGGGTAATGTCTAGTCAACAACACAAAAGCCCACTGACTTTGTTGCCAACCCTTGTTCTAGAGTGTGGATGCCTGGCTATGGGAGAAATCAGAACATCAAACAAAGGATTAAGTTAAAAATTAATACAATCCTAGTGGCCAAATTAGGGCTAGTATCCTACAAAAGAGCAGCCAAGAGAAAAGTGGAAATGAACCCAGCTTTATGAGTGGAATGTTGTCCCCCAGTAGAGAAATATTTTTTTACTCTTACAGTTTCTCCTTTAAATGAGAAGATAACCAGCTTCCAGCAAGACAGAAGCTTAGGAGGAGTTCGAAATAAAGTTTCATTGGACAATAATAACTCATTATGATATCAAGTTTTAAAAGAATAAATTGTTTTATCATCCCTTGAAAAGTGGCTAACCTTCCTAAAAGAACTAAAGTTGTAACTTGCATTGTAAGAATTGTTTAGATGTGATTTTCTTTGATCAACAAATCTCTAATTTAGCAACTGATTGATGATAGTACAATCTAATCAAAGGCCTTTTATAAAACAGGAAGATGTTTCATTTTCTCTGGAGTTCTAGTTTAACTATAACCCTTTAAAACATCCAAAAGAATTTTCCAGCAATAAAGCAAAGACTCAGCCCAGGAGCAGAAAGCCCTGCTGTTTGCTGTAGACATATGGCGTAAGATTGCCATACATTTTTCAAAGTGAAATGCATTCCATCCAAGGTGAGTGACAGCATGACAAGCTTTATAATGATGCAACACTTTAGTAACCAAAGAGAAAATTGAAGGACGAATCTGCTTTGGAAAGAAGTCAGGTAGTCGAAATATTGATCACCGCTGTATGTGATCAATCCTGATTCATAAGACATGATTTTGCACTTGTTTTTAAGGTTATAAAACCTTTCATGGATCTCCATAATGATGAAATATCTGCTATTTGCTTCATTTCTGTCTGGTTCATATTTATTCACTTAACTATGATTTATTGAGGATCATGCACATGTATGGCACAATCCAAGAATTAGGTACAGTCCCTGATTTAAAGAACACTAACATTGACTTATATTATCTCCTACCATGTGGTTAAAATACCAATATGTGCTAGATTTTAGGAAAGATAAAAATAAATTTAACAAATAACCATTATCTTTTAGTCAAAATTTTAAGGTTAAACTATAGCTGCACAGTGTAGATTGTGTTAATTTCAATAATTGAAGTCAAAACAAAGTTTTCAGAGACCTCAAAAACTAAGACAACTAAATCCAGGAGTGCGTCCTAAAAGGTCTGATTGTGAATTTCTTTTTGAATCTATATCCAAACAATAGTTTTCACTTAAATCTAGCAAAATGTAGTCACAAAGTAAACACTGCAAGGTGCCAAGGGTTGTGAAAGATACTGATAATACAGTCTAGAAAACACACTAACATCTTATGGAAGCAAATTAATGAAGACAAACGTATGTTCTAATGAATGACAATTGGAGTACACAGAAAGAAGCACCCACAACTACACAAACATCTCCAAAGGGCTGCCAAACATCCTTCTGTCAGATTGTAATAGAGGACAAGAAACTGCAGGCGAAAGTAAACATTGCAGTGCCAGGAAACTGTATGATGGTTAAGTACTAAGAGTCAATGCAACTCGAGTGTGAAATTAATAAACCAAGAAAAAAGTGAAATAGAACAGCCAGATGGAGGAGGGTTTTGTGTGAAAGGTTGAGAATTTCAGAGCTGATTGTTAAATGGAATGTAGAGATGGGAGTCTGGAGTTAATTCATTCATTTGGTTGTTTTCCTGCAGGCTCGTTTTCTGTTTTGTTTTGGGTTGTTTGCTTGTTTGTTTGTTTTTATTATTAACAGAATGAAAGGTATAGTGGGGTCTAACTTTTCAGCAACTATGAAGACTTGTTAAGCAAGGTTTGCAGGATTCAGTATTTTTGAGTTGACAAGGTGAGTTTTGGTTTGGTTTGGGTTTTGTTTTGTTTTGTTTTGAATCTCATTGTCTCTCCCTGGATTGCCTAGAATTCACTATGTATACAAGACTGGCATTGAATGAAATAGAAATCCTTCGGCCTCTGCATCTCAAATGCTGAGATTTACAGTGTGCACTACCATATCCAGCAAAGACAAACATTTTAACGTTAGAACAATGGTAGCTGAGCTAAGGGGGCAAGATGATGAACAGAGTTTGGTGATAGAATCAAAAAGAATTGGTAGGTGACTGGTATCATTTAAGGGAAAAAAAGATTTTCATGATAGTTAATAGGAAAAATAAGTTACATGAACTAACTTCAAGATATTAATTGGGTTGTGGATACAGGGTTGAATATTAATTTCTAAAAATTATAGTTTCTCCTTTAACACAGATACATTCCTCTAACATAGAACAAAAATTATCTCCACTTACCTATTTTTCTCTTCATAACCAAGTATCCTGAAATCTCTCATTTGTGTGTGTGTGTGTGTGTGTGTGTGTGTGAGTGTGTGTGTACTTGCTGTATGTATTATGAGTACAACCTGTGTGCCTGGTACCTGTAGAGGACAGAATAGGGCATTGGTCATCTGAAATTGGTGTTGTGGGTGGCTTTGCACTCAACCATGTGGAGTCCAGAAACATAAGGAAAGTCATCCATCTAGTCAAAAATCTATAATAGATTTGACTGAACATTTAAAGTTTGTAATTATGTAATATGGAAATTTTACAGTACATAAAAGGTAACTTTGGGATACTAAGAAGTTTACTTAGTTAGATTTCTTTATGAGCTCAGAATTTAATCTAAACTACATGATTCTTGAGTCATTGCCTACCATATTGAGACTGCCCCATCAAGATAAGAGTAAATCTCAGTGGTAGAGTGGTGTTCAGCATGTCTAAGGCTTTAAGTCAGATCCCTAATATCTCCAAATACAGACAAAAAGTGTCCCAGTAAGATCACCAGAACATAGACATTTAATTAAAATTCACCGTATACTTGATATATTTCAACTAGCTCAAATGTGTAATTTAATGAGTCTTTTAATATTAAAGTGATAATAGTTAATCAACTCTCCCTTTTCACTGTTTTACCTAAGCAACATTTCCTTATTCCCACATTGATTTTTTCCATGTTGAATTAATGAGAACTTTGAGTGCTCTTCACTTGCAATATCCAATAAAATGAATTAAACCTATAAGTACATGATTTGAACAAAAATTAAATGAAATACTTTTTGTCCAAGTGTCAGGAATTCTTAAGAAGCAACAATCAATCAATACCTATTCCAATTGTAGAGTTCACAATACTTAGCCAGTTTGTATGAACAACTGATATCTCTCAGAGAAATCTGGGGTTCAGGGGAGATTTCTTTAGGAACTTGAAATGCAAGTGGAAAAATTAAATATGTAGATTTACTTACTTTATCCCTGGAGAAGCTGAAAAGTTGTTTTCTCTCAGCAAAGAATTGAACTGCTATGACACTGGCTGAATGACCCCATAGAACACCAACTGGTTTAGACAGGACATAGGGATTCCAGAGGCAAACTTTATTGTTGATGCCAGCCGTAGCTAGTCAGAATTTAAAAGAAAATAAATTGTTTTTAATTATCTTTTTGAAATGAGTCTGTCTGTAAGTTGAGGAATGCCTCCTGATGAACACTAGTATCCCCGTCTTAATGGAAGAAAAACCCTGGCATTACCCAACTAGACTCGACTTCAGTTGAATGGAGGATATGAGTTGATCTTGAGGCAAAAATACACATGGGCTCGAATAGGAAAAGATAGTCTCATTTGGGATTCCACCCATAACTTGCCTGGGTACACTCATTCCTCTTATCCCCAATGTTCCCTATCTCTGGGACACAAGCAAGTTAGACAACATGAGAGGTGTTTGAGGGTAGGAGGGAAGAACTAAATGTTCACGGGTCACAAGTGAACAAACAAAAATATTAGGAACAAACTATTTTTACCAGTGTTTCACATATGCACAAGCCACCAAGCATCACAAATTTTTTCATCCTGGTTGTAGGATCAGATATTTCTGATCATGGCTTCTTTATATTTAGGGACCATTTCAAGACCAAGCTGTGTAGTATGCAACGTAACTCTCTGGCTGTTTCTTAGTCTTGAACTGCCTATGCAGTTGTGATTATTATGCTTCCCAACACTGATGAAAGTATCAAACAGATCAGTATAGGAGGACTGAATAACTATCCAGCCAGTGAATTAAATGGGTGACATACGAGTCTTTACCAAATACCTCAAGCCTTCTCTGATATAGGTGTAGTATTCTTAGAAGTCTTTCTATCTTACAAGGTCTATGTTAAGATATTTTATATCTGCTATTATCATTGGGAATTTTAAGCATCTATTTTCATAATTAACATCAATATTTTTCCTGTAAATGGTAGCTTCTAAATGTGGATTTGTATGACCTGTACCACAGGCCACATGTGTTCTCTGTAACTACTCTATTAATTTTTCAGTAATAGATATATATGTCAGTTTTATAGTGCTTAAACATACATAGTCATACATCAAATCATCAAATTTTAGAATATATAGATATCTCATTTAAAAGATTAATACCTGGGATACATTATGTTTCCTATATCTTTTTAATAAGGACAATATTGCCATAATAAATTAAAACCATGATAACCTGTAAATTTGCAAAACAAAAAAGTTAGAAAATATATTCTGAAGAGTATCTAGGATTTGCAGTTGTGCTGATATGTGCAAGTGTCTGTGCATGTATGCCTTTGCATGTATACATTTCATGTACATGTGACACAGGAATGTGTGTGCCTGTGTGTGTATATGTGTGTGCACATATGTACTGGTGATGAAAGTGACTGATTTGTTTGGGTTCAGCATTTCACTGTGTTAGAAAGATATCAGTATAGCAGATGCTGTACAAACTGTCTTCTTTCACTATATTATCTTCCACCCCTACCAATTCTAATAAAAAAAGAGTCATTAAAGCATTGGGGTGCTTTCTCATATTTCACCCCAGTGTAATTCAAATGCATTGCATATCATATGCATCATTATCAAACATTCTCCAGCAATAAAATATGGGCTGCTCAAGTTGGTCTCCCTGGCAATAAAGCAACAAGGTACAGTACTTCTCTGCATACAAATATGCATCCTAGACAATTTATGAGGCCCTCATAGTTATCATGATTTATTTTACATACCAATTAAATTGAGCTGAGAGTGGTAATCAAAAGCGTGAATGCCCTGGGCAATGTTGAAAGATGTCATTTTAAGGAGTTTTTTTGACTTCTCTCTCCATGCCAGCACCACAGTATTTGTACTGCTCATTGTACTGGAGATAAAAGCATCTAAAGAAGCATTGTAAGTAACTGAAAGAAAATAAGAATACAATCTTCAATTGTTAATTCATCAGATATTAGCAATAGAAATATTTAATTACAATAATAGTAAAATTGACTAAGTGTGCTGACATGTCCTAGCACTCAGAGCGGGTCATTTACCAATTCCATCACCAAAGAATTTATAGCAAAAAAAGAATAGCATATCTCCATTCTAACTTTCCTCCACTCTAGAAATACCTTAAGAGATTTGTTTGTTTGTTTGTTTGTTCATTTGATTGTTTGTTTGTTTTTGGAGGGCATTGAGAAGTAAATAACACTCATCACAAAAAAATCATGGGGCATTGTGTAGACAGAAAATAAAACGGTAGTCAAAATTATGTAGTTTTCCTCCCTGACCTAAGGTAGGCAAACAAGAACTAGCAAGCTTCTGCTTGCTCTAGCTCATAGTCAAATAATAATTTATTCAATGTTTAAACAATCTAGAATATTTAAGAGTAGATGGGCCAGGACTCAGACTTGGTATGATTCCCAAATAAAGCTAAGATTCAGGTCAATATGGCGGACCCTCTGTCAGATACTGTGGATAAAATCTTACTCCCTATGCAATTAATGGGCTGGCCACCTTGTGTCATAATGGGCTTTCATTCTTGTCATAATCACAAGTTCCCCAACACAAGTAACTGTTTCTAGACCAACATAGAACACTATACCCTCTACTAACATAGAAGCCCTCTCATGTTTTTTGCTCAGAAAAATAATTTACTTGTATCCAAAATTGAATGATTTTTTTGCCTTGATGCCAAGATGAAATTCTTGTATCACCAAAGCATTCTGTCACTTGTATAGCATAGGGGAAAGTTGCTTAAACATAAGTGCTTTTAAATGTTTTCTGCCTGCTGCTTCTTAAGTAGAACCAAGTGAGGTAGATATAGACTTGGAAAACAATTCTCAGTAGATCAGGAGCATTTCTGTACACCTAATGAAACTGAGTACTGGCTGCCATTTATTCAAAATTATTTTTTCAAAGGCATATGCATAACAAAGAGCCTTAGAATGCAGAGATAGTGTCTCCCTTTGAAGTAAATGGCAGACATGAAGAGCAAAAGTATCCTCCTCTGGAGCAAAAGGAATTGCATGTCCTGCGCTTCCTATAAAAAGCTCAGATTTCTTAAATATGGCTTTCTGCTTCTCTACAACATCCATGGGCAGGCATAAATGTGCCTCTGTAGACTTGCAGCAAATGTGTCAATTGCATATATATCTACATGTGTGTGTGATTTTATACACACACACACACACACACACACACACATATATATAGATATAGATATAGATATAGATATAGATATAGATATAGATATAGATATAGATATAGATATAGATATAGATATAGATATTTTGTAATCTCTGACACAGGCATCATGTATCCTTGATTACTGTAGGAATCTTCGTTCTATTGCTCACTTATAACATTGTACTACTGATTATCCTTGAGACAGCATATTTACTGTATAGCTAAGTTGGAAAGAACATGAAGACTGGCAAGATGGTTAAATCTAGGTCAAGGTGTTTGCCTCCACCTGATGACCTGAGTCCAATACCTAGAATCCACATGATGTAAGAGAGAACAGGCTATCATGTGTGGTGCGTACCCCTCCAGGCTCATGCCACACTGCACTCAGAGATGATATCCATTCACACAAAGAAATGAATTTAAAAATAAATATTTTCAAAAGTAAAAATATTCAGTCTCCATAATACTTAGTAGGTACTGTTATGATTACATATTTGTAGCCTCTTAAATTGATACACTGAAACCTACTCTTCAAGGTAATGACAATAGGAAGGGCTCCCCTTGGGAGGTAATTATGTAATTATAACCTCAGAATTTGGGTTGGAACCCTCATATAAGATAACTGAGGGAGGTTGTTTGTTTCTTGTATTATGAGACAACACAACTGGAAGATAGTATCTATAATTCAAGAAGTGTCCTTCTCCAGATACCATGTCTACTAACAGTGTAATCACCGAACTTTATGTCCTTGAGAAGTATAAAAATAAATGTCTGTTATTTATAAGTTATTCAGAACATATGCTTATATAAATATGCATAAATAAATTTCCAAATAATTGCTACAGGCAAGGAAGCTGAAGCTACAGACCTTTCTATCTTACCTATCCTATTGAGTTCATTATTCCTAAAAGCAGCTGGAATTAATTCATTAAAGAGCTGATATTGACATGAGAATGGCCTAATTTAATATATTTCATATCTGTGTCCCTAGCAATTAAATATAGCACATGCATAATTATATTTAATGAGATTGAGACTTTTTAGAGTACCACCTACATTGGTTCTCATTGGTACCACAGAAATCGGTTCTCAAAGGATGTCATCCAATCTTCAGAATTACTGGGTATTTGTTAACTCCTGCAGTGTGATGAAGATACTGAAGAACTAGATTCACTCTGTACCTTAGACATGTGGCTCTGAGCTTAGAAGAATGTAAACCAAATAATCAGTCAATATCTTATGCCATAGTATTGCTACACAGAATTCTACAGGGATGTGTTAAAAGAGAGGTATCTATGTAGGACTCAGTGCTTTGAAGACATTTCACAACTATTCTATTGATGACAGAGATATGACAAAACACATGACTTGTATTAAGAAGGCAGAAAGTAAAAATAAGAAACTTCTTGTGTGCATTGACAGATACGTGTTACTAGCAAAAAAATAAATTTAACTATCACCCCAGGTTAGGGCTTATCAGTTAATGGAGCCTTCTGTTCTTCAGAGAACCTGAGTTTAGTTCCCATTATGTATGTACATTGACTCACAAAATCTCCATACCCATGGGGTATGATAATCTCTTCACATTTTCTTGAGCAACTACACCTACGTACTTGTACCTTACCCTTAGACACACATGCCTACATGTAATTTTTCCTTGTCTAAAAATTAAGACTCCCCCAAGGAAAACAGCATGACAGCACATACTTGTGCTGTCTCCGAGATGGGATAATGAAAGAATTTTGAGCCCACAAAAAATTCAATTGACTTTTTTACTTTACAGATGAAAACTCAAAACTCACCAACACAAATTTAATAATGAGGCTAAAACAGAAGGTGATTATTTCAAACTTAGGTCTGGAGTTCTGATATTAACCTTGTGGTCAGAATAATGGTACATAGCATGAATATCACAGATAGAAACTGAATGCCAGATGCTGGCAGAGCCAGAATACAAGTTCTGTCTGGACAACCAGACTCCTTGACCATCATGTTGTAACATGCAGAGGAGTCACTGGAAGATCAGAGTGAAAATGCGGATTCTCTCTGTGCCAGCTTTATTGGGCATCATTCCCATGGTACTTGATGGTGCTGCTTATACTCCGTAAGGACCACACTTAAAGTAACAAGATGCTGGAAAGAATTCTGTAGAATACAGACATCACTACACACTCAAAAAAACTAATCAACATTTCTTAAGTTTCAGACACCAAATATTTATTTAGAATTTGATAAAAAAAATTTAAAAAACATGGACTCCATCAGAAAAGTGTGCACAGAAACAAGTTTTTATATACCAGAAACCTTTGTATTTTCAGAACCTGTACACCACAATTCATACACGATAGAGCTGAGAAAGTCCTGGGTTGGACCTTGAGTGCAAGATAATGTAGGAGTAGAAAAGAACTCTTCACTTGCTTTCTTGCATGGCTCTTAATACTGTTTTCTGGAGAAAGGTTTGGATATATACCCCCAGGCTGTCCTGGAGTTCCTTCTGGACTCAGGCTCACCACGCTTGCATTTGAGACAGCCAAGAGTTGGGATTCCAAGTGTATATCACAACACCTGGCATCCTTGGAAAATTCAAAGTTTCTTTCACTAATTATTTATATTAATCAAAGCACAAAATAGATTCTGTTTTTTTAGTTTTTACTTTTTTAATGCAAATAACTTTAACAAGATGTTGAACTGAATCTTTTCTGATCTGATGTTGAACACAATTTATTCAAGACAAAAGAGAATCTCAAAAAGAGAAACCCCTCTGGTACCCAGACTAACTCACTGTGAAGAGTCATGAAACAGAAGCGACGTTACTGAACAAAAAAATATTCATGTTCCCAGTCTGTTCCTAGCTCATCCTCCATTGTTAATTGCCGTTGCTCTGTTGGCTATTTTTTATGATAAAGAGAATTTGCTGGCTCCTTCTCATGTACCAGTAAGCACGCCTGGAGTCCTTGGCCTATCATAATCTTCATTGTGTAAGTTATTTGAAATTTGCTAATGAGGAGACAGACATTCCAAAACTCAATTTGCTCCAGGTCATGTGGCTAATTACAGATAGAGAGGAGACTGAACTAACTGTGAGCTCTCCTTTTCGCTTCTATTGTGTTCTCTTTTTCTGCTAAGCCACACTGCCACATATATGTCAGGAACACTTCCGGGATTCTTTCTAACACCTGCTACATTTCTGTCCCCTGTGGTCTCACTCTGAAAACAAATCTCCACATCAATTTCAGTCTTCCCTTCCCTTACTCTTTCATGTTGCTACTGAGTCTCCAAGAGAAGCACAATTCTATATCTTCCCTGAATATCTTGATTCCCTTTTATCATCCACTATAGTTCCTTTTTATGAAAGAAAGGTAGATGCTGACAGAGAGATGAAAGAAAGCATGGATAAAGGCAGAGTGTAGGAGGAGCTAAGGTGGGAGGAGTAAGGAGAGGAAAAGGAGGAGTTGGGAGAGGAAGAGAAAAAAGGAAGAGGAGGAGCTAGAGGGGACAGAGATGTAGGAGGATGGAGAATCACACAGATATGGAGAGCACTCGTGGGGAACAACTTATAAACTTATAATTATGCTAGCTAATTGGGTTACAACTCTCTTTGTATGAGCATCTTGTTATTAATCATTATCAAACATATAAAGCCTTTGATTAATCTATAAGAATTAGAGTTTCATTCTCTTACTGGGCCCTCATGGATGGCAAAATGGTCTGGGCAATGCCCTGCCTTGCAGAGACAGCGTGGAAGATTGGTAGAGCCATCTCTCATGCTGGTATCTAGTGGGTGGCAGGGCTGGTGTTTCTGGCAGGCCTGTTCTAGCTGAGGTGAGCACATCGCCTCAGGCCGAGAAACATGGCGGCTGGGCTAGGCATAGCCACTGCAGCTTATATAGTAGGATTAACCAGAGGCTGATTTAAATAATTACAACAACGGGAGAGAGAAGGAGGTCTAAAATTATAAAGTGAATGCTTTGAGCTTCCTTAGAGAAAAGTTCATTTCAGTGTCATTTCACATGCTGCATGATGATAATTTTCTAGATATATCAAAGAATAAGTTCTACCGGTATTAAGTACCATTGAGGGACTCACTGACTGTATTTCTTTGTTTATAGAAAATATTAAAGATTACTATGGTTTGGCACTCAAAATCAATATTGTAAGATTTAAAGTATAAAACATTGTACCATACCCATATCATCAACTCCACAGAAATTATATGATTATAATAGAATCAAAACAAAATGTTTCTATCAACAAAAATTCCCTATTATAACCAATTGCCATCTTTGTTTTGGGAGATTTGTAACACACAGTACTTTATCCTGCTATAGTGTTCAAATTATTGTACTAAAATTTGAATCTGCAGAATGCCAGCTGACACTTATAGATCTGCAAGCTTACATACTGGATCTTCAACATTTCATACTTTATATATTAATCAAGATACAACTTGTTTTTCACCTGTGAAACAGCAGATCTCCTGGGGATGTATGAGGAAAAAATGTGGGAGGAGCTACTTCTTTAAAACCAAATTATCTGGAAAATAAAAATGATTCCCTCACTTCTTTAATTGTAATAAGAAAATCGCTTGCCATAATAAATTACACACACATACACACACACACACACACACACACACACACACACACGAGACCTGACACACCAACTGACTCAAACAGAGGCATACACCCACAGCCAAACAGTGGATGGAACTTGGAGATTTTTATAGAAGACTAGGAAGATTGCATCCCCTAAGTTGATAGGAACTCCGCAGGAAGACCCACAGAGTCAAGTAACATGGACCTAACCTGGAGAGGAAGCACCTAGTCTCCTAAGGACTTGAAGTACCAGGATGAGAGGATACTACCCAGGGGGACCCCACCCACTCAGAGGAGAAGGGGAGGGAAGGATGGGGAAAGGAGTGTATGAGAGAGTGACCAGGGAAGTGACCGTCTCTGCCTCTGACTATCTCTGTCGTTGACCCCTCCCCTGTTTGTGTGTGTGTGTGTGTGTGTGTGTGTGTGTGTGTGTGTGTGTGTGTAGTTTGAGTGAGGAGGAAAGGGAGAGTTCTAGGGGGAGCTGGTAAAAGGAAAGGAAGGGCAAAGTGATACAAGTAAAACATATAATAAAAATTAAATACAAAATAAAAGGCATTAAGGGGACTTGCCATTCATTGAGCCTTGTCCCCAGGTGTATTGTCAAAATGAAACTGCAAAGAAGCAATTAGTTAGTGGTTGAAGTGACTTGAAAATGAAAGCGGTACCCAAAAGTGAGGTAATGCTGTGACATGTAATAAATGTAACCAGGAGCCCTGCACACACACTTGGAAGAGATCCAGGACTGGTCGGGAAGCCTGGGTCACTGATAACTAGGGGTAATTCTTACAGGGCTTAGGCTTTCAGTCTGAGTCACGGGAGAATGCACAAGACTTTATACTGACAGTTTTAAAGCTTTTCTTTATGAAGAGGCATTCAGCTTCTTGTCCTACCTTGGAGTCCTATTCGATCAGCTTTTCCATCCAAGCAACAGTCACATTAAAGAGTAAAAAAAAAAAAAAAGTCAAAATGTGTTTTTAAAACAAAGCCCACACTGCTAAGTTTATTTTTAAAAGAAGACACAGTTAATTTCTTTGATTGGCAGAATGTCAGGAAGAAGTGTATGTATCATACAAGCAGGCGGTAGAAAGCGAAACCTTCCTTTAAACTCAGGTCACCAGGTCACAGCTAATTTCTACTGCCTTAAACACAGCATGACTCTCAGCAAGAATGACAGCAGGGTCTAGCTCCTCCTTTAACTGGAGGGATCGTTTCCATTCTGGGAAGCAGAGCAGCCCAAGTCCCTAGATCCAGCTTCTCTTGCCAGCTTAATCCCCATCAATTATAAAGGCTCCCTGAGGAAACACAACCTGGTGTCTGTGTTTAAGTTCTCAGTACCAGCCCTATTAATTACTGCAACAATTAGTGATTTTGTTATCTTCATTTGCTGGTTTTTATCTCCTTCAGAGTGTGGCCAAACGAAGTTGAGGAATACATTTTCATCTAATAGAAGCCTATTGTTTTGTTTTTTAGCAATATTTCCTCCAACCTGCATCTAATAGGCAAGAACTATAACCAAATGACAGCCTAACCACTTGTTTATTTGTTTGCTCCATGGCACAGGATGAACATGTACTTTCTGTATAGTCCAGGATAACCGCAGACTTACAATATCTTCTCAGAAATTGAATTCTAGAATTAAAGACATGCATCACTACACCTAGCTCATGTTTCTTTAATTGTGGCAATCCCAGAGAGTAACTTCAAAAACATGCCCCATAGAAGACTACTCATTAAAAGAAAATGCTCTGAGATTCAAGACAGTCTCATTACTACTGCCCCAAATATCTACATTTATTCTGTAATCATTTAAGGATATAATTATTTTTTTCTATTAAACTATGACATAGACTAGATAAGATAAAAACATTTTCTCCTTCAAAATTTCAATAAGTCTGAAACTCAACTAATAGTGAAAGCATATATTAAACACTGTTATGACTGAAACTGAGTGTCCCCCTCATATTCAATACAACATACATTTTACTTTTAGTTTTTCTTAAAAATGTATTCTCATGTTTGTGTTTCTTTCCTCACTTATACATTCTCTCTTACACTCAGTAGAAAGGGGACAAATATATGCTTGAGGAACTGTAAGAACATCCATCAATGCTGCTGAAGGGCAACAGATACCAAATTTAAGCAGCCATTACTTGGCTACCTCTGAAAGAGCAGGTCTTGGGAATCAGAGATCATGGTCCACAATCTCTGCAAACCTCACTAAGCTACAGTTTGTTTTACTTTCCATTTCTCCTCCCTTTCACCTCATTTCCTCCTCCATTTACTTCATACTAAGACAATTGAGCTTCAAACAACCAAGAGTCATAGATAAGCTGGTATCCATTGCTACATCTCATGAGATCCCTTTTCATTAAGAGTTAAGTAGCTCCATGTTCAGAAGCAGGTGAATTTGAAACCTAGAAACTAAATAGGGGAAGAATTTTAAGTTACTTATATGTGTATTCATGTACATATGGATACACTCACATGTGTGAAATAAATTATGTGTCTATGTGTTTGAGATAATTGTATGTCTATATTGTGAGATATTGTTTGGACATGTGTGCATGTGCATGTGCAGGTGCATGTGCATCTGTGTGTGTGTGTTTGCATGCATATACCTGCATGAGCTAGGGCCTAATTCAAGTTAAGTGACTACCCTATCACTGAGCTATGTACTCATCCCTCTTTTCAATTTGATTTTGAGATAAAGTCTCAGGAAGCTTTCAGTCTAGTTTTAAATTCACACTGCACCTCAGGCAGTCATGATTCTCTTGCCTTAGTCCTGACTAGCTGTAAATGGATATGAATATGTATCCATATATTTACACACAGAGATAGATGACAGTTAATTAAGTAGATGATAGATAGATAGATAGATAGATAGATAGATAGATAGATAGATAGAGTAGATGGATGGATGGATGGATGGATGGATGGATGGATGGATGGATGGATTAGATGGATGGGTGGGTAGATGGACAGATGGATAGACAGACACACACAGACAGACAGACAGACAGACAGACACAGACAGACAGACAGACAGACAGACAGACAAAGTGGATAGATGGAAGAGAGATAGATAGATGATAGATAGATAGATAGATAGATAGATAGATAGATAGATAGATAGATAGGTACACAGGTAGATATGATAGATATTTGATGCTTAGTGTTGATTACCAACTTGACAAAACCAAGAATACAAGCCTCTGGGCATCTCTGTGAGTCATTAGCTAAACTAGATTGATTATCATGTATGCCTGTGAGTGATTTTCATTATTATCTCAACTGAAAAGAAAATACCTACCCTTAATATGGGTTACAACTAGATATATGAAAAAAAAATCTCAGGAAAGCCTTGTTGCTTTTCTTGTTCTTATTTGCCATTACATGTCACTGTGAATTTATCTACCTGTTGGCAAGTTTGTCTCACCTGTTGTTGTCATTATTCTGCAATCTGTCACTGATATGGGAACCTTGGACTAAAGACCGCCAGCTTTCTAGGAATCCTCTGTACAAGCCTGAAACTGTTGAAGCATTTGACCTCCTGTATTGGTCCACTCCCAATACTCAGCCTCTTCAGTGTGAAAATAGCTATTATTGGATATATAGATATTCTATTCATATATTCATAGTATGTCCATCTCCATATATTATACATGTACACATATTCTATTGATTCTGTTTTTCTAGAGAACCTAACAATATATATCAATATATAATTAACATATATCATTATATATCCCTACATATGCCATTCATATATCATTAACATATAAAAGAGCATACACCCTCATATGCATATCATTTTTATGTAGCTCATTCCTAGTTTTTGATTTGGAGAAGTATAACCTCACATCAGATTTCTGAGGTCATAGATACAATCTCTGACTTACGTCCATACAACAGCAGAGAAGGCTATGATGAAAATCTGATGAGGAGTAAATTTTCCCTGACCTAAAGAACAATCTCACACAGCAGGAAAAAAATCAAAAAACAAAAAACAAAAAACAAAAAACAAAAAAAACCAAGTAACTAATGGATAGGGGCCCTGTCAATTGACATTGATTTTAAGAAGTCTAAATGAAATTGAGAAAGAATTTAGAGTACATCTTAAGTAGGAAGAAGATGTTGACTTCTTTTAGTTCATTTTCAGTACATTGTTGATCCTTATTTTGGTATTATAAAAAGTTGACACATTATTTTGTGAACGTCACAATAGGAGATAACACCCAGTATTGTTTTTCCCAACTAATATCCAGCTAAAAATCAGAGGATGGATAGAATATACTAAATATATGATTTATACTAAAAATTAAGTCATTTACTGTCACTTGAATGTATCTTGATTTGAACCCACATATTAGAATATCAGCATGAGATCTAAAAATCATAAAGCTGCCAGGAAAGCCAACAATTGGTGTCTTTGACAATCCATCTTTAAACTATGTTAAAAGTTGACAAGTAATATTAATTTCAGTATATTTTACTCAAATCAATCAGATTTCTAATTTCTGTTCTTGTTTTTAATTGTATTCTATTTATTTATAATAATAAATATTTCTTAAAATAAAATTACATTCTAACTTATTTTTCTTTTTTACTGGTTCTGTACTTTTATTTTTATCTTCAGTAATTTATTTATTCACTTTACATACAAATTGCATCACCCTTGTCTTCTAAGATCCTCCCCTACCCAGTCCCTAGCTCTCATTTCCCAATCGCCTTCTCCTCTGAGAAGGAGAGGCCTCTCTGGGTACCAACCCACCACATCACATCAAGTCTATGAAGGACTGGGTATATCATCTCCCATTTAGACCAGACTCAGTTAGGAGAACAGGATCCATAGGCAAACAACAGAGTTAGGGACAGTTTCTGCTTCAGTTGTTGGGGTACCCTTATGAACATCAGCTACAATTGTGAAGTGGGGACTAGATTCTGCCTACAATAAATGCAAAAACAAAAATGGAGCAAAGACTGAAGGAATGGCCAAATTATGACCTTCCAAACTTGAGACCCATCCCGTAGGCAAGAACCATTCCATGACATTATTAATGATACTCTGTTATGTTTGCAGACAGGAGCCTTGCATAACAGTCCTCTGAGAGGGTTACCCAGTAGCTGACTACCCAGTACTCTGAGCTACCCAGTAGCTGACTGAAACAGGTGGAAAGACACACAGCAAACCATTAGAGAAAGCTCAGGGAGTCTTATAGAGGAGTCAAGTGAAGGATTGCAGGACCCAGAGGGAATTAAAACTCCACAGGAAGGCCAACAGAGTTAACCAGCCTGGACCCTTGGGAGCTTGCAAAGTAGTAGTGGTTTCTATTCGTTAAAGTAGATTTTCACTAATGTAGCAATTTTTAACATAAGAAAATCATTATGACTATTTATATCTATACAGCACAGTTACTATACAATTAGCTCTTGAATCATCAAGATCATTGTTTTTAGAATTAAAATATATTATGAAAACCATTAACTCATTAATGGTTAAGTTTTAAGAAAATTTTAGCATCTATAAATGGTTATCTATAAAATAATCCTTTCACAAAGAGCTGCTATTTATGGATTCTAGACATGAACAAGTTGTACATTATACCAAGATGGAGAAAGGAGGGATGAAAATATGGAGGGAGGAAAGGAGACAGAGAGATAAAAAGGAGAGAAGGGGGAAAAGACAGAGACAGAAAGAAAGTGACAAAAAGAGCTTTATCTATAATTTGGAAGCAGAGGAAGAAGAATCACATGTCCTATGCCAGCCTGAGCTGTATAATAAAACTTCCTCTAAAGAAAGAAGCAAAGGGAAAAATAGTGAGTTTGAAGTGATCTTTCTGATAAAATATATCCTAAAAATTTTAAATATGTATACACAATAAGATTAATAGCTAAAATATACAAAATAGAATACCAGTAAAATTAATTAAAAGCTTAAAAAAGACAAAGTAGGTCTCTAATCAAAATGAACCTTAAAGCAGAAATGTTTGTAACATCAATTCTGTGGACTTCTGATGTTTTGAAAACCAACTATCCATGTAAGGCAATCTGGGCTGTTGTCTGTTAACTCCTCTCAGCTATTTCTAAATAAAATATAGAAAACACCTTAACAATAAACTCAGAGCCATGAATTTGCTATAGGCCCTTAACTCACAGGCTAACCATCTCAAATCAGTTAAAAAGTTACAGAAGGACTGGATCTAAGCCTTGTATCCCTAAATGTGTTACATAGGCACAATGCCTATGAGATTAACAATATTAATCTCACTTCTATATCAATAAGAAACTTGTACCAAAGAAAATCTTAAATTTGAAATCAAAGTAAATTTTGTACCATTTAAGAAATTATAACTTCAGCTTAATAACAATTATACAGATTTCTACCGATACATTATGGCTATGCAATAAATCCTAGCTATTCCTCCTTGTTCCAACGAAACCACTACTTTTCCCTAGAAAGACAGCCCAATATTAACCACCTCACTCCCCAAGCCCAGGGAATAAGGGCGCTGATTCTTCATTAACTTCTTCAAGCTGATTATGGGTGTTGAAATATTAGAAGAATGACCTATCTGCTCCTGACAGCTTCCTGCCTTGGATTTGAAGAAGAAATTGAGCGTCTTTGTAGTTACTCCAGTTGTGGTGAGACAGCCAATATGCAAGAATTGCCTCTTTTCATCTACAGACAAATTACTGTCCTGAAAAGGACACACTTGTGGAATAGTCGACTGATTATATCTGCCAAGTCAGAGTAATCAGCCCTTAATAATTCTGCATCACTAAGTCTGTCAGATGATCCTGGGCCAGAAGGCTGAAGATCAGATGCTCCAATGTTGTGTAGTATAGGGACTGTCTAGGTTTTCAGCAGTCTCTATAAATTGGCTAAGTTTTAGAAGCTATGCTTTGTACTTCCCATAATTTCAGTTAATTCAGTCACTCTGGATTTCTGATGGGGTTGAAGACATAGTCTCATAGCCAATCCTGGCTATTTACTTGGAGAGAAAAGACTTGAGAGGATGGTTTTCAGCTGACATTCATTCTAAAGCAAGAAAAAAGCCAGGATCAGAACTAAGTCTTTTAGTTAGGAGAGATGACAGGTTCTGTTTAGTCAACAAAATGATGGACTAGGTATTAGATCTATCTTGTACCTTACTGATACAAATTGGTATAGTTATGCTCTAATTGTATTTTTGAGAGAAAAGTTTTATCTTAACAGGAAGGTTGATATGTAGGAGGAGCTAAGGTGGGAAGAGTAAGGTGAGGAAGAAAAGGAGTAAGGAGAGGAGGAAGAGCTAGGAGACAAGAGGGAGTTGGGGGAAGGGGAACATGGAGGCAGATGTTCCCGTGTCTCTGCCAGTCAAAGATAGTTGATATAGCTAGGTTGGGTATTGGGTTACACTTCTAATTATATGGGCATCTTGTTATTGAGCATTACCAAACTTATAATGCCTTTGATTAACATTTTAAAATAAAAATAAAAATTAAAAAAAAGGAAACAGTGATGATGGGAGTGTTCACGTAATTAGATTTAATGACTTGTTTTTTTTTTCTAAAAAAAAAAATACAAAGTAGAAAGAAAATTACATTCTGAAGGAGTCACTGTTTCTCATAAGAATACACATAAACACACACACACACACACACACAAAGAAGCACTTTTGAGGAATTTCTTTAAGTCTTTCACTAAGCACTGTGTGAATGACTGACATAGGTTAGGATCAGAGTGGACTTGAGGCTGAATAGATTCTATTACAATTCTCCTCTGTCTTCTGAGTCTTCCAAGTGCATAGTTCACCTGAATTAATTGAATGAAGCATACATTTTTGAAGACAATGAAGTAATTCCAGCCAGCACTCAGGGGATAAAGTGAGTCTATGCCAAAACCTCCAGAGAACCAATTATTGGTTTCTAAATTTAAATATTCTGTGTGTAACACTTTCATTAAAGAAAGAAATGTAGAAGTTGAAAATGCCTGTTTTTTAATGCTACCATTCAAACCCAGTACCTTGCCGGACCCAGTCTCCATGATGAATTGTGTGCTGTAATACATGACAACATTTCTGACATCCAGAGAGTAGCTCTGCCCAGTCTATGGTCATGGTGGCTTCTTCATCATCACATGCATTAGCAGGTCGTTCAAAAAGGGAAATCATGGCTGCTGTGAAAGCAATTGCTTGAACCTTGGGTCATCAAAAGAGAAACAAACACAGGCAATGTAAGTGCTGTTCAACAGTTCTATGTGCAATAACATCAACAAGGAATGGATTGATGACAGTAGAAGAACCACTATATAGTTCACAGAGTGGTTTCCAAGCACTGCTTTTCACTTTAATAAGGACTTGCCATTGAAAACAGGAAGAATGGAAGCTTTCACAGTCATGAAAGGGAATTGATTGTTCAAGCCTCTTCAGTGTCTGGCACACTCCAGTGTTATTGAGTAAGTAATTACTTCTCTCACCTAAGATCAATTTGATAGGAGGTGAAATGACGGTATCCAATGTCACAGGTTCAATTTTACCGTCTTTCATGCCTCTCTATTCCTTTGTTATGTTATATAAAATATGAATACTCTCTTAGCTCTCTGACAATGGAAATCCCCCAAACCAAAACAATTAATTTGAAAGACCAATAGGAAGTAAGTTCATACATTAATGGTAAATATTTTCTATCATTGGAATCTATTGTATTAAACATTGTATAATGTAACATTTGTAAGTTTTTAATTTAAAAAATATAACTACACACACAGACAAAAAGATCATAACAAAAGTATATATTTTATAAATTAAAGGTGGAATTGTAGTATAACCCATCTCTTCCATGTCCAATGAATATAGCTTCATAATTTATAACATAGAAGATCATACTCAAGGCATTTGAATTTCTGTCTTTGAGTTTAAAGATAAAATCTTTATTGTGCAGTAACATCTTCCTTTCACTTACCTTTCCATTTATATCCCCAAAAGAAAGGATGGAGTCTTTGGGATCAATAGGATCATACCAATAATCCATGCATATGGGAGCTCCTTTCAAGCCTTGGAGTTTATACTGACAAGGAAATTCTTTTTTGGACAGTAGATCGTAGAAGCAAATCTCTTTGTTTGTAAAAGCCACTGCTATCTAGAGTAGCCAAGTAGTATAAATCAAAGGATATTAGTGATGTATTTAGTGTAATTGATATGCAAAACAAGCATACACATCAAATTTCCAAATGAGACATAGTTCTCTGAGAGCCTTTAGCAGTGTTATAAAAGTATGCATAGTAGCACAAATTCTAACATTGGACTCTAGCCCCCCCCCAAAAAAAAAATTAAGCCAAAATAAAACACATTAATTGCCAAAGGCATCTGAGCACCCTTTCTTTCCTATTTTGATCCTACATTCACCACCATCCTCCAGCCATAAGAATGTTGTCAATTAATTATATATAAAATGGAAAAGATATGAGTCACTGTGATGTCATTTTGAGACACCCAAAGAGAAGGCTTTGGAAAGCATAGCCCCTCCAGGTAAGATGATAGACACCAAAGAGAATGTGGCTCTCTGTCATTGCTGGTGCTACATTTGATACTAGCCAGAGGTTCTGCCCCATCATTTTCTAGTCTTTTTCATAACTATCAAGTATATTTATAAGCATTTTTACCTTGTTAACATTTTCCAGAGAAACCAGACTTGTCACCCATAGGTGTTTGAGTTTGATAGCATCTGAAGTAATAGGAAGTGCTTCTTGAAACTTTAAGTTCTCTCCCCAGATTCCTAGTAAGCCTTCCTTGCTAATAGTTAAGTAACGACTTGAACTTTTTAAGAAAACTACTTTCTGAATGGTGTCCTTGTGTTTTCCTGGGAGGAATTCAAGATCTTTCCATTGAGGAATGATTGTTGACTTTGCTCGTTCATCTCTCTCATAAAGTGATAATAGAATAAATGAAGTCAGCTTGTCCCAGTCAATGAAACCATCCTGGGCCAAGTCCACTTTATCAAAGAGTTCTCCATATTCTTCCTTTGTGCCCCAACCCACAGTCTCTGTCATCTTCTGTACGAATTCTTCTCTGGGCATACAAATGGTTTGGCTTGGATCTTGGGACTAGAAATTAGAACCGAAAAGTAAGACAACAGAACACTCGTCATAGAATGAAGAACATTGTGCTGTCTCCAAGTTGATTTAGTTAGCAATTCTTGAAGTGTGGGAAGAAAAGCATCTCCTATTTTAGGGAGGTACTATACTTATATGAATTTTGGCAGGAGAGATAAATAATTTATAGGGCTAGAAACTACATTTTCAATTAAAAGTGTTAAGGAAGGAGAGATAGAGAATATGTGTTGATAGAGGAGGGGATTGCAGAGAATTAGGACATTGTCCATGGAGCTGGAAAAGGCAAGGTAAGGATTCAGGAAAGCATTCCTGATAGCAATTTTATTAGCTAATAAAATCCCATTTTGGACTTCTGACTTCCAAACAATAAATCAATAAAATTTCATATTTAAGCAACTAAGTTTTGTAGTAATTCTTTAAAGCAGCAACAGAAAATTAATATAGTGGTTTGTAGAAGGATGCATAAATCCTGGAAAAAGCTTGATAGAACCAGTAAAACTACAACCTAATGAAGAGGGGGGGGCTCTAAGGAGATGTTGAAGACAGCACTTTCTTGTGTTACAGTGTCAGAGCTAGAAAGAGGCTTAATTTCAAGGAAGCTGAATGTCAACCGTGTGGAATGTCAACCTCATATGATTTTGTTTGTGAATCTAGGATACCCACAATTTTTACTATTTTTTAATCCCCTGAAAGACCACTAAAATGGTAGAGTAATAATTCATACTGACTGTGACAATACAAAAAACATGGAGTGGAAGACAAATCGATAGTCTATACATATTTCAAGTAATAATAGAGCTTTCTATAGTGGGATTTGTGAAGAAGGAATCAGCTTTCCACAAAAGGAGCCAAAGAGTGAGAAAACACCTAGCATATGAGGAATTGTGTAATAAAGATGTTTTAACAAATGTGTGTTTTGTTGCCATGTGTCAGTGTCATTTGTCACAAGATCCCCCTCACTGATGCATATTTGATACAGGGCCCATTTATATGTAAGAATTCTCAGAAGCCCACAGTGTAGATCTGGACTTGGTCCTCTGCTTAGAAAACCATTACAGGACACCAAGAGCATCCTCCCTCCCTAAGGAAATCTCCTAGGGCCCCAAAACTAACCAGCTTGGAACCCTGCCGAACAACCATCCTAGTCAGATCTGTCCACCTCCACACCTGAGTCTGACTGGGACATAGCCTACAGAATAGGATCCACTAGCAGCATAGCTGCAAGTGAGATCTACCTGAGGAACAGACAACAGAGTAGTATTCCCTGTCCTCCATTGTCTATCCCATGGCTTCTTCACTTGCCCAAGAAATCCTGCTGCCATCAGGATCATTCGGCCAACACCAGAGAAAACCAGATGCCTAAAGGACAGCATAAGAACAAAAAAAATCAAAAAGACAATATGACAATACCAGAGCCCAGTTATCCTGTTACAACTAACTGCATATCCTAATGAAACTGAATTACAAGAGGAGGCACTTAAATCCAAACTTATAAAGATAAAAAAGGACTTTTAAAGAGGACATGAATAAATCATTTCAGGAAAATATATTCAATCAGATAGAAGCATTAAAAGGCATAGCAAATAAATATAAAGAAATGCAGGAAGATACAAACAGGTGATGAATATGTATAAAACTCTAAGATCTAAAAAGAAAAATGGAAACAATAAAAAAGACAGAAACTGAGGCAATACTGGAGTTAGAAAACATAAGAAAGATAACGAGAAATAAAGACATAAGCATCATCAACAGAATACTGGAGCTAGAAGATAGAATCTGAGGATTAGAAGATACAATAGAAGAAATCAATGTATTAGTCAAAGAACGGTGCAAAATCTAAGAAGTACATAAAAAAATCATCCAGGAAATTTGGGACACTATAAAATGACAAAATCTAAGAATATTAGAAATAGAAGAAGATTGCCAGCCCAAAGGCCCAGAAAACATCTTCAACAAAATAATAGAAGAAAATTTCCCTAACCTAAAAAATAAAATATCTATAAAGATACAAGAAGCTTACAGAACACCAAATAGTTTGGACTAGCAAAGAAAATCCCACCACCACCACCACCACCACCACCACCACCACCACATAATAACCGAAGTATTAAAAAGACAGAACAAAGAAAAAATTAAAAACAGCCAGGGGAAAAGGCCAAGTAATATATAAAGGCAGACATAGCAGAATTATATCCAATATCTCATCTGAGACTTTAAAAGCTAGAAAGGCCAGGGCAGAGGTCTTACATACTCTAAGAGACCAGAGATATCAACCCAAATTACTATACCCAGAAAAACGTTCAATCACTATATATGGAGAAACCAAGATATTCTGTAACAGAACTAAATTGAAACAATATCTTTACAGTAACAAAGCCCTACAGAAGACAGTAGAAAGAAAGCTCCATCCCAATGAGTCTAACTACATTCAAGAAAATATAAAAAATAATTTCACACAATTAAAACCAATACAATCTCTCTCTCTCTCTCTCTCTCTCTCTCTCTCTCTCTCTCTCTCTCT